>NC_044208.1:21601433-21913976 GCF_900880675.1 Sparus aurata | reverse complement strand
TTAAAAAACAACAGAATACTCAAATCATTGTTATGGCAGTTACATCTACATCATTTTCAGCTAGACCCTTCTCAGTCAAAAAGATATGACTATTAATGCCCTCGTCCTTCTCGTTAGTACCTGTCTCATTAATATAAATCTCTGAAGTGTTGACTTTATATTGCACCTGCAGTGATTTTGCATGTTACACATGTGTCTTCAAGGTAGCAGTTGTTTTTTTAAATAAAGGGACAACAAAAATTTGCCTTGGCACCAATTCAGAACTAATCATTAGAAACTGCTATCACTCTAAAATGAATCACCTTCAATAACATATTGCAGCCAAATTAGCTATTTTATTAGAATTGACAAAGATTAAATCCTTAGTTAATCACACTAATTTGCAGAGGTAGATACCTCCGATCTAGGGCTACAAGATACACTGATTTTCTACTGAGCCGTCTTGTGATTTTTGTTTCGCCATTACTGTTTAAGTGGGCGTACTTGACCTCGTTTACATGTGTGCTCAGGTTATGTTTTTTGCAGGTACTGAAGGGGTGTGTTCAGATGTTTTATACACTTTATGAGAACCTGGTATATCTTAACACACTGCAACATTAGTAATGTAATCACATGAGTTAGCAGTCAGACTAGACAGTACTTGAATGCTTAAAAACTTTGTGATTGAATAAATGTGTATTTATGCTAATTACTTCGACTGTATATGTGTATATATATATATATATATATATATATATATATATATATATATATATATATGTATATATATATATATATATATATATATATATGTATGTATATATATATATATATGTATGTATATATATATATATATATATATGTATGTATATATATATATATATATATATATATGTATGTATATATATATATATATATATATGTATGTATATATATATATATATATATATATATATGTATGTATATATATATATATATATATATATATATGTATGTATATATATATATATATATATATATATGTATGTATATATATGTATGTATATGTATGTATATATATATATATATATGTATGTATATATATGTATGTATATATATATATATATGTATATATATATATACATATATATATATATATGTATGTATATATATATATACATATATATATATATATATATATATATATTTGAACAAGGAATATTGATTTGGGATTACAATTAATGTGGTTTTATTTTAGACTTTACTGAAAAGAAAAAATTTGTTAACCGGACCTCCGTCCCATGTTTGCTCTAGCCAATGTGCCAGCCACAAATTTTAAACATTATTACAACCTGCTAAAAGTGCCACAATAATAAATTGTATTTATTCGTAATATGTTGTAACTGATATATTGTAACCACATGAGTTTGGATTGGAATGGGCAAAAGTTAAAAGCTCTAAACCTTACATATGAATATTGCAGATCGTCACAGTTAGTTAGGTAAATACCTTGGTTCTCGGTATAAGAATAAATGTCTCTGTGAGAGTTACATGTACATGATTATACATGAAAAATTGCCTAAATGAATCAAAGATTGGTGAGTGAAACTGCAGCTAAATTAAACTACATATTCCACATCTAACTGGGGAACCATCCAAGGTCCCTTGGGGTCCCGGAACCCTTTGGGAACCAGCGTGTTAGCTCAGCACCAGTGTCTCCTCCCAGCATGAAGCAACGCCCTCTCTCCCCACGGAGATAAAAACTGTTCCACTCTGCTCCCTTCACGCACAGATAGACAGTTCATGAACTCATCTCCGGTCCGTGTGTGTGTGTGTGTGTGTTCGTCCACCCTGATCGTTCCCGTCCATGTTGTGATCCCGCTCCGGTCGGAGACAGTCTACCATGTCCACCGGGTCTCTCAGCGATGTCGACGACGAGCTCCTGGACGGCATCCTCAAGTTCGGCTCCTCGGGCAAAGACTCCAACGAGAGCACGGAGGAGAGCTCCAACTGCGAGGGCGCAAGCGACGCGCCGGGCAAGAAGCGCAAGACGGCGTCCCGGAAAACGGCACCCAAGGGTGTGGCGCAGCAGGAGGGCAAGCACGTGCAGAGGAACGCGGCCAACGCGCGGGAGAGAGCCAGGATGCGCGTCCTGTCCAAAGCCTTCTCCCGGCTGAAGACCACGCTGCCCTGGGTACCGGCGGACACCAAGCTCTCCAAACTGGACACGCTGCGCCTGGCGTCCAGCTACATCGCGCACCTCCGGCAGATACTGGCCAACGACAAATATGAAAACGGATTTATCCACCCTGTGAACCTGGTGAGACTTACAGAGAGGAGGGGGAGGCTCCACATTTATGGGTTGCATAGACAGAACGCTTAGGCTACATATGGAGAGGACGTTAAAAACAGAGGCCCAGTTAGACTTTTATTAATCCTCGAGAGCTTCGTTTTTATCAAAGGCCACAGCACTGAAATGTCTAGATTTGATCATAATCTGGTTTTAGACTCCTGCAACTGCAAGGCCTCTCGGTAAGAGCACCCAAGTGTCGGATGAGGGTGATGGCGTTGTGAAGCAGGTGCATGAGAGGGCCGCAAGCGACAAATCCTGTTTCTGCAGACTGTGTTGAGGCCTTTTGTAGAGAGAAAAAAAAGGGGCATATATCTCACTGAATAATTTCCAAATAATGCAGCACAGGCAGCACAGCACTGGGCCTCAAATTATGACCTGGAACGAGCTATAATAAATGCGCAATAAGGCATTTATTGTTATGTTTTATCGTGTATAATTTCTGGAAAAATCACTGTAAACCCGTCAGACGCATTCGTTGGTGCAACTTCTTCCATTTAATTCAGTGCATGAACATCTTGGTTGTGTTTTCGCCCGATCGATGCGGGTGATTAATCGACTCCTCACTGGTCTGATATGCCCTTTTTTTGTTTGTTTGTTTGTTTGTTTGTTTGTTTGACTTTCGCTGCCTCGTGTTGATGACTGCGCACTGTGCCTTGTGTTTGTTCCCTCTCTCCGCAGACGTGGCCTTTCATGGTTGCAGGTAAGCCGGAGAACGACTTGAAGGAGATGCTGAACACGACGAGGCTATGCGGGACTACGGCGTCCTGACGGGACCAAGACGGAGACCCCCCCTCCCCCCCCCTCTGCGCGTTTTTTTTTTTTTTTTTTTTTTTTTAAAAAAAGGAACAGGGATTTATTTTTTATTTTTTTCAAGAAAGAAAGAACACACGGATTGGGACTGAAACGAAACGCACGTCTCATCTCCGCTGACTTTGAGTGGGAATAAATGGAGAGAGAGAAAGATGATCCTCTCTCCTTCGTTCCCGTAAAGACAAATTGAATATTATTTAAATGCATCCTGTCACATATTGTTGTCTTTGCTGGATCAAAGATAAACTGCGCGCTTTAAATCGCTTAAAAAAAAAAATAATGAAATAAAAAAAAAACTCTGCAGATGCATTTTTTTTTTTTTACCCCTGCAGGCCTGTTGGCGGCCGCACTGTGATGGATGTGAAGGAAATGTTTGTACAGATTACATGTATATAAAATATATTTGCATCACTTTTACGCTCCGTGTGCTGAATGTTTTTTTTTTTTTTTTTTCATTCCCGTGTGTGGGGCCCCGTGCTCGCTGTGACCCGCTGACCCCCCCACACTCTTATCTCCGCGCTGAGCCTGAGCGCCACCGGAGATAAGTCTCCCTCTGTTGTTTCTAAAAGATAACAGTGGACGCAGTGGTCGTTGCATAAACAAAACGTTTGCCTTCAAAAGATGCAGTTTAAAACAAAGTCAGATTAAGTGTATGTCCCCTGCAAGTTTCATTGATGGATCCGCGAAAATGTAAAGAAACGGTGAGATTTAAACTTTTAATACAGAATAAAACAAACCATGTAAGCATTTAACTTTTTATATCACAATTCAGACACTGTCACTTATTTCTGGGGCTATATCGCCGCAAAATAGGCGTCAAATGTGGTCTTTACGCACAGACTAATTAACCGTCGTGCGCTCGCTAATTGGATCGCCAATCAGAGGTGAGGAGCGGAGCTGCCAGAGGTCATGTTATGTACAAAAAACAAAACATGCGCGCTGAGCTTTAATCCCGCCCAGACCAGTTGTTTTAATTCGCTCGGGTTGTGACCGCTGTGTTTACATCAGGCCGACAGTTATTTATGCGCTCAGCTCTGACACGCGGCCTCTCCTCTCTCCCTCTCCCCCCCTCTCTCCCTCTCTCTCTCTCATTGTGGTCTGTTGGGTAGAAGGTAAAGATGGAGATGGATGCTGCTGCTGCTGCCGCTGCTTCTGCAAAAGTGTCCACATGGCAGATCACTATTTTATTAACACATTTTTCCTTCACTAGTCTCCTCTTCCTCTCCAGAAATGCTAGGCACCCCGCCTGTAACTCCACATTTGGAGGTGTGCTCTGATAAAATCCAGCGATTGAATGTAACTTAGTACAATTCTGATGTACTTTTACTTGAGCGTTTGCATTTTCTGCTACTTCATATTTCTGAAGGCAAACATTGAACTTTTTTACTCCTCTGCATTTATTTGAAGGTGCACTATGTAGTTTTTAGAAAAGAATAATAATAATAATAATAATAATAATAATAATAATCAGAGGACAAAGATCTTTATTGACTGATTTTTTTTATGCCTAAACAAACAAAATAAATAAACTCTCTTCAATTTTCATTCCTGACAAACAAACTGACCTTAAAGAATTTCATACTGTTTTACTTTATGTGGCGGACCCTGCCACCTTTCAAGCTTCAGTGTTCTGGGGACCTTATTTTCCTCTGAGAACCGCTTGTTTACTAATTTATGTAAAAAAAAGGAAATATCTCTGAGTTTGTATTATGACCTCATTAATATTGTAAATATTAAACTTCTGAGTTTGAATTTCTTCGACAAAACTACATAGTGCTCCTTTCATTGCTGCAGTTACAAGTTGCTTTTTTAAGAATACTTACTGCATTTAAAGTTGTTGTTTTTTTTATCAGCAGTCTGATTAAATCATAAACAAACAAACAAACAAAATACATTTGGGTAATTGGTTGACCTAACGTACATGTAAATATATGTATTATTTACTTTTACTTGTCATTTTTGATACTCACTACCAGAAAATTACTTTGATAGCCAAACTTAATACATTTGATACCACATACTGCACTAGACATTTACTCAACCCATTTGTATGGGTGATTTTTCCCTTTTTTTTTTTAAGTATGACCTTTATTTAGTAGTGACGTTGCATTTGCTTGCACATTTAAAAAGTGTGTTTTTTTTATGTCGCCTGCTTGTACTTAATATTTTCTTATTCCCTTTGCTCCATTGTTATTTCAGAGGCAGAATTTTTAATCCTATACTTCACATTATTAGTTACATTTTACATGCAAACGTTTTGTTGAGTTGATAGAATATGATGCATCAACTCACTTTGGACTGAAAAGTGGTGCAGATAACAATTAAATAAAAGGCAATGTAATGTGGAGATTGTATGTGGTCAGGGTAGATAATTACAGTACGGATATGTAATATTACAAATGTGGATATTACAGAATAAACTATGCTGATCACACCTATTATCCAATAAACATTCATTGATTTCCTATCACATGTTGTAGGCTGTTGCCTGGCCTTGACACCAAGATCAGCAGAGGCCAGTTTCAACTGATGGAGAACAAAATATCCTCATTTGTTTTTGTTGCAAACTATTTTTCATGACATTTTGAAGAAATAATGCTTTTAAAAAGTGACAGAGACAAAACCATTTCATATTGTGGTGTTGACACATCCCCAGCGTCCCCAGTGTGAATGACACCTATGCAGTCGAGCAATTATGAGGTCAGGGCAGAAGTCAAGAATAAAGAAATTACAAAAGCCTAAAAGTGGTCTGATATTTGGCCTCCAGATATTTTTCATTGTGGGGGCCAGAAGGGGCCACTGAAAATCTTTATGTACTCAAATAGTTAATATTTATTTAAACTGAGCGTGAAAATTTCATTCTTGATTCACGAAAAGTTGTGGTTTTACAAACTCTAATAAAGGTCCTCTCACTACCTTTCTCCTGATCTGTGAGCAGCCCCTCATGGTCCTCACCACCAGAACCATTCTCTCCGTCGCCATTGAGATGTTTACGTTATCATCGAGGCTGAAGTGCTTGTTTTCTTGCTTTTCTTCTCAATTATTCTCTTCAGTGACCGGCAGGAGAGACGTGTCTGAGTTCAATCACTCTAACTCGTTCACCACACTTCACCCTGTGCGAGAAAAAAAAAAAAAAAAGAGGACAGCACCAACCGTCCGTTCACAGGAACAGTAAGACTGAGTGCCGTGGTAATAAAAGAGTCCCACCGACGTCTCTTCAAGGACCCTCACCTAATACATCAGGGGGCGGCGTGGCAGGGGCCTCGCCGCCACCTCAAAGGGACCACCGTGGAGAAAATAAACTTGGCCGCCTCTCTCCTGGGGCCAGCTGCAGAGAGCAGAGAGAGGAAAGAGAGATAGAGGAGGGAAGGAGGGAGGGAGGGGTCTGCATGAGAGCAGGGCCGGGATTCCCATACTTGCTAATTGTTTTGTTGGACGGCTGCCCAAAAACTGTGATGTGAAAAAGGATCGACGGGCTGAGGGGGAGGGAAGGAACCACATTGTGCTCCAGCTGATCCCGTCATGCTACCCATCGGCCTCCCTGGTTCCTTCAGATCACTTTTTATTGGCATGACTGTTCGGCTTTAGTCATCAGTTTATGCTGTTCATGACAGCGTCTCTCTCTGTCGGCGTGCACATGAATATTGAGCAGAAATATCAGCCAATGGAGAGACACTTTTTCGCTCTTGGGAAGATTAGTTTCTCATCAGACTCTTGGTAGAAACATCACTGCCTTTTTCTCCTGTGACATCACTATGCACATCACATATCATCACTCCCTAACGCATCTGTCTGCGCATCGGTGTCCTGAGACTGCCATCTTCTGGACAAAACATAATGTGTTTCCACAGACACGGTTAACTCCAGGCGTCCCTAGAAACCCATTGGAGTGTTATGGGCACATGTGATTTCATACTGCGAGACACATTACTGTCACTGGTTTGCCCTTCTGTAAGACGTGAAATATGCCATCGTGAATGTGAATGCAATTGTGGACATGTGGCGATAGTCTTCATTCATATATGTATGAAAATGCACAGGTAATAATTTAACATTTTCCACATTTGAATAAGAAACAAACACAGGACTTTCAGACATACAGGTTCATGACTGTATCCAGAGAACTGTCGGTCATGACGTCCTCTTTCGCGTTCGTTTATCCGTGCTGGGGTCCTGTCCACCCTGAGAGACACAAGTCCCTGTGCTAGCAGTGAATTGGTTACATAACGCTAACGTGTACTGCTCATCCAACACCGGAAGTTCGTTTACGCACATCAGTCACACACTAGCATGAGCTATAGAAAGGTATTATTTGAAATGGGAAAGATTTCTTCATTACATTCATTTCCCCTAAAGATGTACAAATGCATGCACACACACACACATCAATAGTTTTGCTCATTTTAATTTTTCATATTTTACAACTTAATGTCTTAAAATGACTTTCCATTTTCACGTATTTACTGTATGCCCACCTTGCCCTTTTATCTTCATTTTATGTCTGTTTATATCCTTATGCTTTTCCAAAATTCAGTAAGAAGTTCATGAAAAAAGGAAACAAACACATGCATAATTAATTAAAAGAAAAAAAATCACAATATCCACAATGCATAAAAGATGATTTGTGATTCCTTTTGTGATAGATTGTTACAGATTTTTAGTGAGCTGACATCATCATTTAAAAAGCAGGAAGCCGCTGAATGTGCTGTGATTGTTTACGTTATCAAAGACTGAAGTGTCTTCTGGGAGGACCAGGTGTAGCTCATCACCGACATTCAGTTCTAGAATAACAGCATTCGACAGGTACTCAAAAAACTCATTATACCTGGTCTGCAAATTATATATAATGGATTTCCCATTATGAAATAGTTGAACTCCCATTGAGCCCTGATTTGTTTGACCACATATTGTGAATCTGAAATAGTACACTCCTTTCACAGGTGCAGTGAAGAAGCCGGTGGTTGGACTGTAAGCGTCACCAACATTGGTGAAGACGTTGCTGAACTTTAGGACTGTCGGAGTGTTGTAAGGCCCTACACCTCCAGATTCTGTCAAAGCAGCATAAAATGCCATCTTTGCACTCTGTTCAATCAGACTGTCCACTTGGTGCTCAGTCGTGGTCATCCTGCTTGCTAAAGTTGTAAGTTCACCTTCCTGAGCCTCATCCTGAGCCTGCAGGTTTTCCATCCTGCGCCTCAGGAGCTGCAGCTCGCCCTCACTGGCGGTCAGCCTGCCTCCAACGGCCAACAGTTCAGCTGCCTGACTTTCAAGATCAGCCCTCAGCTCCACGTTGACTTTCTTCAGCTCTTCCACTCGCTGCTCGCTGGTTCTTAGTCTCTTCTGCAAGGCAGCGCGATCCCTCCTCAGCTCCTCCAGCCTGGTTCCAGTGAGGAGAAGAACCAGTCTCTGCTCGTCTGCTTGCGTCTCTGTCTCCATCAGCCTGCCTTCCACGTTCCTCAGCTCCACCCTCTGCTCCACCACCATGTCTCTCAGCATCCTCAGCTCAGCCCAAATGTCTGAGTTGATGGTGGTCTTGTATTTTGACCCATCAGCTGTGCTATCGGGTTCTGGTTGCTGTTCTTTGTCAGGCGGGAAGTCCAGGGGTTTGATCTCCCATTCGACGCTTGCAACTCAAGAGGCCATGAAACAAACAGGCTGAGCAGCAAAAACCGCGAAGGTGAACGCGCCCTCATTGTGCTGTCTATCAGCGCCTCCTCAGGGAAAAATGGAACTGATTGCGGCTCAGTTACCTTCTTTTTAATCGGAAAAGCAGCTGACGTCGTGAACGCTGTACTGTGTGCTTTTGATAATGAGTTTGGCAAACTCTCAGAATAAAAAAGTGAAAAGTGGGACACGGGTAAATCGAGACACGTACACAAGGTCATGTGAGAAATACCAGATGGCGCCTCACTGAGGAGGGTGGTGTTGTGCTGCCGTCGTTTGTGGCCAGCTTGTTCCTCTGTCTTAATACTCGTGTTTTGCTGTATCTAAGTTGTTAACACTTTGAACAACTTAAACATATACATATACATTTATTGAAAACCAAAATGGCACTCGGTAGAGAACATACCTCTGCTAAGGCCCAACAGTTAGTGGGTAAAAAGTTCCTGGTTCTGTTCCTTTATCCGGATCTGCACCAAAAGTTAATTGGGTCGACTCTGGGTCGAGACACATACTCCATTTAAGTTTTCTGGAAATCTGTTTGATAACATCAACAGGAAAAAAGTCCACTGAGCTTCTGTGTAGCTCATGAAAACATTAACCAGAGATCAACAGAGTAAAGGTGTACTCTTAAATACAAGAATAGTTTTGGCTCTGTCAGTTTAAGTGGGAGAGGAGAGAAAGGTTCCTGTATACCTATACACATTCTTATGGGTCACCTTGGTCTCTGTATTGGGCTGGGAAGTGTTTATGCAAATGTATGAGAAACACATAATTTGAATGGTCCTTTATTTAGACAGGCGTTTCAACATTTGTCAGCGTTACAATGCTGGATATTTTTAAGGAGACCTCGGGACATCTCCAGCTGTGTTTGTGCTGACAAACCCTAACCAGGTGATTTTTGTGCCTAAATCTAACCAGAGCAATAGCCCAGCGTTGTCTTAAGATTTGAAAACTGAACCCAAAGAAACATAATGTTCCAAAATAAAGAAATGAACATTTTTACTGTCGTTTTGCTCAAATGTAACATCACTTATTCTGTCGATTGGATTGAAGTTCTGCCAGCACCATTGGGAATTTATCCCACTGCCTTTTTTTTTTTTTTTTTGCTTTATCTCATGTCTCTTTTTATAAACCTGTGTGCTACTCTGTGATGTTTAATGAGAGACCCTGCCAAATTATTTATCAAGAACACATGCTGCTGCTCTCATGACAAAGGTCATCTTAACACCTTGAAGGCAGGCCACCAAGCAGTTTAAACCAGTAGATGGCAGCAGAGGATCCCCTGTAATAAAGTTGTGACTGTCAAGAAAAGCAACACATGCGACAGTGTAGGTGAAAGTGGGAAATTAAGTTGAATTTCATTTCTCTTGGAGGATTTAGACTTTGAACTAAATGGAGCTGAAGTGAGGATCGCTGTTGTGGAGGATCACGGTGGAAGAGTGAGATGAAACAAATTAGCTTAAATGCTTTGGTAAAAGAGTGCTGACTGGGTTTCCTCGTTTGGGGTATCAGATATAGGTTAGTGAGTGCCGGACATCGGTGTGTCATGCTCATCATGCTCATCATGCATTCAAAAAGTTGCCAGATATACGAACATGACTGAGGTTAGAGAACAGCTGGTGATGCTGTCGATCCGTATCAGATGGCATGGCAGCCTGGCACAGCCGCCACCAGAGCAGAGGAGATGCCAGAGATAGCTGAGGTCTGCCCAGACCACCTACCCATGTTTACTGGCATGGTCCACTCCTGTGTGTGTGTGTGTGTGTGTGTGTGTGCTGGCACCAGTACGTGATTATTAAAAGGAGCGCAGCAGGTGTCTGCCATGAGACTTCTGGCCTTTACGTCATCGTTGGAGCTATCTATGCAGTCAATTATCGGTATTTATCTCCCACGTTCTTCTTGCCTCAGAGAGACAGTGCCTTTTGCCACAAAATTGGACTTTGGACGCATCACTGAGTCTGTCCCAATATGTCCTCTTACATCAACAACTAAATAGGCTGATTGCCAGTGACTCCCCTAACAACATATATGACTCATTGGATCATTTCAGCATCAGACATACAGGACCTTTTTTGTCATGTTGTTAAAGGTGCACTTTGCAGTTTTGATGAGGAAATTTCAATCCGAAGAGCCTCATGCCTCAGCAAACTAAATAAACAAACTATCTCTGTTTTCATGAATACACTGAATAAACAAAATGATCTTAAAGGACAACATAGTTTCATACTGTTTTACTTTGTTTATATGTGGCAGACCCTGACACCTTTCTAGCTTCAAACAGTTTCTAGTTTTGGGGACCTTATTTTCCTCTGAGAACAGCTTGTTTACTCAGTTATGGAAAAAAAAAGGCTGCAGTTTGGTTAAGTTTAGGCACTAAATATAGTTTGTTAGGTTTAGGAAAATATCATGATTTGGGTTAAAATAAGTTAATATTTAGTAAGAGTTACATTACATGATATACATTAGATGCATCAAAATAACTCACTAAGGACTTTTGTTTCCATACAACACACGGACAGCCTTCTACTCAGTTTCCTTCATCTTATACCACAGAACCTGACTTCCTCCTTTGAGCCCATCATAATCACTACAGCAACTAGAGGTAACTTTGAATATGTAATCTTCCAGTGTTCTTAACACTAATCTATGAAAATATACAGATTAGGATTCCGTTGTGCTGATATTTGTTGATATTTACATAAAACAGTTTTTTGTTCTTTTAAACACTGAAGGTTTAAAATGGATGCTGCAGCCTGCTCCTCGTCATCGTCAGATCAAAGCTCAGACAGCCTCCCTCGCACACACACCACCCTCACACAAACACATAGCTGTGAGGAAGACAACTAGAACAGATGAACATCCATCCCTGCCTGGGTGCTTCCAACCGTCCCATTCCTCCCGAGCTGTTAAACAGCGTAGTAGGGGAAAAACAAATACATTTCACTGCGTAACCCACAAATGAGCTCAAAGTGCTTGCTTGTGTGCACAGATTTATGTAGCCTGAAGTACTTCACATTCAGCAGACTGTGAAGGAATTTGACCCGCACATGGTGGCTGTCAGCTCGTGTTTTGGTGACTGTGTCATGTACTAATATATATGGACTAACCTGCACCTAGAAGCCAGTGTTTATTTAATTTTTTTAAGGTAGGCTACAGGAAACAACTGAAAACAATAGATGACTATTTCATTTCAGCCCGGTCACCAGAATGAAATGTTAGCATTTTACATCTCTGTTACCGCAAACGATGGAAATGTTAAAATGTGTACGTTTCATATCATGTATCAACATTTCTACGCTATATGTCATATCAAGTTCAGATTACGTGTGTACAAGCTGACTTTTATTTCGAGAGGAGGAGGATACGGTGATGGAATGACAGCTGGACCAGACGGCCGCCGAGCACTTTTTTCGATACCGCATTTCAAAACTTGCAAGTGGAACCACTGTACATTTTGACGAGACGATGGGATATGTCCAGCCCCGTATGTGACAGCAGAAGCCAAGATCTTTTCCTTACCCTAACCAAACCATAAGCTCAGCGTCGTCTCAGCACAAAAAATGAAAATATAACCTAAAGAAATGTACATTTCGACATATTCGTGGATTGCAGGAGCGTACATCGCCAACATTTTTTCTGGCTACCAGGTTTTTCTTTTGCGCTTCTCAGACTTAATCAATTATTTATTTGATATGTGGAAATTTGAGGAAGAACAGTCGACTTTACCGCAGCATTGCGGGTTGTTAGGCCCATACAGAGAAGCACAGTCATTTTCCTGAAAATCTTGAATGGCTAAACTTAAATACAGTTTTGTAATTGGATGGTTTAGGGCTTAGGGAGTGTTGATAGTCCAATGCAATTTGGAAAGCAAAGGGTAAAGGAGGTCGCTGTTACACACACACACATGCACAAACACACACACACACATGCACACACACTATGCTGTAAGAGCAGTGTTAGTAGAAGGAAGGGGCGCCTGACTAAATGATGTTTTCCCAGGTGGCCACAATTACCTACGTGCCGAGTGTGTGTGTCCTTCTGTGGGTGCAAGCACACAGGCCTCAGTGTGTGTGTGTGCGTCTGCGTGTGCATAAGAATTATCCACATGTTGTTTTTTAAGAGGATTCAGGTCTATTACAATTAGGAAGACATGAATCAATGTCAGACTCCCACAGTTCCCTCCGCAGACCGCTCGCAGGTAGAGAAAGCCAGTCAGCTGAGCAGCGGAGAGTCAGACAGCGTCCTGATGCTTTTCTTATTATTACCACTTAGAATAATAACGTGCAGACAACTATGATACCTCAGGAGCGTCCTGGGTTTATTTAACAAATGCCTATTCATTCAGAGCGCTCACAAAGCCAAAGGGAGCAGGATGATGGGTCACTGCATAGGGGAGCAGAACACAAGCTCTCACTGTTGAGTCATGGAGTTTATGAGAAGCCGAGGCTAATCCTCGCTGAGTGTGTTTGCGTGCGTGTGTGTGTGTGTGAGAGAGAGAGTGTGTGTGTTTGGACAAAAAGCCAGTGCCAGTCTGTTTGTGTGGAGGCATGTGCAGGATTTCACTGAGGCAGCGGAACAAACACCTGCTTTAGTGCTCATAAAATCGAAGTAATGTGTGTGTGTGTGTGTGTGTGTGTGTGTGTGCGTGAGCATGTGTGAATTAGCAAACATGTGTCTCATTATAAGTTGAAATCACTCACAGGTGACTTTGTTTATTTGATCTTAATTAAGCCTCCGCCTCTTCCCACATGGAAACCTGACCGAGACTTTGAAAAAAAAAAAGAAAATCCCCTCCTTCAATTATATCCAAACATCGCTCCAAGGATTGTGGTCTAGAGGCCAGAAGACTAAGAAGAAGAAAAGGAAAGAGAAAAAAAAACAGATTTGTCAAAACTGTGCCCGCCCTGATGGCTCAAACAACGCGCCATTTTTATCCACACTCAAAAATCCACTCAAAAATGGGAATACCAAGCACACATGGGCTCAATTATTATCCCGTGGAATTCCGCACAAAGTAAAGTCGTCAATAAGGAAAATATTCCTCTAATCTGGGGTCTTCCTCAAGTTGGGTGTGAAGGAAATTTAGGGGGGTCCCCGTTTTAATTGGGTCCAGATTCGACCACCCTATTGAAAACAGGGCCGGGACGTTTTTTTTAAGCGGGGGTATTTTGTTGAGGAAAAAGAAAAAAAGGGAGTATTTTGGTTGTACGTGAATAAATGTCAGACTTTTCAGAGGGGGTTTCTGCAAACCAGATCAGACTGCTCCAGTGTTATAGGAAGCAGATGGACAGGACCAAGGAAAGAAAAACACTGAGTCCCACAAGAGAGGAAGAGAGAGGTTCAGAGTAAAATATGTGGAGTTATGTGTTACAGGAATATGGGAAAAAGACAAAATGTTCAAACTTATCGATCAAAAATGTGTTAATCAAAGAATTAAACTACAGCACACTGAACCTGAACAGTAAATCCGAGTATTGTCACCTGCATTTTTAATGAGTTTAGCATGCAAGGGCCACAAGTTTGACAACTTGAAAAACCACAACTCTCTGTACACTCATATCCTAACACACACACACCTGTATTTTGACAGATTTATCTGGTGAGTCGAGTGATGCAACGGCACTCGACTCACCTCTGTTTAGCCGCAGGGAAAGAAAAAAGGTGTGATACCACTGCAGGAAAAGCAAAGGCAGGGAGAAAAGTGAGAGAGTGGCAGATATGGAGAGAGAAGACATTAAATTCACCCACATCAAGCGACACAAGGTGCCCCCATGTTGAAAAAAATGTGCCCTCTAGAGTGTCCTTTCAGTGGGGAAAACGTAACAAAGTGTCCCCCCCAAATACATGTGGTGCCCCTTTTATTTGTTTCGCCCCTGCCCCTCAAACATCCTCAGTCCGCCACTGTAATAAGTGCAGATAGTGCATCTAGAGTGCAACAAAAGTTTACACATGCTGCCTTATTTCACATGCTAATTAAATGAATAATTGATCCTTTGGTTCTCCAACTGTGGAATAAAGGCATCAAGAGGGCATCAGCTCAAAACACTGACGTGAACTCCAGGAATGGCCTTGTTTTTCTTTGCTATTACCAAGGTTTTTATTGTGCATTGGTTTTCCAGTTCTGCGGCATGTTTTTGTTTCCCACCAGATGCAGATCCAAAACTTAAAACAGATTCAATAAAAGCTGAGCTGAAAGGTCAAACACTAAAAAGGGTTTGTTATGGTGTAGGAAAAACACTCTGCGGTGCCTTCGTGCAGATTTAATCAGTATTTCAGTCAAAATTTCCGGTCAGCAACATTTCCATGTTTATAGCTGTCCAACAAATCCCCGGCCTTCTATTTACAGCCAGGCGTAGAGCGGGTTACAAGCTTATATTAGCCACAATCTTTAGCTTTCACGCCGGCATTCAAAACAGCTAATGACGGACAATCTAGAAAAGAAGAAAAAAAGGCCAGTGTAAGTAAATGAAGTAGGCTATACAGAGCACTTATGAAGCTAATGTGACTGATTAGCACTAGCACATCCTTAGCTTGGTTGTAATTTTAACAGTTAAGCGGTATCATTTGGAGACAAGACAAAAATTCGATGTCTGTATTTGTAGTTTAGTTTAGTTTTAATGACCTAGCTAAGCTAGCTTCGTTGTTTGTAGGTAGCAGGGTAGCTATGTAGTGGGTGGTACAGTTGCGGACTAGATACAATTGTACGTGACACCTTAACATTTTTTAGTTTAGGTATTTGAATATTAGTTTTTCATTAGTTTTTAGTTTATGTATTTATGTATTTAAATAATCGCATTCAAACATTTCACTGTTTTAGAGCGACTATGAGGAACTTTTAAGTGTTTATGAAACAGTCTGGTGATTCCTCTGATGATTATAAATGACCTGCAACGACATCATCAGAGACTGCAATTTCGTTATGGTTATTATTAATCCTCATAGTCATTTTAATTAAACTGGGGTTAATCGTGATATTTCATTGTTTTATCCAGATTTATGCTCTTGAGAGACTTTTGTGTTGCTTGGTATTCATATGACAGTATTACTTGTTTTGCTACGATGGTCCCTGTACATACGGGGGACATACTTAATGTCTGACATCTTGTGTTTAAATCAACATTGTGACTGTAACACTGCTGGTAAAATCATCTTATGACACTTAACAAGTAGAACACAGATACAAGTTACCTCCCAAAAATTGATTAAGGTGAGACTGTAGAAAAAGTAATTGTTTTGAGTGGTATTACCTCATGTATAATATGTATTTCAAATGTAGAAAAGATTTGTTGCTAGTTTTGCAAGATAAAAAATAAAACCGTGAGGGTTTCTTGTCCGCATGATTATGTTCTAAATAAAGATATATATCCCTGTATTAAATTCACAGGGATATGTATATATTATAATATTATTATTATTATATATATTGAATATATTCATGTTTGTATATGAGGCTCAGAGAGAGAGAGAAAGACTTTACACGACCCTTACAACTTGAGAGTTTCATCATCCAAAAAAAAAAAAAAAAAGAACAACATCCTTACCCATTCACTTTACCCTCACCCTCACTCTCCATCCCCTTCTTTCTCTCTAGATGCCATTTGTCCACCTTGGTACTCTGATGCCCTTCCGGAGAGCCGAGTATCAGCTTTCTTCCCCAGCGGCCCCCAGCTCCCTCCACCATGCATTTTTAATGGACACACTCGTGCAGCGGACAAATGATTTTTATTTTTGACAGGGGAGGGCTGGCTCCAGTTACATAGGGATGGGGAGTGGGGGAGCGCGCACGCACCCGAGTTTGCACCTTGAAGAACACACACACACACACACACACACACACACACACACACACACACACACACACACACACACACACAGCATGGACACAACTGAGAAAGAAAGTCAAACATGACCCAGCTATTCTCTAAGCGATTAGAGACCAGAACTTTCCGAAAAATTAATAGCAACAACCTTATTAAAGCAGGTATTTGTTTCCTATGTGCCTTACAAAACACACACACACACACCCAGTGCACACACACGCTACATTTACCATAAAGTGGTTGATTAATTCACCACTTGGATTATGATGGGCTGAAGTCCAGGATGATGAAAGAGGCAAGAAGCCCACCAAGGCCTTCATTAAACCAGGATTAGAGCCAGACTAAACCCATTAACTCTGGCTTAAAACCACTTTAATTCCAATCAAATCAGAATTAAAATTCACACTGTGAGACACTGTGCACCCCGCACATTATGACAGCAGCATGCTGTGTGCTAAACTGTCTGACCGTGTGTGTGTGTGTGTGTGTGTGTGTGTGTGTGTGTGTTAACATTATAATCTCTCCTGTTTGCCCCTAGATGGTGTAATCCGTTCACTGAGGTAGGAGAGAGATTACCGAGTACCCTTAATAGAAACGATCGTATTACCAATAAAATTCAGACTTAAAGATACAATATGTAACATTTCTGACATACACAAAAAATAAAAAATCGAGACCTCTGCTATATATTTTTGTTATGTTTTGATTTGAGAGACCCCAGGCAGCTTTTTGGCTTTTCTGCTGACAGACTTGAAGATTGATGCCACTCTTTACATATTATTCTTGCCAACATGAGGCTGGAGCCAGCAGCAGACTAGCTTAGCTTAGCATAGAGACCAAAAAAAAAGGACGGTTGTCAAATGAAAGATCTAACTTGTTTACTAGGGAGTTTTCGAGGTGCTGGAAAGCAGATTTTGTTACCCTTGGAGAGCTCCAGGCTAGCTGTTTCCCATTGTTTCCAGTCTTTGTGCTAAGCTAAGCTAACCAGCTGCTGCATAGCTGCATATTTACCGTATGGATATGGAAGTGGTATTGATCTTTTTGAACTCTTGGCAAGAAAGCCAGTAAATCAAAATTATGAATTATATAGAGTTTCTGATAAGAACCAAGTTAGGTCTATGTGGTGTTATTTTAGCAAGATTCACTGTTTGTAAGGAAAAGTTTTCAAAAAGCGAATACATTTCAGAGAAATTTTTGAAAATGTATCCTAACACAGCTTTTATGAAGACCGGAATACTACTCAAGCGGCAATATATGGTTATTCATACAACTAAAGCCTCCCTAAATGGAGAAGTAAATATCAGGTCAGTAAATGTAATTGGTTACTTTCCACCTCTCTGGAGAGGAAATGATGGAGGGAGAGCAAATGTTGGGCAGGTTAGCTGAAAGAGCATTCCCAGGTGTGACCACAGCATTCCCTCCATACACTTTAACAAACCACTGTGTGTGTGTGTGTGTGTGTGTGTGTGTGTGTGTGTGTGTGTGAGAGAGAGAGAGAGAGTGAATGTGTGCAGATCTGAGGTTTGCAGCTCGTAGCCAAACTGGAGCTGAAGCTCAGTCCTGCAGCCAATAACAACAACTTCTAACTGAAGCGCACACACACGGACACACACACACACATGCACTGACTTGGTTAAACACATTTGCACTCTGAGAGGTGACAAGTGAGGATAAAATGATTTTCACTTGAACACACAATTTTTTAGATATTTGATGAAAAAGTCAGCTAATCCGGGGTGACAAAATGACCGTGTCCTTGAAATAACGTTGAGAGTGCGTTGTTGGAGAGCGAAAGTGTTTTTTTGGGTTGTGTGAGTGAGTGTGTAGCAATGAACACGCATGTGTGTGTCTGTGTGTGTGTGTGTGTGTGAGGCCTTAAAGCTTTCCTGTTGGTATGTAAGGACATTAGCTCAGTTTCACTTTTTCCCCCCTTCTCTTAATCCTCTTTCTCCTTCGATATAAGCTCCCATTTGAAGCTGGCAATGAAAGAGACTAGGCCTGATATCTGCTGAAAGTGTGTGTGCGTGTGTGTGTTTGTGTGTGTGTGCGTGGGTGCGCGTGTGTGTGTGTGTGTGTATGAATCATATGATCAACGGTATTTGCATGCCTAAATATTGAGTATGTGCTTGTGCATCTGAATGAGCCTGTGTTTAATTAAATGAACGATCGTGTGTGTTTGTGTGTGTGTGTGTGTGTGTGTGTGTGTGTGTGTGTGTGTGTGTGTAATGCGAGCCCCTTTGTGACACAGCAGTTGGCAGATAGAGGGGACTAAGTTACCCAAGCTCCCTTGGGGCATCCACATTGTGGAGGGCTGTCTAGGGCACCACAGTGGTATGCATAGGTGAGTGTGTGTGTGTGTGTGTGTGTGCGTGTCTCTGTGTGTGTGTCTGTGTGTGTGTGTGTTTGTGAGTTTGCATCCCCTGACAAAGAAACAATGTGGTTCAGGGATGACAGGAAAGGAGGATGACAGCCTGAGGCAGAAAAAGAGGTGAAATTAAATTGGGGGCATGAAAGAGAAAGGAGATGATGAGAGGGACAGCAGAACATAGAAACACCATGTGTCAGACATAAAGAGGGATAGGACAAGAAAAAGTGTGTCCCACTGCTACTGCACCAACACTTACTTCTATATCTATAGTAGATATCAGAATAAATTCAATGTTGCAAAATAAATCTGGTAGAGGTATTTACTGAATTAATTTTCAAGCCTTAGAAGAAGAGTCACAGCACTGGTTCCCGATTGGTCGACACACCACTTCCTCTAAAATCCTTCAAAATATGAGTCAATTAAAACTATTTGTAAAGTTGATGAAGTGATGAAGTCCTGGTCTCTGTGGCTGCTTTTGAGCCAAAGAAACTTGACATTGTGCAAATAACCATGACAAGATCTTAAACGTGTCATTAAAATCATATGGTCTTGAAAAAAATGTTAAAATAACTTTAAAGATCGCATTTAATCCTCATTTTCAGATTTATACTTTTAGTGAGGTTGTCTAAAATGTGCTTTTAATGTCCATAAAACAAGATTTACTCACACTGTTTATTGCTGCCACCTCTATTTACCTGTTGTCTGAACACTTTCTTTTGGTGCCTGTCTCTTTAAGGCTCCCCGGGTGCACAGAAAGTTAATTAATGCTGCTTTGAGCCTTTTAATACCTCTCTGGATACATTAAATAGCTGATAACTTCTGATGATTAATGTTTTTGAATAAAAGTAAAGTAGATTTAAGTGGAAATGTTGCTCTGGGGTAATATTGGGTTAGCCTTGATATTGTAGGCTGAACAGCTGCAGGATTTGACCAAACAGATGGCACACAGGTACAATACTCAGACACACACACACACACACACACACACACACACACACAGACACACACACACACACACATGATCCACTCACCTGATGTGATGCATTAGCTATGAGCACGTTACCTGTCGGTGTGAGATATAATTGAACCCCGGATGAGATTTAATTGCTGTCTGACATGCCCATTACTTTTTTACTTTCTCTCCATCCTCTCCCCTCCTTCTTGTTCTTTCCTCCATCTCCCCTCTCATCGCCAGCTCCATTCAGCCCAAGCTTGTTGTTTGAATGAGAGGAACGGACCACCCTGGGGAGAAATGGGTAGGGGGGAGATCACGTTACTCCCAAAAATGTAGAGGGCCTACAAAAGGGCCATGAGACATCAGGGTGAGGGAGAGAGGGCGGCAGAGAGAGAGAGGGAGAAATAGGAGAGGACATGAAAGAGTGCATTAGTGAGGGGGGGAGGGAGAGATTGATTGGAATGGAGAGATGAGGGAATGGATAAAGAGAGGTGGAGGTGAGAGAAAGGAGGGGTGGGACGGGGTGAAACGCTTTTCTTTTTTTGTTATAATGATCAATGTTTTCAGCATTGTATGTAGCTGCCTAATGAATTTCAAGCTTTTGTTCAGTCTTTCTGTTTTTATTTGACTTGTATTTCTTACTGTTTCTGTATTTGTGACACTCTAAATACTTTAGAAATTAATGAGAGATTACAGGTTTATACAACCTGGATTTTTGTATTGTAGCTCTGTACATGATTGCTATCAAAATAAATTGAATTGAAGCTTTGCAATAGCTGATTTTGGAGAGCCAGAGAACAGTGTATTACAGAACTCAAGCCTAGACTAGACAAATGCATGAACAAGTCTTTCGGCATCAGCCACTGAAAGACGGGACAACTCGTAAAGGAGAAGTTCACACAAAAATGACGTCATTATATCATTTTGATCAAATTTAGGTGAAGTTTCGTTGTTCATAGAAACATTTCCGTAATCCGCAAAACATATCTGTAGCCCACAAACATGCTGTAATGCTGTTTTGCTGTGAAGCTCCAGAAATGTTTTGCGGACTACGAAACTTCCCTCGACTTTCCATCAGCATGGGGCTGAGCGGATAATACCTGAATTTTCATTTTTTGGTGAAATGTTCCTTTAATTCTTTTTAATGCTTTTCCCTACAACATCTACTCTAGGATGTAAAATTCAATAAAATTGTTTATGGCTGTGATTCAACACAACATTTTTAGTTAGTTAGTTACTCAAGGCTGACCAGGAAGTGTGACTGTTTTTGTTATCCCACTAGTGGAATATTTTGAATAATCTGATCCCCGCCATCACTTATGTGAGCACAATGTCATCATAATGGACAGAAACATCAGCCAAAACTGTAGAAATAAGAGCCAAGTTTAAAAAAAAATAAAAATAGGATGCTCCTTTAAGTCAGCGCTGGCATGAGTGTGACTCATACACACATTTTTAAATCCTGCAAAACCACTAACCACACTGATCGCTATCTAGAGTATCCATTCAAGTTAATGTATACCTGTTGATTCAGCAGGAACAGACATATATTATTTATGTGTTAACCATCCTGTATGACTCAGCAACATTATTGTAGATGTGCAATAGTAGCTGACACTGGATGTTGGGCTGTACGAGGGGAAGGGCCTTTCCTTCTCATTAATGATACACATTGCATGTGAAAAAAGTAGTGAGTCACACACATCACAGCTTCTCTTCACGCCACTGGATCCATCTTCTTATCTGTCACAGAAGTTCATGCATCCTTGATACTGGAGCTGCAGTTCCTGGTAAATGCCCTCAGGAGGCGCTGTGAGTCAGGGCTGTGAGATTTATCCATCGAGTCCAACTCTTCCCATCGCCTTCATTGACATTTAATGATAATTATAACTTGGGTCACACCAGGGGCAGATGCACACACACACACACACACACACACACACTCACTAGCTCACTAACAACCCACACACCGACTGGTTAAAAACATGAAGACATTAGCGGTAACTTGATGCTGAGTGAGTATTGATCTACTCTCAGGGGGCTTAGAGAGTGAGAGAACACCAGACAGCACTTTATCACGGCACTTGACCATCTAGGCTAGCCAGTGATGGTGTGTGTGTGTGTTAGTGTGTATGCGCTGTGTGTTAGAGAGAGGATGAGGGAGCTTTAAAGGAACAGTTTGCCCAAAAATTAAAATTCAGTCGTTATATGCTGAAAGTCAGGGGATGTTATATGGAGCTTCACGGTATGATAGTGTTGCAGCATTCTCTTGATTAACCGCATCAGATGGCTGACATAATCCAAGTCTTGATTTAAATAGACATTATTTACACTGGCTAAGCGCGTGAAGCCCTAGAAATGTTTTGTGGAGTACTAAACCTCACCTGACTGTCCATCAGCATGGTGGTGAGTTATAGGAAAATGACTGAATTTTCTTTTTTTTGGGTGGAACATGCCTTTAAAAAAAATAAATAAATAAATAAATAAATAAACAGTGTAGATTTTTTTTGAGGAAAGCTTCAGCTTCATTTTACTCATGCACATTTTAAGCTTGTATGCTTTAAGGCTTTTCTCCCCTTCCTTCATTCCTTCCTATTTTCCTTCCTTCCTTCCTTGCCTCCTTCACCATCTCTCCAAACGTCCTCCTGTGAGGTCCTGACTGACACATTCAATCTGCATGTATAACCTTATACCGACCAGACAGAGTTGCAATCAGGCCAGCAAGTGTGTGTGTGTGTGTGTGCATACATGCGTGCGTGTGCATGTGTGGTGTGTGTGTGTGTGTGTGTGTGCGTGTGTGCGTGCGTGCGTGCGTGCGTGGGTGTGTGTGCATGTGTGGTGTGTGAGACCAGTTGGGATTTCATGATTATGATTGCTGAGGACACGTGCTGCTCAAATTCTTCAATGATTGCCTCCAAAACGCAACATAAACGCCAAACACAACAATAAACCCTTCGAGAGAGAGAGAGAGAGAGAAAGAGAGAGAGAGAAATTACAACATCATATACTTGGAGTCCGTTCCTTGAAGATATCCAGACCGCAATAACATGAGCAAAAAGTGACCAAAAGGGACCCGAAAACAAGGAGCAGATGGAGACACAGCCACATAAAAGTGCACGTGTGTGTTTCCAATGCGTGTGTTCGCACTAATTTGGGGAACGATCGTGCAGCATGTCGTGCTCATTTCTGATTACATGCTCATCACATGTTGTGCTTGTTTCCACCGTTATGTAACATACATCTCCTCGGCACCACGTCTGCGTTTGCAAATCCTTTTTTCTCAAACGAGGCCAAGACACACAAACATTTTACGCACACACACAGTTCCCGTCAGAAGTCGAAATACACGCACACTCAGAGAACAACCGGTACTGTGGAGAACTTTTAAGGGTTCTGTAGCTCTCTACGTATTTGGCGCCCTGAAAAGAAATTATTATCGAAAAATATCTCAAACTATTCATTGCCTTGGTGGTCCACATTGCTTTTCTGCAGTTGCTATGCCATTAAGCTAATCCCACTACGGCTAAATTGAATAGAATAACTAATAATCTATAACTTTGATAACATACAGTAAGTCATTTGCCTGTATCAACCTTCATCTACAAACAAAGGGTTGATATTTTAGAGATCCTTTCATAGACGGATGTTTTATCTGGAAGAGAACATACCTTAGGGTTCTATAGAGAACCTTCAACAATCTCTTTTTTTGTCTTTCTGTGTTATGTATTCGTTCCATCTCAAACCTTTGGCCCGCTGACACATCTCTCCTGTCCCGTTTGTCTCTCGTCTTCTTTCTCACCGTGTCCGAACTTGATATCTGCTCACTGTTCTGGCTTCAGGTTCACAGCCGTGTTGGCGCTCTTATCACAGAGAGATGTTCTGCCCCTTTGATCTGTCGTTCATCGACAGCGTCCTCCTCACTCACTCTCTCGTTGGATTTACGCGCAGCACACTCGCACGAATACACGAGCACGTGCGCTCAAATAGCTGTTAGGCATTTTCTTTTTCGCCCGCGGATTAAAAATCATTGATGTCGAACGTGATTGATTCTCTTTGTAAGGTTCTGGGACTAAACTGATTTCCTCGCGGTAACAAAAACAACGTCCCGCGCTTTGAAAGTTCCTCTGATGAATGTGTTTATTTCATCTGATTAGTAGAAAAATGGGACTTTCGGCGAAATAACATCTGACGTATTGTACTCAGCGGCTCCTCGGTGCTCTCTGGTCAACATCCAGTGATTGATCATTCGAAGGGGATTTTGAGGGAAAAAAAAGGAAAGTTGGATATGCTGGTTGGCCGTAATTCCTTTGTGTTTAAGTAATGGTTTATACAAGACAAATGACTTTTTATGTAGGCAGAAAAGCAGAAAAGACAACGGCAAGAAGAGGGGTGTTAATCCAGAATGGTTAATCTGCCAGATTGTTGCTCTGTAGCATTAAAATTAGCAGGCTCAGGGATAACACCATATAAAATGACACGTTTACACAATCATCAATTTAAGATGACATGAATTCAATCTTGGATAGAGGTAGGAAAACATGATGTACACTCAAGTATCACTTTTTCTCTTCTAGTTCTCTCTCAAGATCGAATTTTATCTGAAGGAGGGGAACAGTGCCCTCACGACCACGTTTGAGCGAATGCCGTCAGTCAGTCTCTCTCTGATTCATTAGCCCTGAGAAAAGCTGCCCCTCAGAAACACTCGTCATGTGAAGCATGCAGGGGAATACAAAGTGGATGAGAGATGCCTGTGCGCCACTTTCTCCCTCTGTTTCCTCTCCTCCCTCTGTGTGTTTTCTTCTCTCTGTCCTTTTTACTCTTTTAATTTGGCCCCTCTGTTTGTTTTCCTTCATTCTTTCATTAGTTGAAAAAACATAGCAGGCATTCCAGCTGTAATACCAGTGAGATTCAGTATCAGTGTGGGGATTCGGACGTGTGTGTGTGTGAGTGTGCGTGTGTGTCAGCGGCTAACAGAGAGAGAGGGGGAGAGAGAGAGAGAGAGAGATGGCAGTACACTGGAGACATTAAGCATTGCCTCATAATGATTCATCCCTGTGCTATGCGTGTGCATGTAGGCAGCCACACAGGGGCATCATGGGAAAACCGGTGATTCCTAATGAAGACATTCAGACTGACTGTGTGCTGCAATATCAATGTATTTATTTACTTGTTTTACATCCACATTACATACATCAGAAGAGCCATATTACTGCGTGCACAATGGACTTGGTGCATGATTGGTAATTGCAAAATAGCACAATAAATTTGACTATTTCCTCCACTGCACAAGAGTTAAGCTGACAACTGAAGCTCAAAAACATTTGGCTTCATACACATTTTTTGGCTGATATTGAAGGAAGTACAATTATTTTCATTCACACAACCCAAAATCACAACAGTTCAGGTTGGAAAAAAATCCCTGAAATCAGGAAAACATGAAAAAACCCAAGAAATATTTAATTAAATATGATAGCTTAATATGAAGCTAATAAAAAATATTTACATGATTAATCTCTAAATGTCTCTTTTACAAGCTTTATAAACATCCAGCCACCCAACGCCTGGTTATTCTTAAAAAAAAAAAAAAGATATATAATATAAAATCATAACAGTTTATACATTTACATTGCAGCATGAAATTTAAACTAAAAATGATTAAAAAACAAATAAAAGTTTCAAAAGATTTGATATCAATTTGGCCATACATCTACCATCTAATGTGGCAACAAGTCCAGGATTTGCTGTGGTATTGTAAACTGCTGAGGTTTCAGGGCTTCATCTCGTTGTTTAACCTCCGCAGTAATACACACTGTTTATCTGGGTTGTTTTATCACCACTGACAATTCAGCTGGAAGGATTTTTGAATTCTCCCGAAAGTACGGAAAGACCGGCTCTGTGAAAGTGTGTCTCATTGTGTGTACAAGTGTTTTCTTATCAAGGTCAAAAAAGGTCACTATTCCTTTGTCATAATCTAGATGCACTCTGACCTTTTGGGGAAATGAATCTTCAAGTACAATATTCACATAATCAAATGAACTAAGTTCACGCAGAATGTCAGTGCAAACACACATGTAGATGCCCCAGATCTTTAGAGAGGCATACTGGTCGTTGGGTCTAGCAGCCACACCAACGCCCCAATAACCCCCAACTTCCACATCCCACCAGTGTTTACCAGAGGTAAATCCATAAGAGCCAAAAGTTTGGGTGCAGTTCAGCCTTTCTGGATTCGCAGGAAGTGGCTGAACTTTTTCACTTTTTGTTGAACGGGTCATTTGTTCTGATATAGTCAAGTCTGAGCTGCCAGTGTTGGGGTCCAGAATTACAGGCGCTTCAGACAAGGAATGGAAGCAAAAGGGAGAACATATATTGTTATTTTTATCAGTAAAGTTATATGTTTTTACTAAAAGCATCGCAGTGTGCTCATAGAACTGCCTGGTTAATCAGTTACCTGAACTTGTTACTGCAGATTAAAATGTCATTTAGCCAGAAACAAGATAACTTTTCTTACTGTATTGGATTTTGTTCTTCATCTTCATCCAGACTGTGAACAGCAGCTTCCCGAGGTGTTTTGCCTCGTCGATCAGGGCTCCTGATGGAGTCTCTGGTTCTGGCAGGTTGCACTGTGATCTGAAAGAATATCAGGCAGCTACACATTACTAGAGAAGTTTGTTAAAATACCCCACATTGTTAAAATTCTTTAAGTACCTTAAAATTACAATCCACTGTGTTTTCATCATATCAAACTCATTTCATATATACGTAGGTAACACTAGTTTATGAAACTTTAATTTGATGGTCATGACCTGTTTTTTTTTTTTTGCCACACAGGAGTGACATTTATGCTTTAGAAACTCATACTGGTAAAGGGCTTGACTACAATTATAACAATTGAAACAGAGAACAGTAGATATGCCTACGTAGTTTTTTTGTGTTGTTTTTTATTTTTCAAATTTGGTGTTGGCCGTTAACTTCCAAGACTTCTTCCAACACACATGATGAGACATTGCCAGACTCTTATCAACCTGCTTCTGCAATGTTGCAGTAGACACTTTAAAATGCTGACTATCATTCAGTTGGGCTTTGAAAGTGAACAGGAATCAACTTACCGTTCCATAGTGGATTTAATATTCTGTCAAACAAAAAGAAAAAAGAGAAAACAAATCAACACCTCTAATTTTGTTAAATATTCAATATTAAACTGTTAAGAGCTTGTTTTTGTGTCTGTTGGCGTTTTCACACCTATAGTTCGTTTGCTCTGGTCCGAATCAGGGACCAACTTGTTACAATGTTGCATACTGCCTCGAGTTTGGTTTGTGTTCACACAGCAGCATTTACAGGTGGACCAAAATGTGTGATGCGTGAGGGAACTGCTCTCTAATTGGTCTAAATTTCGAAAACGAGGCAGCAATTCAGCTGAATTTAGCACCGGACAGACAGGAAGTCAAGTACTGAAACAACAACAATTTGACATCCGGTTACTTTTCAAAATAAAACACTCCGTGTTTACACCAGCACACAAATCTCAAAAAAGAGACAAACACAAGCTCTTCTTCTGATCCTTCGGTCGGGAACACTTCGTGTTGTTGTTTTTATGACACAGACCTATAACTGCGGTCGCGAGTGATCATGTGATTATCGCGGGAACTCCTTGGCCTGGCGACGCCAGCTGCCTACCGTACTGCGCTGTGTCCGACTCAAAACGCAACCAGGGGTTACCGGACGGCGGAGCAAAACACCTGATCGGGCCGTAACGCAGCGGACACGTATCCAGTGGAAATTCGGGGTTAAGCACTGATGCTTCCTGCAGTTGGGTCGGATCAAGTTTGGATCATGTTCTCACCACAAACGAACTGTACCAGAGTTTGTTTGGAACCGGACCGAGACCACCTCTTCAACAAGGTCTCGGTCCGGTTGTTTTGGTCCGCACCCGAATGCGATTGATGTGTTCACACCTTTCCCAAACGAAGTGCACCAAGGGGGTAAACGCTCCAGGGTTCGATTCAACCGAACTAAACAAGGCAGGTGTGAAAACGCCCTGTATCTCTGCAACTACAAGTTGCATTTGAGTATCAAACTATCATAATAAAGGGAACACTTGAAATATTTGTTCAGATGTGTAAGTATACGTTATTTGTTACTATAAGTGCTCAAAAAATCGCCACATCCGGCACTGCTCGGGCCAAACAATTTAAGAGAAGAACAGTAAATACCAGCATAAATGAGGTGTCCTCAGCCCTCATCTCCTTCTTTATGGTTTCAATTGAGTTTGTGAGGGTGGAGATCTCTGCAGTCAGATTTATAATCCTGATCTTCATTGCCTCAGTCTTGAGCATCGCCTCTTTCCTCAGTGCATCAATCCGAGCAGCCTCGTCCGCTCGCAGGAACTGGTACAGCTTCTGAAACTCTTCTTTGATCGTCTTCTCCGTCTGCTGAGCCTGGAGCTGAGGGGAAACAGTTTGACTGTTGGATCCAAGTATACAACAACATGCTGCTTTCTGCCTCCACAACCATTATGTCTGTGACTTACCTTGATGTGGCTCTTCATTTTATCACACTTGTCTTTTTCACTGGTAAATGACAACCGTTTGCTTTTCAAGGTCATAAGTTGGACCTTGAGTTGGCTCTTCAGGGACATTCAATAACACATAGTACACAGTTAATAAACAACACATTTGTCTGCTACAATGCATGCACAATATAAAGAATTCTTTCTCTCACAGTTGATTTTACTAAAATACATAATTTTAAAATACATATATTTTCTCACCCTTTGGGCTTCTGCTGCTTCGTTGACGGGGATAAAGTTGTGTTTCTTATGTTTTTGTGAATCCCGACAGATCACACAGATGAGCTGTTTATCGTCCTGACAGAAGAGCTTAAGTTCCTCTCTGTGCAGACTGCAGATGTCTTTAGAGTTTGCTCTCTGACTCCTCTCTTGTCTCAATGCATCAGACAGGTTCCTCAGTGCCAGATTACGTGGAGGCTCACCCATTGGAAAGATTTCCTTGCAGACCGGGCATGAGTGAAGTCTACTCTGTCTCCACCACTCCTGAAGACAAGACTTACAGAAGCTGTGACCGCAGAACAACACAACAGGTTCCTTAAAGATATCACAGCACACAGGGCAGGTGCACTCCACTTCAGACGCTGACGTGTTTGCAGCCATTCTGTTTATTTCTCCTGAGGCTGTCGGGTCTTTCTTGTCTCGGACAGACAACTTTACTTTCACTTTCACAGCACGTCTGTTATTTGCTCAGCCAGAGCTCAGGTTCAGTACTTTTCGTTTCAACAAACACTCGTAAATTCCCAGTGACAGAAATAAAAGTCCTACTTACTGAACTGTCCTCCTTATTTTTTATTTACAAATACCTCATCACGAGCAGCCTTCGGTGCTGTGACTTTTCCCGGATTTTCTGAGAAAAGAGGGAGGGGCTTGTTTTCCTCTCCACTCCTGTCCTGCGCAGTGAACGCAGCATCTTTCCAGTCACGTGCTGAGTTACAAGTTTATGAAATCACTCATAACTGATCTTATTTTGACTTGGATACTGTGCAAATCAACCCACCTATGTCCATGACAACACTCTTTTCTTTTTTTTTACCTGTTTGTTACAAAATAAAACGTTTATCCACCCTGTAGTTACTATGTAACTATGTAGTTTGCCTGGCGTCTTTCTGTTAACACCAGTTATCACCCCTCCAGTTTTTAGATATGTGAACCAGAGAGTTAGTCTGTGACTGTGAGGGAGTGTCCAGTGTTGGTACACTGTAACCTCCAAGGTGAGGATTATGCAGCTGACGAGGGTAACTGAGCTGACACTTCTGCTACATAGTCAACAGTGTTGGAAAGATTACTTTGGAAATGTAGTTGGTTACAATTACAAGTTACTCTGTTGAAAATGTAATAGTAGTGTAACTATTTCAATTACTTTCTCAAAGTAATGTAACTAATTACATTTGATTACATTATGATTACTTTTCTTTATTTTGAATGAAATCTCTCAACTGCTAACCATTTTCACATTTTAAGACCTATAGTGTGATTAACCTTTCAGTTCAAAGGTTTAACCATATATTATGAGTCTGACCTTAGGCCTGTACTGCAAAGGAGGCTCACTTCCTCACTAAATAGAGCGACAACGGGCTGATTTCAGCCAAGAGGAGCAGGTTGTTTTAATTGAGAGAGTACGAGCGATACAAAAAAGCCTGATCACAGCCTGAAGCAACAGTGTTGCTGCAAATATGACAAGAGGAGGCTGATTTTAATTTCTGACAGCTCTGCATTGAACTGCTTTTAAATATGAAGCTTTAGAGCAACAACAACTGTTGTGTTAAACTGTGTTTTATATTGTTTTCATATATTTCACTGATCGCAATTATAAAATGCCAGTGTGTGTTTTATTGAAAGCGAGGCTGGTGTGCGTATGAAAATAGGTTACAGTGGGTTTTTTAGGTGCTGTAGCTACAAGCAAATCTCATGTTGTCTCTGTACAAAGACCTTTTTAAATGTGAGAAAACAGAGTAGACTACTCAAGATTTGCGTTTGGGCAACACATAACAGGCGAAACAATTAATTTATTCATGGCCACATTAAGTTAAATTATCTGTCCTGCTGCGAGCGCACAACTTCTTTCAGTGGTGACTGACTGTATATAAAAGTAATCTAATAAATGACCTCCTGACGCGAGTCGGATCAACAGCTGAGCAGCGTATCCCCTCAGCTGAACATCTGTAGGCGGAGACGCTCAGAGAGAAAGTAAACAGCAGCGGATCAGCGCAATCTCTCCCTCCGTACAAATGCTCCGTTCTGATCCAGCTCGACTGGACTTTCAAAGTAAAGGTGACGCCAGTTGTAAATGAGTTAAATAGTGAAACAGCGGCGCTTTTATAGCCGATTTTATGATTAAACTCTGAACAGAACCTTGTCGGGGCCAGGTTATGAGCTAAGCATAAGTTACCATGGTGATCTAGCCGGGTTAAAAGAGAGCTACCTTTGTAATAGGGAAGCCTGGCTTCTGTCTGTATGAAGTGTTTTTTGTATTTCCAGCCCAGGAACATCTTGTGCGCCGCCGACACTGTTGCTGCTGAGTCTGACTGCCGCCGTGCGGTTTGTAGGTTGAGTCGAATGGCACATGACCAGACAGAGCCAATCACAAGCGTCAGTTTTGTCAGGAGGATGTTGATATGAAAATAACTAAAAACAAACATGAATCCAGGGGGGCAAAAAACTATTTGATAAATCCGAGCTTTTGCGGCGATTTTTCAAATGTAACTTAAGTTGTAATCATTGAAATTTCCAAAAGCAACTGTAATTTAATTACATATTTTCTCCCAGTAATGTAACGGATTACAATTACGTACATTTTGTAATTAAATTACGTAACGTCGTTACATGTAATTCGTTACTCCCCAACACTGATAGTCAATCTGCTGAAATACTTACTGATGGCTGTGTGACCATGGTCAACTTTCATATATGCTTTGCCTCATAATAGAGAGAGAGAGAGATGGCAGCACACTGGAGACATTAAGCATGGCCTCATAATGATTCTTCCCTGTGCTATGTGTGTGCATGTAGGCAGCCACACAGGGGCATCATGGGAAAATTTTGATTCCTAATGAAGAAATTCAGACTGACCATGTGCCGCAATATTTATTCATTTATTTGTTTTACATTCACATTACAAACATTAGAGGAGCCATATGACGGCATGCACTATGGACTCAGTGCATGATTGATAATTGCACAATGGCATAATAACTTTGACTATTTCCTCCATTGCACAAGAGTTAAGCTGACATGACATTAACCTGAAAAAACATCCCAGATCACATACATGTGACTTGATACACATTTTGGCTGATACTGAAGGACGTACAAGTTGAATCTTTTTCATTAACATAACCCGAAATTACACATTTGCCCCAGATTTTCGATCTGAACACCCTCTATCATCAGAAAAACTTTTAGAATTAGGCTGGTCAAGAATATGTACATGGTTTAACTCCATAAGGCCATTTCTTTAACCTTTAAAACAGCTGAATAAAATGACAGTTTATACATTTACAGGATGGCATAAAATTAAACTAGAAGCTGACAATTTGGCTTCATACACATTTAGGCCAATATTGAAAGATGTGCAATCATTTTCATTCACACGACCCAAAATCCCACAGTTCAGGTCGGGGAAAAAGATCCCCGAAATCAGGAAAACATAAAAAACAAGAAATATTTAATTAAATATGAAAACTTAACATGAGGCTCAAAAATATGTACTTGATTTGACTCTAAATCAACCCATCCACACACCCATTAGCTACACCTGCTAATTCTTAAAAACAATGTAAAATCATAACTGTTTATACATTTACAGTGCAGCATGAAATTTAAAATGATTAAAAAACAAATAAAACTTTCAACAGATATATACATTTGGTCATACATCTACCAGCTTGTAAGTCATTTAAAAAGACTCACTAAATTATGTTCAGTGATAACAGATGTCATTTTATATTGTACTGCCAAAAAGCTGGGGTACTCACAAGAGCAAAACATCAAAATAAAGATGATTTTTAGACAGAAATTTTTTCAAACTTTAGAAACCCTTTATTGAGATATGCGGGATGGGAGATGACATGCGGCGAGGGGCCACGAGGCGACCTGGAGCCCTGGGCCACTGCAGAGGGGACAAAGCTTTTGTACATAGGTATCATTAAGCAAAAGTCCAGGAGTTGCTATGGTAGGTCATATTGTAAACTGCTGAGGTTTCAAGGCTTCATCTTGTTGTTTTACCTCTGCCGTAATGTAGAACGTTTATCTGGGTTTTTTTATCACCACTGACAATTCAGCAGGAAGGATTTTTGCATTCTCACTAAAAAATGGAAAGACCGTCTCTGTGAAAGTGTGTTTGATGGTGTGTATGAGTGTGCTGTCACGAAGGTCGTAAAAAGACAGTATGCCTTTGTCATAATCTAGCTGCACTCTGATCTTGTTGAGCAAAATGGCGGTTTTAATTAGCACATCACCCTCTGGAGTACGTTCATGCATATCGGCAGCGGATCCACACGTGTAGATGCTCCAGATCTTATTATTCATCAGATCCTTAGCAGCCACACCAACACCGTAGTAACACTTCACCTCTACATCCCAGTAGTGTTTTCCAGAGCTAAAGCCGTGAGACCCAAGAACTGTTGACGTACTCAGCCTTTCTGTGTTGTAAGGATGTGGCTGATCCTTGTCGCTTTTGGAACGAGTCATGTTTTCGGATATAGTCAACAGCGAGCCGCCAGTGTTGGGGTCCAGAGTCACAGGAGCTTTATAGAAAAAAAAGAATAGAATCAAAAGGCTTGAAAGTTTACTAAGATTTGTATTAAGGTATATGTTTTACTGAAGGCCTTACAGGGTGCTCATCAAACTGCCTGGTTTGGTGTGGTGTTAAAGTTTTCTTAAAGTTACCTGTATGTGTTATTGTAGATTAAAATGTTAAAATACAGCAGGCCAGAAATGACATTGCTTACAGTATTGGATTATATTCTTCATCTTTATCCAGACTGTGAACAGCAGGTTCCCGAGATGTTTGGCCTCGTCGATCAGGGCTCCTGATGGGGTCTCTGGTTCTGGCAGGTTGCACTGTGATCTGAAAGAATATCAGGTGGCGACAAGTTACCAGTCAAATGTTTTAAATACCCCTCCTCGGTGGAAGTTTTGCTTGGTCCTGAGGTGCAATTACCTTAAAGTTATGATCATTACAATATTCTTGTTATCAGACTGATAATATTATTCATGGCTAGAATTTCTTCCTCTATGGTTATCAAATGTATTTATTTGGCTATTTGCATGTTATATTTTTAAAATCATTTTATTACATCATATATAATTATAATTATATTATATTATATATTTAATTATTTATAGGTAAGCAGATAGTAGTTAAAATATTATAAACACATTGACATGTGAGTGACTGAGTGAGTGAGTTACACTAGTGATCTAGGCAGTCGAGTCTTTGTGCATTATTGGCCGTTGCCTTTTCAAAATTAAGCAGCGAAATTGGTTATTAAATCACTAACGGCATACCTGCTTCCCCCGGTCTCCCGTTTGGTAATTTCTACTGTTAATCTTCCAATTTGATAGTGATAAAAAGAGTGCTTCTCAGTTTCTGTGTGGTTTATGTGTCAAGGTACCTGGCAACCCAACCCTGAGATGGAGGTGAGCATGTACAAACTGCTTGCTGTTTGTCATTCATGCTGCATTCGCTCAAGCCTTCTTCTCCACTAAGTTTGCCCTTGAAAACGGATGAAACACGTGCTATATACAAGATTATTTAGTAACATAGTAGTTTTATAGTTACTTTTTGGAATATAGTTTTACTCTTTTGAAGTGAAAATAGGAAATATGAAGTTTTCTTACTTTTACGCCGACATGTCCACAATATAACCTACAATGATATAACCTGACTAAAACGGCATAATAACGTGGAGTGATCTGCTTCTACAATGCATGTTAAGAACAATTATTACTGGGACCGCCACAAAAAAATGCATGGGGAATATCCAGAAAGTAAAAGCATGAACCACTGACTACCTCACCATTATTCCACATTGACCTGCCACACTAGCTTTTGACTTAGTCTTGCTCAGGACAACTTTTCCACCTTCAATCGCGCAGAACACAAAGCAGTTGCCCTCTCCATTAAACATGGTATTTCCTAACACGGTAGACGAGACAGTCCTAAACTACTATCCGCCTATTACTGCAATGTTAAGGTTGACTTTAAATGGCGACTTTCATCCAGCTGTTCATTGAGAGTGTGTGCACAGAGAGCAACTTACCGCTCCATGGTGGATTTGACATTCTGTCAAATAAAGAGAGAGAAGATACAAGTCAATGCCTCTAATTATAGTAAATATTCAACATTAAGATTAGAATACTAATTAGTTTAATACCAGCATAAATGAGATGTCCTCAGCCCTCATCTCCTTCTCTATGGTTTCAATTAAGTGTGTAAGGAGGAAGATCCCTACAGTCAGATATGTAATCATAAGCTTCGTTGTCAGAGTGTTGAGCGTCGCCTCTATCCTCACTACGTCAGTCCGAGCAGCATCTTCTGCTCGCAGGAACTGGTACAGCTTCTGAAACTCCTCTTTGATCGTCTTCTCCGTCTGCTGAGCCTGGAGCTGAGGAGAAACTGTTTGACTTTTAGATCCAAGTATACAACAACATGCTGCTTTTGGCCTCCACAACCATTATGTCTGTGACTTACCTTTATGTGGCTCTCCATTTTATCGCAGTTGAGTTTTTGTTTATTAAATTTGCCCAGTTTGATTTTTAAGGTCATCAGTGGTACCTTGAGTTGGTTCTTCAGGGACATCCAGTAACACATAGTACACAGTTAATTGGATACAAAACACATATGCCTGCTACAATACATGTGCGATATGAAGAATTCTTCCTCTCTCAGTTGTTTTTTTTAAAATATACATATATTTTCTCACTCACCCTTTGGGCTTCTGCTGCTTCGTTGACGGGGATAAAGTTGTGTGTCTTATGTTTTTGTGAATCCCGACAGATCACACAGATGAGCTCTTGATCATCCTGACAGAAAAGCTTAAATTCCTCTCTGTGCAGACTGCAGATCTCTTTAGACTCAGCTCTCTGACTCCTCTCTTGTCTCAATGCATCGGACAGGTTCCTCAGTGCCAGATTATGTGGGGGCTCACCCATTGGAGAGATTTCCTTGCAGACCGGGCATGAGTAGAGTCTACTCTGTCTCCACCACTCCTGAAGACAAGACTTACAGAAGCTGTGACCACACAGCAAGAGAACGGGATCCTGAAAGATATCACAGCACACAGGGCAGGTGCACTCCACATCAGATGCTGACGTGTTTGCAGCCATTCTGTTGATTTCTCCTGAGACTGTCGGGTCTTGCTTGTCTCAGACAGACAACTTTACTTTCACCAACACTCATAAATTCCTAGTGACATAAATACCAGTCCTACTTACTGGACTGTCCTCCTTATTTTTGCTGACAAATTATTCACCATGAGCAGCCTTTGGTGCTGACTCTCTGTGTCTTCTTCCTGTTTCTCTGAGAAAAGAGGGAGGAGCTGTTTTTCCTCTGCAGTCCTGTCCTGCACAGTGAATGCAGCATAATTCCTGTCACAGGCTGAGATTCAAAGTAATGAAATCACTCATAACTGATCTTATTTTGACTTGGATACTGTGCAAATCAACCCACATATGTCCACGACAAAACTCTTTTTTTTTCACCTGTTCGTTCCAAAGTAAAATGCTAATCCGCCCGGTTGTTATTGATGTAGTTTGCCTGGCGTTCTTTGTTAACACTGGTTATCACCCCTACAGTTTCTAGATATGTGAACCAGAGAGTAAGTCTGTAACTGATGAGGGTAGCTGAGCTGACACTTCATTCTGCAGTTAATCTTCTGAAATATTTACTGACGGCTGTGTGACCATGGTCAGCTATCATAGATGCTTTGCCTCATAATAGAGAGAGAGAGAGTGAGAGAGAGAGAGATGGCAGTACACTGGAGCCATTAGGGTTGCCTCATAATGATTAATCCCTATGCAATGCGTGTGTGTATGTAGGCAGCCACACAGGGGCATCATGGGAAACTGTCGATTCCTAATGAAGACATTCAGACTGACTGTGTGCTGCAATATTCATTTATTTGTTTGTTTTGCATTCACATTACATACATCAGAAGAGCCATGTTACTGCACGCACCATGGACTTGGCGCATGATTGATAATTGCACAATGGCATAATAACTTTGACTATTTCCTCCATTGCACAAGAGTTAAGCTGACATGACATTAACCTGAAAAACGTCCCAGATCACATACATGTGACTTGATACACATTTTGGCTGATTCTGAAGGATGTACAAGTTAAATCTTTTTCATTAACATAACCCGAAATCACACATTTGCCCCAGATTTTCGATCTGAACACCCTCTATCATCAGAAAAACTTCTAGAATTAGGCTGGTCAAGAATATGTACATGGTTTAACTCCATAAGAATATTTCTTTAACCTTTAAAACAGCTGAATAAAATCACAGTTTAAACATTTACAGTATGTCATAAAATTAAACTAGAAGCTGACAGTTTGGCTTCATACACATTTAGGCTGATATTGAAAGATGCACAATCATTTTCATTCACACAACCAAAAATCACAACAGTTCAGGTCGGGAAAAAATCCCCCAAATCAGAAAAACATGAAAAAACAAGAAGTATTTAATTGAATATGAAAGCTTCATATGAGGCTCAAAAATATGTACATGATTTGACTCTAAATCAACCCATCCACACACCCATTAGCTACACCTGCTAATTCTTAAAAACAAATTAGATATATAATATAAAATCATAACCGTTTATACATTTACAGTGCAACATGACATTTAAACTAAAAATGATTAAAAAACTAATAAAACTTTCAACAGATACATACATTTGGCCTTACATCTACCAGCTTGTAAGTCATTTAAAAACACTCACTAAATTATGTTCAGTGATAACAGATGTCATTTTATATTGTACTGCCCAAAAGCTGGGGTACTCACAAGAGCAAAACATCAAAATAAAAATGATTTTTAGTCAGTAATCTTTTCCCACCTTAGAAACCCTTTATTGAGATATGCGGGATGGGAGATGACATGCAGCGAGGGGCCACAGGGCGACCTGGAGCCCTGGGCCACTGCAGAGGGGACAAAGCTTCTGTACATAAGTATCATTGATATGATAACAGTACAAAGATACTGTACAAAATACTGAAATCTGACAAAAAATAAACTAAGTACTAGTATGGAAAAGTAAAAGAAAAAACAAGAAAACATCTGAATGTGGCAACAAGTCCAGGAGTTTCTATGGTAGGTTACATTGTAAACTGCTGAGGTTTCAAGGCTTCATCTTGTTGTTTTAAATCTGCCGTAATATGGAACGTTTATCTGGGTTGTTTTATCACCACTGACAATTCAGCCGGAAGGATTTTTGCGTTCTCACTAAAAAATGGAAAGACCGTCTCTGTGAAAGTGTGTCTGATGGTGTGTATGAGTGTGTTGTTACAAAGGTCGTAAAAAGACAGTATGCCTTTGTCATAATCTAGCTGCACTCTGATCTTGTTGAGCAAAATGGAGGTTTTAATTAGCACATCACCCTCTGGAGTACGTTCATGCATATCTGAAGCGCATACACACATGTAGATGCTCCAGATCTTATTATTCATCAGATCCTTAGCAGCCACACCAACACCGTAGTATAACTTCACCTCTACATCCCAGTAGTGTTTTCCAGAGCTAAAGCCTTGAGAGCCAAGAACTGTTGACGTACTCAGCCTTTCTGTGTCGTAAGGACGTGGCTGATCCTTGTCGCTTTTGGAACGAGTCATGTTTTCGGATATAGTCAACAGCGAGCCGCCAGTGTTGGGGTCCAGAGTTACAGGAGCTTTATAGAAAAAAAAGAATAGAATCAAAAGGCTTGAAAGTTTACTGAGATTTATATTTAGGGATATGTTTTACTGAATGCCGTAAAGTGTGCTCATAAAACTGCCTAGTTTGGTGTGGTGTTAAAGTTTTCTTAAAGTGACCTGTATGCGTTACTGCAGATTAAAGTGTTAGAATACAGCAGGCCAGAAATGACATTGCTTACAGTATTGGATTATATTCTTCATCTTTATCCAGACTGTGAACAGCAGGTTCCCGAGATGTTTGGCCTCGTCGATCAGGGCTCCTGATGGGGTCTCTGGTTCTGGCAGGTTGCACTGTGATCTGAAAGAATATCAGGCGGCGACACGTTGCCAGTTAAATGTTTTAAATACCCCTCCTCGGTTGAAGTTTTGCTTGGTCCTGAGGTGCAATTACCTTAAAGTTATAATCACAGTACATAACAATATTCTTGTTATCAGGCCAATTTTATTATTCATGGCTAGAATTTCTTCCTCTATGGCTATTAAATTTATTTATTTGGCTATTTGCATGTTATATTTTTAAAATAATTTTATTACCTTATATATAATTACAATTATATTATATTATATATTTAATTATTTATTGGTAAGCAGATAGTAGTTAAAATACTATAAAACACGTTGACATGTGAGTGAGTTACACCAGTTTTCTAGGCAGTCGAGTCTTTGCGCATTATTGGCCGTTGCCTTTTCAAAATTAAGCAGCGAAAGTTGGTTATTAAATCACTAACGGCATACCTGCTTCTCCGGGCTCCCGTTTTGTAATTTCTACTGTTAATCTTCCAATTTGATAGTGATAAAAAGAGTGCTTCTCAGTTTTTGTGTGGTTTATGTGTCAAGGTATCTGGCAACCCAACCCTGAAATGGAGGTGAGCATGTACAAACTGCTTGACGTTTGTCATTTATGCTGCACTCGCTCAAGCCTTCTTCTCCACTAAGTTTGCTCTTGAAAACGGATGAAACACGTGCTATATACAAGTTTATTTAGTAACATAGTAGTTTTATAGTTACTTTTTGGAATATAGTTTTACTCTTTTGAACTGAAGATAGGAGATATGAAGTTTTCTTACTTTTACGCCGGCATGCCCACAATATAACCTACAATGATATAACCTGACTAAAACGGCATAAAAATGTCGAGTGATCTGCTTCTACAATGCATGTTAAGAATAATTATTACTGGGACCACTACAAAAAAATGCATGGGGAATATCCAGAAATTAAAAGCATGAACCACTGACTACCTCACCATTTTCCCACATTGACTTGCCATACTAGCTTCTGACTTAGTCTTGTTCAGGACAACTTTTCCACCTTCAATCACACAGTGTGCACAGAGAGCAACTTACCGCTCCATGGTGGATTTGGCATTCTGTCAAATAAAGAGAGAGAAAATACAAGTCAATGCTTTGAATTTGACAAAATATTCAATATTAAGATTAGAATACTAATTAGTTGAATACCAGCATAAATGAGATGTCCTCAGCCCTCATCTCCTTCTCTATGGTTTCAATTGAGTTTGTGAGGGAGGAGATCTCTGCAGTCAGATTTGTAATCCTGATCTTCATTGCCTCAGTCTTGAGTGTCGCCTCTTTCCTCACTGCATCAATCCGAGCAGCCTCGTCCGCTCGCAGGAACTGGTAAAGCTTCCGAAACTCTTCTTTGATCGTCTTCTCTGTCTGCTGAGCCTGGAGCTGAGGAGAAACCGTTTGACTTTTGGACCCAAGTATACTAAATCACACTGCTTTCTGCCTCCACAACCATTAAGTCTGTGACTTACCTGGATGTGGCTCTTCATTTTATCACACGTGAGTTTTTGTTTTTTAAATTTGCCCAGTTTGGTTTTTAAGGTCATCAGTGGAACCTTGAGTTGGTTCTTCAGGGACGTCCAATAACACATAGTACACAGTTAATTTGATACACAACACATTTACCTCCAGCAATATATGTGCATTATGAAGAATTCTTCCTCTCTCAGTTGTTTTTATTAAAATATACATATATTTGCTCACTCACCCTTTGGGCTTCTGCTGCTTCGTTGACGGGGATAAAGTTGTGTTTCTTATGTTTTTGAGAAACCCGACAGATCAGACAGACGAGCTGTTGATCGTCCTGACAGAAGAGCTTAAGTTTCTCACTGTGCAGACTGCAGATGTCTTTAGAGTTTGCTCTCTGACTCCTCTCTTGTCTCAATGCATCAGACAGGTTCCTCAGTGCCAGATTACGTGGAGGCTCACCCACTGGAAAGATTTTCTTACAGACTGGGCATGAGTGGAGTCTACTCTGTCTCCACCACTCCTGAAGACAAGACTTACAGAAGCTGTGACCGCAGAACAACACAACAGGTTCCTGAAAGATATCACAGCACACAGGGCAGGTGCACTCCACTTCAGACGCTGACGTGTTTGCAGCCATTCTGTTTATTTCTCCTGAGGCTGTTCAGTCTTTCTTGTCTCAGACAAACAACTTTACTTTGACTTTCACAGAGCTTCTGTTATTTGCTCAGCCAGAGCTCAGGTTCGGTACTTTTTGAAGTAAATACTTTAAACAAACACTCTTAAATTCCCAGTTACAAAAATAAAAGTCCCACTTACTGAACTGTCCTCCTTGTTTTTGCTTACAAATTATTCACCACGAGCAGCCTTTGGTGCTGTGACTTCTTCTTGTTTGTCCAAGAGAAGAGGGAGGAGTCTCTTTTTTTTAATTTTATACATCTCCAGTCCTGTCCTGCGCAGTGAACGCAGCATGATTCCTGCCACACACTCTCAACTTGTCTCATTTTGACTTGGATACTGTGCAAATCAACCCAGATATGTTCATGATATGTTCACTCCACACTTTTGACCAGTTTATTCCAAAGTTAAATGCTTATCCACCCTGTAGTTACTATGTAATTATGTAGTTTGACTGGTGTCTTTGTTAACACCGGTTATCACCCCTCAAGTTTCTAGGTATGTGAACCAGCGAGTTAGTCTGTGACTGTGAAGGAGTGTCCAGGGTACACTGTAAACTCCAGGGTGAGGATTATGTAGCTGACACTTCTGCTGACTATGGTCAACTATCATAGATTCTTTACCTCATAATAACTGCTGATTCATTATTCTGCTATGCATATACATATCAGCCACATGAGGCATTATATGAAAAATAATAATTATGGACTCCATGCATGTTTGGTAAAAGTGTTTATAGCACATAGGATGCAAACACAAACACATCTTTGACTCTTTTCTTCATTCTTCACAACAGTTAAACTGACATGAACTTGAAAAAACAATGGACGTGAGATGCATTTGACTTGACATAAATTTTGATATTGAAGTACAAACAACCATTTTCATAAACAAAACTCAAAATCACACATTTGCCTCGAAACAGGTTTTCGATCAGTAGACTCTCTGTTGAAATTCAGTTAAGATATAGAAAAACTTCCCAAAAATCAGGTAAAAGCTATGGAAACAGGAACATTATTCTAACCCTTATTAAAAGTATTCACGTAATTAATGACTAAAAGTCTATTTCCATAAAAACAGATAATGTATAGAATCAAATCATAACATTTCAACAGATCTATGTATTTGGCCATGTTTTTACAAGCCTGTAAATAATATAAAAAATTTAATGAAATAGGTTCAATTTCGTTAAAACAGAGACTTCAGTGGTTTAACGCCAACAGAGTTGGGGTACACATAAGAGCAACATTAAAATAAGAAGTTCCAAGCTCCAAAAGCACTGGAGCCTACATTTCCCATGATGCAAATCAAGAGCAGTTTTCATCAGCCTGTCAGTGTCTTTTAAACTCCACACATTCAGTTTGTAATGCAGGCTGTTAGAAACTGAAGCCCAACAGCAGAGGTGACACTCAACAGTCCAAGATTTATTTATCTATAGTGAAATCTGACAAACATAAACTAAATATGAAAAGAAATATTAAACATCCATATAAACTGTCACATCTGATATGGTGACAAGTTAAAGATTTGCAAAGGCAGCTGAGTTGTTTGACCTCTGCAGTAAATCAGAATGGTTATCTGGGTTGGTTTATTTCCACTGACATTTTAGCCGGAAGGATTTTTGCATTCTCACGAAAATACGGAAAGATCTTTTCTGTGAAAGTGTGTCTCATGGTGTGTAAATTTTTTTTCCTATCAAGGTCGAAAAATGTCAGTTTTCCTTTGTCATAATCCAGCTGCACTCTGACCTTTTGGGGAAACAAGTCTTTAGATATAACATCTCCACCACATTTGCCGTCTGTTGGCCTAAGCTCATGCATCCAGACATGGCAGTTACATATGTAGATGCCCCAGGGCCCAGAGGTTTGATTGTTGGTTCTAGCAGCCACACCGAGAGCCCAATAACCCCCCACCTCCACGTCCCAGCTGTGTTTTCCAGAGCGAAAGCCTTCAGAGCCCAGAACGCCCAAGCTGTCCAGCCTTTCTGGATTCGCAGGAAGCGGCTGACTCTTGTCACATCTTGTTGAACAGGTCGCCTGTTCTGATATAGTCAACAGCGAGTCGACAGTGTTTGGGTCCAGAGTCACGGGAGCTTCACATAGAAACAAAACAAAAGTTTATCGAGATGTTTATTAAAGTGACAGTGAAGAAGTCATTACAGCTCATCAGTTGCTTCTACATGCTACCATACACTCAAAAGTCCAAATATGGCGATGCATAGCCAACATAACATTGCTTACTGTATTGGACATTACTCGCCATCTTTACCCAGACTGTGAACAGCAGGTTCCCGAGATGTTTGGCTTCATCGATCAGGGCTCCTGATGGAGGCTCCGGTTCTGGCAGGTTGCACTGTGATCTGAAAGAATAAGAGTATAATTATTTTATACACCTCAATGTGAGCATTTTTTCCTTTGTTGCAAAGCTGTAAATGCCTCAAAGTTATCATCTTTACAATATGGCTCACATCAAAGCCATTTCATATATTATTCATAGCTGTTATTTATTGTTACAGCCATGCATTTACAGGTGATGGCTTATATTTGTTGACAGGCCACACAGAGGGGAGATTTAAAGCTGCTACAAACGTTGTCATCATTTTGGCTAACTTCCCGTCCATTCTGGAGTTTGCGATCCCCTACCCCCTCCCCACGTTGCTACATGAATGGGCGGCTGCAAAAGGGATACCAGAAAATGTATGTTCTCTCTTACTACATGATTTGGTGAGGAGAGACATCGTGTTACTGACCAAACACTCCATAACAGTTATTACTGTCAGAATATGGAGCTGAACAACACTTATTTCAGATTTGTTAAAAGATATCACTCACAGCTGCTTTAAGATTTATTGGAAGAGATTTCAAACCGGATGTTTTACTTTGTGTCAGGTTAGCTTTCTCTCATTCAGTCGAGCATTGAGCTTTTTTGGGGGGATGCATCCAGGACTTTCTGCCCTCACAGCCGATGAGACAGTCCCGGACTGCCATTAACCCGCTTCGGCAATTTAGAAGTCGACACTATGAAATGCTGACTATCAATCAGCTGGGCTTTGATGAGTGAACAGGAAGCAACTTACCGCTCCATAATGGACTTGATATTCTGTCAAACAAAGAGAAAACAACTCAACACCTTTAATTTAGTTGACAATTCATTATAAAGGTCAGAATATTAATTGATTACTGAGTACCAGCATGAATGAGTCGTCCTCGGCCCTCATCTCGTTTTCTATGGTCTTGATTTTGTGTGTGACCAAAGATATCTGCGCGGTCAGATTTACAATCCTGATCTTCATTGCCTCAGTCTTGAGCGTCGCCTCTTTCCTCACCGCGTCGATCCGAAAAACCTCCTGTGCTCGCAGGAACCAGAACAGCCTCTGAAACTCCTCTTTGATCGTCTTCTCCGTCTGCTCAGCCTGGAGCTGAAGAGAAGCAGTTTAACTTTTAGATCGAAGCGTACAACAACATGCTGCTTTCGGCCTCCACAACCATTACGTCCGTGACTTACCTCGATGTGGCTCTCCATTTTCTCGCAGTTGAGTTTTACTCTGTTAAAGGACTCCAGTTTGCTTTTTAAGGTCATCAGTTGAACCTTGAGTTGGGTCTTCAGATAGAAGGGGCGTGCAATTAACCATATCGTTAGTAACAGTGGTAAACGGTTTTTCGACATTTCTATGCACAAAAGAATTATTTTCTCAGACTTTGAGCACAGTGTGAGCACAGGTGTGACATATTCAGATGCTAATTAAACTGCATGACAGGTGCAACAGTGTGCACTGAAGAACAGTGGGTTGTGTGGGAGAGGGGCATGGATCCGTGTATGGTGTGACCACAATTTTCTTTTTGTGCAGATTAAAAACATCTCCTTCACATAAAGTTGAGCTGGATGATGATCGTGGACTGTGAAACGTTGGTCCAATACTCCTCAGTGGCTGGGCGTAGTTCCTGGATATTGACAGGAAGTGGAGCTCAATCCAAGCATACCAGTGGACGACATGTCTGGTGAGTCAGCCTTTTGATATGCAACATCGATTGGGTGGATGACTCATCTTGACAGGCAAGTGCTCACCAACATGGATTTAACAAATGTGTGCTCAGAATCTGAGAGCAATAATTTTCCACGCTCATACGAAAGTCTTAAAACCTTTACTTCAACGAGCACGCAAGTGTTGCATTTGGATTTTTGTTGAGTTTACGCATATATTTGCTCACTCACCCTTTGGGCTTCTGCTGCCTCGTTGACGGGGACGCAGTTGTGTTTCTTATGTTTTTGTGAATCCCGACAGATCAGACAGACGAGCTGTTGATCGTCCTGACAGAAGAGCTTAAGTTTCTCGCTGTGCAGACTGCAGAGCTCTTCGGATGCCGAGTCAGCTTTCTGACTCCTCTCTTGTCTTAAGGCGTCAGACAGGTTCCTCAGCGCCAGATTACGTGGAGGCTCACCCATCGGAAAGATCTCCTTGCAGACCGGGCATGTCTGCTGCGTGCTCTTCCTCCACCAGTCCCCAAGACAGGACTTACAGAAGCTGTGACCGCACAGCAAGAGAACGGGATCCTTAAAGATATCACAGCACACGGGGCAGGTGCACTCCACTTCAGATGATGACGCGTTGGCAGCCATTCTGTTGATTTCTCCTGTGGCTGTCTGAACTTTTACTTAAAACATTACCAAAAGCAGGTAGCTTCGGACTTCCCTACACTTCTCCCAGTTTTCTGCGTGAACAGGGAGGAGTTTTTGCTTTCTGATCTCTACCCTGTGCGATGACTGATTACACACTCACCCGAGAGAGAGATAAAACTGCTTATCTAATTGCCTGTGTGTCCCAAAACGGCAGACCTACTATAGATCATATATAACCTTTGAACACCTGAACGAGTTTAAGGTAGAAGCAACACTGAGCTGAAAAAGTGCGGACACAAACAGTGTGAAAGTTCACTTTTTCTGTAGGTGTTCTATGATTCCCAAAACTCAGAAGTTGGTATTAACATATATATATTTTTTTTTAGAAGGGAGATGTATTCTCAGTTGTTATAGTATAGTTTAGTTTGGAGGAATAAACACATCAACTTACATGTGTATGATTGAGCAGGTTTTTTATTCACAAACGGAAATGTTCTGAATCACTATATATCTGACATTTTCTCCTGGAACTTATCCTCTACTTAAAGCAACATTGTGTAGAATTTAACATTCTTTTACCGTTTTTGCCACCCCCCGCAGTTTATGAGTGTGACACTGCTGTTGTGAATACAAGTCCCAGGTCTGTAACAATTTGTCAGATGTAATGTAGGTGCTGGTATTCAACTCTTGTGAGATCTCTCATCAACGCGAAGCTGTGGGAGAGAGGCGAGTAAGGTCAAATAACCCGCAGGAGCAGGCGGGTACAGGATTTCAAATCAGTCCTCTGCACACCTGTAACGTAGCACATGAATCATTCACAGGTTCATTTTACAATCTCGGTGACACAGCATTACGTGTAAGGACATTCCTCATGGCAGGAGATCATATCGGATGTTTTCTTTAACCTTACTTGTGCATCTTTTTATTCACAGCACCCTCACAGATAAGGTGCATATACATCAAATCCCCAGCGGTGAAAATCACAAGTGGTTCGACCCTTGACCGCTGCAGCGACAGCGATCAGCGGCTAACTGGTTTAACATGACAGCACACACACCACCGTGTGGCCTGCTGATGTGGCTGCTCTTTCTTTCTCTCCTCTCCTCTTCTCACCGTCTCTTTTTCACACACTTTCTAAACGCTTACATGTAACGTATCTGGTCTCTTTTAGTCTGCTGAACCCACACCACAAAGAATGCATGCCAAATGTATAATAAATATATATAAAAGCTTAATTGTAAGAGATTATTTTTATCGTTTCTGAACAAAAAAGAGGGAATTAGACGCACTTCTGTTTCGGCTTTTGACATGAAATTTGCCTCAAGCGAAGAAACAGAATTTTTGCAGTTTTCTAGACCCATCAAACACACTCCTATTTACATTTTTTGTGGTATGAGGTAGAGTTTAAAAGCTGATAGAAAAGAAAAGACAGAGAGAAAAAGAAAGAAAAGTGGTTCTGTGTGGTTCAATTTGGTTCTATATGGTTTCCTGACAGTACGTAAAAACCTCCACCATCAGTATCGGGGTTATCTATCAAACCTACAGTCGATCCATATCTCTCGCATTAGACAGCTCAGTTACATAACGTCGCTCACGCAGCATATAGACTTTTCCCACTTACATTCCCCGCGCTGGTGTAATTATTAGGGCTGCGGATAGTGGTGCGGGGGTGGATTCTTGTGAGACTGTTCCTATACTTAAATATTATGTCCATAACCATAAAACATTCAATCCACATAAAGCCAAGTGTTCTGGATCTGGCCACAGTAGCCTCCCCAGGGTGGCGCAGTAAAACCGCCCTGAGCCGCCATTAGGTGGAGGGAGCTGGAAGAAATACTGGACAGAGGCTGGGACCGAACGAGCGCCAGAGCACAGCTGATGGTAAACTAATTTTGTTGGTACGTGTTGTGTTCACACACACATACACACACACACACACACTGACACACACACACACACACACACAGCGTGGAACACACAGTACTATATCGTACGTGAGGAGTCTCACAGGACGGTAAATGTGGGACAAATCTCTCACTCTCTCGCTCTTTCCCTCTTTCCGTCTCTTCCCTCAACTGCTCTCACACTCACTTGATCACCATCTCACAGAGTAAGGCATATGCTCCATCATTTGCCATGAGGGACAAAAGACTGGGAAGAAATTCAGCGAGACTCTGTAGCACTTCTCTGCAGACTCTTGGAGAGAAGTGCCGTGTATTAGTGTTCAGCTGCACAGCTTTCCTGTCCGTGAAACAGACGAAACACTATACGAGTCAGAATCTGGACTCGATAGTCAACGCATCTCGAATGAAGGGAAGAAAACATCAGTTGTGTTCTTCATGTGATAAATTGCTCCAATTATGTGCGAGCAGGGTTTGTAGAAGCATTTGTCAGAGTTTTAAAAAGTTCAGTGTCCTAATTTGAAATTTAAACAGCTTTTTCCCGAAGGTTAGAAGCACCTGAGACTCAAACCACTGTCTGTTGATCTGATGGGAGAGTAAAGACATCATTTGACTGCAGTGATCACAGGAAGCCCACATATAAACTTTTAAAATGAAGGAAAAAACATAGTTAATATTTGTGCTATAATTGTCTTTTACTGTATTATGTGTCTGTGTCCTTCTGTCACTGGACACTAATAGAGAGTCAGCGAAAAACAGTTGTAAGTGTAACCGGAGCGGCAGCTCCTCGGCAGGACATTACAGGAATTTACGATGTGTTAAATGTTTCCTTTGTTCCTCCCTGTGGCAGCTCACTCTGGCAATTAGGGAAGGCAGCGGCCTGCAATGAGCTCATTATCCCCCCCCCTCCCCTCTCTCTGTGTCTTCATCCGTGATTGTTGTGCAGAATTATTTGACGGATTTGTGTTTCCTGCGGTAAATCATACGATACGCGACGTGACCAACACCATTTTAGCGTGTTCATGAATTCATTCTGATTCATGGATCTTTGTCTCGCTTACGGAAACACAAAGAGGCATGCATTTCACTCGTGCGCCACCGTCTTTAAAACCAGAGATTGATTTAATATCACTTTTGTTTTCCTTTCAATATTGTGGTAAAAAAAAAAAATATGAAACCCAACCGTGGCACTTTGCCAAAGTCCAAAATGCCAACAGACTTTTTTTTCCTGCATACTCGGCCCCTGAAATAAACCCCTTGCGCCATTCCATTTGGCAAACCCATTTGGGATGGAGGGTGGGGGCAGGAAAGGGAGAGGTATAGGTTAGCTGTAGTAATAATCATAAATCACCTCTGAAATGCTGCCATGTCACATGCCAGACTGTGCCACTAATGACCAGCCCCATCTTTCACTGGGTATTTTTATCTGTGTGCCCTGACACTCGACTTCTGGAAGCGTCCTCTCGTTTTACGTAGTCAGCACCTCGGCCCGGCCTGAGCACAAGTTCCTCACATATCTATAAATACCAGCCAGCTAAATGGCATTTTCTATCACCCACCCCCTGCTTGGCAAGAACCAGGAGCTCTGTGACTTGGCAAAGGGACCCACAGTCCTACGCCACTAAACATCTTGGGGCTTAGCCCCCCACCCCGGCGTCACCCTCCAGAGAACAGCTGGCTAAAAAAATAGATCCATCTGCCACTGCCTTCAAATTCCAAAGTGGTTGCAGTTTAATTAAACGAGTTGAAATCGGTTTTCAGAAGTTTTACTAAGAAAGTAGCAAACATTCAAACGCTGGCTCTGTTTACGCCAACCTGTAGGATTCATGTCTGACACTGCAGCTGTAGTTAAAGCATCAACATAGATTAGTGCTTGTTGACTCATGTAAACGCTCACACACACACTCTGTCTCTCTCACACACACACACCAGAAATGCACAAACACCTGTACATGCTTCCTTTGTGCAGAATGTTCTGCCAAGTTTTTTAAGCTTGCTGACATGTGGCACTAGAGACTGCAGGTCAGCGACAGCTTCCTGCTATTTCGGGCTCTGTCACAGCTTGAGGTTTTAATTTATTCTGCCAGAATGTGTCAATCACTGAGCAGCAAGGTCCAGGCCTGAGGTCTGTGCTGCAGGAGGGAGAGGGAGGGAGGAAGACCTTATTGATAGAATCAAACAGGACTAGAAACACACCGATGTTATGACAGAAAGTAAACTCATCTTCTTATTGGAATTTCCCAAAACGCTTCCCGGCCGGACTGACAAAATGTGTTCATACTGATACTGAGGAGCAGGCAAAACTTATTTTCAAGGGTGGTAAGCCAGTATAGCCTCCTATAGTGACTCCTATAATATGGCTGTGACATTTGCATGAAAGGTGGATGGGACTCGGGAGTGACTGCACGTTATGCCCCCTCCGTGACGCTCACTGATGGCGGGTTTAATGGCCCTGGAGCAAGAAACATTCTCATTAAACGGGTTATTTTTAGGTGGCACGTACGAGTAATTCAACACAATGTCTACACAGGCTGTATACTGAAAACAGCGTGTTACCAGAGCAGCAGCTTCAGCCTCCCATCAGAGTTCACACACGATGCGTTCAGGGACTGCAATCTGTGCAGGTCACTTGCCTTTTGATGCTGCTCAGAGGCCAATACACAGTCACTTAAGTTATGAGCATAAAATGGAAGGGAATAGACCTGATGTCTATAGGACATACACCCCACGTGGACAGGTGAAATGATTAAAAAGGAAACTGTTCCATGAGATGAGTGTGCGATAGATGAGAGATTATAAACGCAGCTGTAACCAGGGCCGTCTCTGAGCAATTTGGGGCCCCGAGCAACTTTATAAACCGGGGCACCACCGCTCTGGCTACCATCTTGTTCAATCAACCAATCTGTCCCTCCACCCTCCTTATCAAGGCTTTTCCCTCTTCATACTTCTTCTCCTCCCTTCCTCCTTTGCAGCCGTAATGATTACCCTAGCTGCTAGAGGTCACCGCCTCACAATATATGAGTTGTAAGAAGCTGCTTTCATTTTCACCCGATATGGTCCGGGTGAGAACAGGCTCGTTCAAGCGGCGCGCAGTGAATCCACCGATCATTATTCTCCCTCTCTGTCTTGACTGTTTGCCATACCAGCGTCTGTCCACAGGCCATGCCACCGGTGTGAATTCGACTCTCCGGACGCCGTGCCAAAACACACACGCGTCAGTCACCATGTGATGTCATGCCTACTACGCGCGGCATCACATGACTTTCACAGGGCTCATCCTCCGCGCTTCCGCGCGCTGAAGCTCAGTTGTAAGGGCAGTGTCACCTCGCAAGGACGACAGACCGGAGCTCAGTTCTCTCTGCTGATTCTGTGTGGAATGTGCATCCCTCCCTAATTTCACTTGGGTGTCCTCTCTGGGTCCAAAGGCAGCTGCGCAATGCAAAGTGATTCTTCTCAGCCTGTGTCTGCTGATGAGCTGATAGCCCGTCTTTTGTCACCTTCCGCCCAGTGCAGATCTCACTGGTAATGTTTGTCATGACAGCTGATAGACTGGCTGATAGGCTTCACACTCACTTTAAGAAATGCTTTATTTGGAATCATGACCTAAATATTTATTTCCATTCGAAGATATAAATGGTTGCAAATGTGACAATAATTCCGTATGAGATATAGAAGGATACATATACTCCAAAGTTAAGTTGCATTGTACTGTTGATCTTTGATTTTATGTCTCATCCCACCTAGTGGCAAGAAAAGCCTATTTCCATTGTGGTGGGAAGCCAGAGAGGGATCATTTCCATACACTACCACGTCCTCAGTGAGAGTAATATCAGACTTTAACACCGGAGACCGCTGTTTGTTTCCACCTGGCAGTTAAAAAAGGTGTTTTGAAAGCACGAACAGAAGCTGATCCTGAAACTTGGCCTCTTGTTTATTATTGACCAATCCCCCCCACTGGTTACCGTTGCTAGGTCGGACAAACGTGACAATAACGATAACGTTGGATACTTTCAGGGTGTCAGACATTGTAGCTTCGAGAAGCCCGTAGCAAGGACTCCGGTATGCAATGAAAGGATATCTTCACAATATTAAGTTTTATGAACAAGGCTAAATGACGCAAATTGAGGCCAAGTCATTCCAGTCTGAGGCCACACATACTTTGCGTAGAGGCCAAAGATGACAAGATTATCAGTCAACATCGCTCCGGCACTGCCAGGTCCCCTTCTGCCCTTCTTGAGAAACTCTATGTAGTTATTACTAACCACAGACCACGGTGCTGACTGTTACGTTGCGTTGGCTAACCAGTTAGGTAGCGAGGTAGTTAGCGTTTAGCTAATTTGAGCTAAACTGAGATGTGACTATATACAATGGGATGTGTCTGTGAAGATTGTGGCATCAATATAATGTAACTTTGACTCATAATGTTATCTTTTAACCACCACACAGCCTAATCCACTTTTTATATCGGATAACTTTTTTCTCCGGATATGGAAACGGAAGAAAAACAAAGCCTTCCACATGGTCGGGGTGTCGAGTGGAGTCGCTTAACATCTTTTAACCATCTCATTAGTCTGATTTCCTGTTAAACTAACATAGACAAACTTAGCCCGTAAAACGTAAGTTTAACAGGAAACAAAAAGGTTGACCGGACATCATCCGATTACCAAGCTTACTCAACTGCCATTGGGCAACAGAAATAAGTCGAACTTGGGAAGGGTCATTGTTACCATGACGACGGAGTTCCATTAACCTTAACAGATTTGTCATTTTAGCCGAAACCGCAACCTTCCCTTCACACACATCCACATGGTTCTTTCGCCTAAACACAACCAAACCATAACCATCGTGTTGTCACATCATAAAACTGATTTATTTTTCAACAGCAAGAGTTTCGAGGCACAGACAAATGATCAGAGGATTCCTCCTTATATTAGTCTAAACTTTGTGGTCAAACATTGTATTTTTGTCATTTCATTTGAAGGACTTGCTGCCTAATGCCATGTGGTTTGCAAGATACTCACCAAGCCTCCACTCTCCAACTTGCTCTCCCCCCAATATTTGACAAGATACTGGCAACCCATAGTTGAGTCTTCAACGAAAAACCCAGCCACTAATGTGTGGGTGACATCACTAATACTGAATCCATGTTCCCCGGCACCCAATTAAACAGACACATGGAAAAAGAAAATGAATAGACAGAGAAATGAAAGCGAGAGCGAGGGCAAAAAGCTGCGCTGAGGTAAGAAAATTAATATGACAGCCTCCTTTTCACTCCGCTCTCACTTTTTCATTCCGCTTTGCCAGTATGTCAGTGGCTTTCTCTTCCTCTGTGGCTCGGCCAGCTGATGTGCCAGCCAATGCCGCAAAGAACAAACATTTTTTTTTTTAGTGTTTGCGTGTGCGATGCCAGGGAAACTTTGGCTCTTTTCTTTTCCACATAATAATACCAAGAAGCCCTTTGAATCGCGTAAACAAAATGCATTTGTGCGCACGAGAGGGCCAGAGAAGCAGGGGCGAGGGGACGGGAGATGTCTGGTGTGTATGTGTGAGTGACTGTCAGCGGGATCTATAAACCAACAATCAGGGAATCAGTCGCGGAGGCTGCTGACATCATCATCCCAAATAAATTACAGCATGGTAAAAGAGCGCTGGTCCCAGGCCAGCGGGATCCGACGGTCCCAGAATCCATAATCCATAACAAACATTCAATTTACAAATAAACTACACTCCGGGGCCAAATCTGTCATCTTTTTCGGGGGGCCACTGTGGAACAGCGACGTCTGACTTTGCTCTCACAAGATTTATTTGAGTCATGCTGATTTTGTGTTTGTTATTGTGTTTTGTACACCCAGCATGTTTTCTGGCTTTTATTAGCGCAAGTTGTTCTCCATGTCTCTGTCTCCAACTGTATACAGATTGAAACGGCACCGAGCGTTCCTTCTGTCTGCCATGTCCGCTCTGATATTTGTATTACTGTGTATTTCATTACAATAACTGTTTTCAAGGGACTCTCAGTGAGGGGCATGTTTTAAGGTTGGATAACTCATCATTTGAAGTCTGTCGAAGTCTGCGTCCTCCACAGTGCACTGCTTATTTGAAGTATTGTGTTGTTTGTTGAGAAAGCCTTTTTTTTTCTCTCTCTTTTCTGGTAAATTGAATTATTTCTGGTACAACTTACATTAAATACTCCAGTGACAGTCTTGAGCATTGTCAGCAATGTCTTCGCAGACTTAAACAAATCATTTTCGAAAGAATGTTTGTGCAAGAAGCTTTAAAGCGTTTACCAACTTACATCAAATACATTTTAAATTCACAAAGATTTAAACGGTGAGTGAAACACGCTCTCTTGTTAATATGGTGGAAAGAAAACAAGTCACTTTGTTGTCTTCCCTTTTTTTGGTTATGAGCCAGTCAGAGCCAGTCTCCTGTCTAAAACTGCGCTATAATAAATCATTTTCTTTTTGTTTTATTCTATATTTCTTGTTATACTGTCAGTCATGAATGTGGATAAATAAAAACTTGTCCCGTGTGTATTTGTGTGTCACCTTACCTGAGAATGACTTGCAACTGCATCCAAAGAAGCTAATGGAGATCCTATAAAAATACAAATGAAATACTTTTGGATTGTTAAATATTTTATATAACATTACAATAGTACAGGATATAATGCTGGCGTACAGTAGGGTCGACTAGTCTTGTGGAGTCCATGCCAGCATCCCCGCATGCTCTCAATACAGGAAACAAATACATATCAATTACTAATATATTCAGGAATTTATGGACACTTTTCTACAATTTTTTCAAATGTAAAAAATAAATAAATACAATTTAATTAAATTGAAGGACTATCAGGGATGTCGGGGGGACACTCGACCTCAGTATTCTCAACATCCTGGCTGCGGCACTGACAGTCGCCTGTCTGTAAACCAAACTGTTTCCGGCTTTTATTGAAACAATTGATGTAGCTTTTTTGTTTGTTTGGTTGTGTTTTTGAGGTTTTAAGCTCAAAAGCCAACAGTGAATTCATGAGGCATTTTTCCACATGCAGAAATATCAAGAAAGACGGGGAACACATTAGAATAACCTGTTGTGCGCTACAGAGGCTATTTATCATCAGCATTAGAAAACAAATAACAGTCACAAATAATTTAATGCTTACATGTGTTGCGTCTGTTTTTCTGATAGAGAGAGAGAGAGAGAGAGAGAGAGAGAGAGAGGTGCATGCTGGTCAGTGGGTGCATGTTGTTTTTGCTCTGATGGAATAAATAAAACTGTGAGCTCGTCATTTGGGCCAAACTATTAATAAGAATGTCATTTCGGTGCCCCCCTTACCCTCCCCCCTCCCTCCAGAACCCCATTAGTCCTTTGGACACTTGCCCAATAGTGTCCGCATGGCAGCTGGACGCATGCGCAGCAGCCACGGGTTTCAATAATGAAGTTGAGCCTAATGCCTGTGAACAGCCCGGTGCTCAAACTTGGACGCGGACTGAAAATAATGGTGTTTTCCGCAGAAGTGAGCGGTCCCGCCACCGAGACCGCGAGCCGGGACCTGGCTTTGAGTTTGTAAATGACTTTAAATCGAGCGTGGACAAACTCTCCGGGCTTGTTTTTAAATTTCGGGAGGGTGGGTTGGCGGGTGGTGGTGGGGGGGACTCCTGTTGGTAATGGCCAGCAGCGGCTGAGGTGTTTTGAAGCCAGTCAGTGACAGCCTGCTAACAGCAGGGAGAGCTGTGCGGCGACCACACTGCATTTGATCATGAGCGTCTGTGAGGAGTGAAGGAGAGCTGGGAGCTGATTTCTTGCCGGGGGACGACACAAAAATAAATTTTGACACAGGTAATGTTCACTTCGATTCTTCATTTACAGACAGTTAGAGATCTCTGACTGTGCCAGACATCAGCTCAGGGAGCGTCCGTGTGGCCGCGACTCCACAACAGTCACTGACTTTAATTCAGTCTGATGTTATTGGATGAATCTTCCAATAACAAGCGAGGCATTTAATTTATTTTAAGATGATTTATCATCCAGTGACGAAATCTCCCATTTTTAAAATTTTCAAATTAAGAAAATAACATGATTTTCGTGTGCGTAAATTGCTGTAGTCCGGCTGTTCCACGCGCATTCACGCGTTTTTTTTTTTTTTTTGTTTTTTTTTTGGGATGATAATAATATTTACGTTTGTGTCACTCTCTCACTCACTTTGGGATGGAGTCCAGACTTCATCCTCAGCAAAATGAAGCTCTCTTAAATGTATTTTATCCTCCTGTTGACTTCGCTTTTTAACGATGGACGCACACTTAATTTAACATCAATTTAAGAAGCAAACTTACTTTAAAACTGATGTTATAAGAGGCTTTGTATTGGGAGAAAAAAAAAATTATAAAATGATTTGATAAAATTAAACACAATATCTCGAGGATCTGACCGCGGGTCAGTGTGGTCTTCACGTCTTTTTTCATCCAGATTTCATCACACCCGGCGGAATTTGTGCGCCAGCGAGCGTCACCTCCTCCGCGCGTCCGCCACTTTTTCTCCCCATCTCTCCTCTCATCCCACGTGGAGTTTGTGTTTATATTTGATATGTAGGAAATGGGAATCTTAAACCACGGCCGGGCTCCGCAGGGCTTGAATGGCCCCTGGCTATTGGCCTGCCCCTAACAACATGACAGGTTACGCGCCGGCTCAAAATCTGATAGGCCATACTGCGCCGTAATCCATACAGATTAGATTTCACATTAAAGGTCTCATAGTTAACCAACGCGCATTAATGCGCAGGAAAGATGGATGGACTGGGTTCAGCTCGTAAAGTCCTACACACACAGAGGATAAAAATAAACCACTATTCTGGCCTCTTTTAATTTGAATTTATTTTATTTATACGAATTACGTAGCAGCTTTTCCATGTTTTACAAAACAAACGCGTAATATTCAAGTAATTTACAATAGTTGATTATATGAAGAGGAAATCATGACGTAGTCTTCCCGACTATCCGTATTCCGGGCTTTTAGAATATTTTAAAAATGCTTCCAGCGTAGTATTTTTTTTTTATGATTTCTTTGTTTTTCTGTCGTATTTTTATTGTAAATTATGACGTTTTGTATTATTGTTTTATTTCATTGTTCTCTCGCACCACTCGGTTATCTGAAACACTGTCTTTTAACCGGTGTCACTTGGCTGCGTTTTAAAAACGATTAAGGCCAAGTGTAATTTAATCGGGAAAGATTCAAAATTAATACCACCGCGTTCAAATTTTATTTGACCATTGTGTGCCAATAATAAATAAATGCATTTACACCCTTCTTACTGTAATTCCTCTAAAATGTCCTCGCAGTTGTGCTGAAAAATATAGGAGGCTCTGTAAAGGACGTTTTTATTTTATTTTGACAGTCACTTCTTTGAATAAATGTCTCCTCAGTATCTGCTGCTGTATATAGAAAACGTGGCACCTTTTTAAAATTCGGATGTAAAAGATGAGACATGTGGCTGCATGTTTCCTGTGAGGACAAATAAAATCGTTTGCTCTTTAACAAAATAAAGATGAATTAAGTAAGATTGATCCGTACATAAAAATACAAAATAAAAGCTGAGTCTGACTGACTTCTCTCTGCAGCAGCAGCCGTCTTGCGGTTTGCTCCACACATTCTCTTCTCTGTGGCTTTAGTAGCAGCAGATTACACGCAGTGTGGCTGTGCAGTCCACTTTCCAACCCCTCCGCCGTCCCATATGTGTTTCTTATGTCGCTGTCAAATGCCGTGGAGGGAAATATAATTCTCTCTTCTGGGACGCTGAAGGAAATGGTAGGCATTATTGATTCACCCAGCAGTGTCAGGTAACTACTGGGTGAGTTCAGGGCCGTGCCGGGCACTCATGTGTAGTGGGATGTAACGCAGGAGAGGTGAGCGGGCCAGAGCAGGAAAAGCAATTAATAAAGGTTTATTTTGAATAAAACATCACTGTGTAGATACAGGAATATTTTAAAAGACTTATTCTAAACTTCAACTCTGTGTCAATATATGTTCGTGTCACTTTTAAAGGCCCAAAAGTCACACAAACCTTTTCACTAAGAGTCATAAAATCATTGGTAATCTTTCAGCTACTTTAAGAACCGGCAGCCGGTCCAGGGCGCGCCTCATTTCATGTCAGATGTCAGCTGGGAGGCCACCCACAACCCCTCAAAGAGGATAATGAATCAATGGATGGGTTAATCGTCCACTGTTCCATCGTTCCAGTGAAGACAGGAAAAAAAAAAAACATGAAGGGGAGAGTGAAATGCAAAACAGAAGGCTGAATCTGTCCTCCACAAAGGTGAGAGAGGGAGGGAGGGAGAGAAGAGAGAGAGAGGGAGGGAGGGAGGGAGGAAGGGAGGGAGGGAGGGAGGGAGGAGAGGGCACAAATCAATTCACCTGAGAGACGCATTATTGTCTTCGGTTTCAGGCGAGGAGGAGCTGAACGCTATGAAAAATTAAAAGGCTGCCAGTTAGTTTAAAGGATCGAGCCAGACGAGTCCGCACGAGCACGCGCCACTCGCACGCACACACAAGCACACAAGCACACACACAGCTGAACGCGGAGCAAACTGAAAATGGTCTGTTGTTGCTCTTATTGAACGTTAATGTTACTGTTTTAAATGAAAACACTATTCAGCCCGTGTCGAGGAGTAAACAGGGAGTTCTCTTATCCCTCACGTTGGAAACATGACCTCTGATATGAACCCTCATCTGATCATGACGACAAAGCCCGTGGAGAAAAAGGACAGCACCTTTCTCCGGATACTGGCTCCAAGCGTGGGTGCAGTAAAATACGAGTTCACCTAATCCGAGGTGAATTAGATCAGATATGTGAAAATTAACGATTTCTGTCATGAGGATTGGCTGGAAATGTAAATTCAGTGGCCCTCCTCTGCCGGGAACCACAGATCGGATGACAGGGAAGGACTATTGTGTTTGTGCGTGTCCTTGCCGCCCACTCTTTTGTCCAACTGTCAAACTTCTCTGACAGCCTTTGTAAAGTATAGCGGAGGGGAGCCATTTTGTGCCTTTTTTCTCTGTTGGGATGCTGGCATTGTTTTCTCTTCTTTCAGTTGGCCTTTTTTTTTTCTTTCCCCCAGCAGCGTCGCCCTCTGCGTGACAGTGGCAAATGAACACCCAAACAACAACAACAACAACAACAAAATAACCAGAATGCAATTTATGTCTTCAACGTTGAATCTCACCTAGGTTGCAGACAATCACCTCGGCCTCCCCGCCGCTCCAGACTCCTGCGCCAACCTGTCTCCTGTCTAGTATTAATAGGGTCACTCACTGTCTTCTGTGTGCTAGCCAGCCACTGTGTCTGTGGTCCAGAGCCAGCCAAGCAGCCGTATCGCTTACACTTCTCCATTTTCATTGTTGATATTTACTTCTGCAATTATCTCTCCACTTCACCCACGGCTGAAGATGATATGGCGAAGTTAACGCTGCTGCTTCCCTCCCCTCAGTCTCCTGTTGCTCACACATAAACACACTGACAGAAGGTCCAACCGACAGATGCACAAAGACGTGGAAAAAAAAAGAGAGATTAATACAGTGGGCTGGGTGGTTTCGTCCGGTAAAGGGCGTGCAAACAATCGCTCTCATTATCGCAGGTGCTTCAGCATGAAACCTGTGCACAGGTGAACAGAAAACAGTGAATTTTCCAGGTTTCTTCTACCCACTGACCCACATTTTATTTTCTGTTTTTTTGCCCCTTTAGTGTGTGGCGGATCACGAGCCAAGAAGCCATGGAGGCCTCACAGGACCTCAACGAACAGATGGTGAGTTAAAGGCTACTGTATGCATTCAATTGTGTGTGTGGGTGGGTGGGTGTACCTTGTGTCGGCCACACAAGTCTGAGGTATGGGTGCAATGGAGAGACACGTGTGTGTGTGTGTGTGTGTGTGTGTGTGTTGTAACACACAGCAGATGTGGTTCAGTGAGTGTACAGTAACCATATGGCAGCAGTCAGAGTGAATGAGACTTCATTAGAAACAATGCTGGAAGTAGACCCCCATTGTGGAACCTGGACTTTTTGAACATAGATGTGCATGTGAACCCAAAGTCAACTTAAAGGAGCTGTTCACCCCAAAATGAAATATGTGTCGTAGTAATAGTAGTAGTGGTATTTCGTAGTACACAAAACATTACTGGAGGTTCACAGCAGAACAGCGTCGCAGCATTCTCCTAAACAACTGAAGGAGATGGAGACTTGTTTTAAATCATAAAAAACGACTGGAACATTTTTTTTTACAATAAGATAAAATGGCTCCATTCAACTCGTTCAGCATAATCACAGTCTCCAGAAGTCCTGAAATCCCAGATTGATTTGAAAAGACGTTATTTACACCCTTTTTTAAAGATTGAGTGTTTACTGTAGCTACTTAGCTCAAAGTGTTAGCGCGCATCCTGTCTTAAGTGGGTAGACAAGCTTGACCACGCGTCAGGGGTGTAAATAACATCTTTTCAAATCAATTTCGGACAAGTTGCATGGAGACACTTTGTTTTTTCGGGTTAATTTTGAAATTAGGTCCCCATCGACGTCAGCTGTCGAAGAAGAAGGCTGCAGCACTGTTCAGCTGTGAAACTCCATAAATGTTTGTGTATCGCAAAACCTTACTTGACTTTCCTTTTCATAGGTATGTGGGTGAGTAGATAATGACTGAATTTGGGTGGCCTGTTCCTTCTAAAGGGGCACTATGTGTTTTTGCAGAAGAAATCCAAAGACTGATTTTTAATATTTACGACATTAACGAGGTAATAATACAAACTCCATACTATATACTATATACTAAAATAAACTATATTTATTTTTCTCTTTAACTGAATAAACAAGCTGTTCCCAGAAGAAAAATTATGTCCGTTTGAAGCTAGAAATGTGGCGGGGTCCGCCAAGGTAAAAAAGTATGAAATTGTGTTGTCGTTTAAGGTCAGTTTGTTTATTCAGTCATGAAAAAAAAAGTTTATATATTTAGTTTGTTTAAGGACATGAAAGTCAGTCAATGAAGAACTCTCTCTTCTTATTAAAAATGTCTTCCCCAAACCTACATAGTGCTCCTTTAATTGATAGTCTTATCTCTACCAAATCTTTTAGACCTCAGTCACACACACACACACGCACGCACACACACACACACACACACACACACACACACACACACACACACACACACAGCGTGCCTCAGGGTTTGTCAGTGTATCAGCACGGCGGGCCGTCTCTGCGTCACGTCAGCACAGCGTCCCAGTTCTGCTTGTTTAAAGATCAGGCTGTATTGTTGGGAAAATGATTTTGGCGGAGAGCGAGGTCCACTCACATTTCAAAGTCGTTAGTCAGCCACCAGAACAGGTGTAATTTCATCTCCTCCTCCACCTCCACCACCTCCTCCTCCTCCATCAGGCTTGGTTCTCTCTCCCTCTGACCTGCCATCCTCCACAGTAATAATAGCGCAAAGTGGGACAGAGCGCATGAACTATGTTGTTTTTCCTCCACTTTTTTGTGTTGCCCTGTCAGACTCGCCCCGGGTTTGGATTACAGGCTGACCCCAGCGGAGTACCGCCACTCGCACGCACAGCACACGCACACACAACAACAAAAACACGCAGAGGAAGAGGAAGAGGCAAAGAAAGAGGATGAGAGGAGCATCCATCTTGTCTCGCTGCCATCCAAATATCAAATATTGATGTCCGTATTCCACAATTACTTCACCTGCTTTAAATAGGGGAGTGATATCATTTATAATGTGAATTTGATCTGCGGCCCAAAGGCATTGATTAATTGTTCAGGTTGGAAACGAGAGCTCAGAGGAAGGACAGAGATTTTAATCATATCACGTGGAGATAACAGACTGATAGAGCTGAGGCTTACTCTGTGGTGCGTATTTGTTTTCGATTCAGTGTCTGGTACCACTGATTTGAACATTCAGCTTCATATTAGGTACAGTTACATAAAAGAACGGTCTAAAACAACAGAGTAAGAGACTTATTCCCAACTTGTCAGATATGGATGCTTTGGGGTTATGTCGTGTCGGTCGCCATCCCAAAGAGTTTTTGACGAGTTGGGAATGAGACTCAAAAAACAACTCCTCTTACGAAGTGGACCTATAAGCTTTTGGGGTATTGTTGTCAGGCTAAAGAAGAAACATCCACATTTATTTACATTCATTCTGCTTCGGTGGAGCCTAAAATGGCTTGGGTGCTGCACAGAAGGTAGGGTGCTGTAGGTGAGGGTTGATGGGGTATACAAGAGTAAATGATGGTCGAGCAGAAATGGTCACGTAACTGTCATGTAGGGTTTGAAACTCACTGTTACTATTATTGATTTATTTGTTGATTATTTTCTTGTTTAATCATCCAGGCCTTTAAAGGTCTCTGCTTATCACAGGTCCAAAGTTGAAAGTTGTTTTGTTTCATCGAACGGCCAAAAACTGAAAACAATGTAGTTTAATTTTATAAAAGATGATGAAAACCAGAAAATAAGCAAAACTGAAGATGTGAAACCTTTGAGCATTTTGTATTTCTGTCTTAAAATGATTCGCTTTTGTTAAAAATAACTTGAGGCGGCTTATTTTCAGTCCATCAACTAATCATTTCATCTTATATCATGACAACCAAATGAAAGAGTGAACAAATATGATGTGCCTGTATCAGTAACACAGTAGCTTCATCTTCCTGCTCTGTTTCAAACTGACATTTTTTTTTACTTACTGTTTCACTTACTCACCTCATATTGTAAGTAACGAAGTGGAGCTTTCAGAAATTCAGTAGAACTTTAATTGAAAATGAAGTTTTTCATTTGTTAAATTGATCCCATAATTGTAATTCATTTCCCCCGGAACGTTTTTTTTTTTTTTTTTTTTTTACTCTTCAGTATTTAAACTGAAAACTGAAAGTGGCTAATTCTTTCCCCCCTGTGCTGCTTCGTTGAAATAGGCGTGTCTCGGGTGACTAAGAAAACAGCGCCCGGCTCACACACAAAGTTTCGGGGAGTTGTCTGTTGTCACCTGATACCACCACTCCTCCCCTCTACCCTTTAAAGTCCCCCCCACCCCCCATTCCCTCCATTTTCCCACCACATCCATTGCGCGTCATCTGGGTTATGGTCAGGCATCCTCTCTGGCCGCCTGCCTGCCGAGGGCCAGCCTGCCGTCTGGGGTCCTCATGGAGCCCTGGAAGAAGGAGCCTGAGGCAGGGCCAACAGTGGTTAGCCCCGTAATGCTACTTTTAGCCTGTTTAAGTGTCTCGATCCACCTGTTGTCACATACTTGTGACGGAGAAAAAGGTGATAACTGTTTTGTTGTTGTTGTTGTTGTTGTTGTTGTCGTCTATGAGATGATGATGAAGGGACAACCATGATTGGATTAATAGTTTTATTTTACAATTCCATAAAATCCTAAAAAAATGTTTTGCATTAACTTTAAGCAGATAAACCAGCGCGACTTCACACACACAAACTCTCTCACACACTCTCTTCCCCCCTCGATGGCTCTCGATCCGACAGAGCCCTGATTGAAGTCTCTGGTCTGCTGCTGGCTAGTGGAGGAGGCAGTGAGAGACGGGGGGGGGGGGGGGGAAGTGGGGAGTGGGGCGGGTTAGCGGCGGTGTTTGTTGACCCCGGGGAGCCTTGCAGGATTTAAATGTATGGCCACCAGAAGAAAAAAGTGAGCGAGATGAAGGAGGAGGAAAAAGCGGATGAAAAAAGAGGGGAAAAAAGGTTCTTTTAGCCGTGGCCTTTTCCTCTGGTGCGCTGGGAGAGGCCCCGAGTATGGCAGCTGTCCCGGTCTGTGTGTGTGTGTGTGTGTGTGTGTGAGACAGAAAGACCGAGAGAGAGTGAGAGAGAGAGAGAGAGAGAGAGAGACCGAGACCAACTTAGAGGAGGAAAGGGGTCAGGTTGCACCCCTCTTTCACCCCTACAACCCCATACAGACACATTCACACAAACTTACATGCAGCAGCAGTAGCTAAATACGAGCACGGCCCAACCCCGATTGCCAAGATTGCATTGGCGTCATAGACGGCCGTTTTCCAAATCTGCCCGGCGACAAGGCATGTGGACAGATCACAGGAGTGTGGAGTGTAACAGCTACCCCCCTGGCATCCCTCTAGTAGGCTGGCATCCTGGTTGTGGCACCGAGGTGCACTTCAATTTCAGCTTAGTGTACAGTGATTCTTGTAAGATTTATGTGTAGCTGACAGCTGAGTGTTGCTGAGCGAGCCTGCCGCTCACTCTACTGGTGTGCAAGGGGGAGTAAAATATGACGGAGACATCGAATTATAAATTGAATTATGGCGTATAATTATTGCAAGAGTCAACGAGAGACGGACGAGGTAAAAAAAGAAAGAAACTAAGTAGAAATGTTGTCGATCATCATCGGAAAGATGTTTATGTGTTTCACAAATAGTCCAGCGTGTTGGGTGTGAGTGACGTCTTCTCCATAGACGGCGTTTATGACATCCATCTCTCGCCAGTCTCACGAAAGAGATGAGCTTCCATTTTTATCACATTTCTCGATCCACACTGACTCGCACACGACATGCGTGTAACCTCCAACTCTTTTTAAAACTCTTATAGGGCCATCCAGAATACCAATTTAAGGGCCTCAAATCTTGAGTGAGGATCAACCGCAAATATTCAAAGTGTAGCATTTTAGAAGCGGAGCATCATGCCTGCCTAATGTCGTCGAAATGCTCAGATTGCCTTTTTTTGGTAATTTCTCCTTGATTTGGAGTAGGCGCGTTTATTGTCAATACTTCTGACTATGTTCTGCTTTAGATCCTGCGTCGGCAAAGGGCGTTTTATTTTGAAAACTGACCGGATGCACTTTGAAGTTCCGCTGTCCGACTTCCTGTGCCGCTTGCTCTGCTCTGTGCAGATTAACGGCCTCCTTCCGTCAAAAATAGACCCGGCGCGTATTCTCCATGAGCAGAGGGGAGAGCCGCGAGTCGCTGGAAACACGAGCATTGTGTCGAACGGCGGCGATCCGCTCCGGGGACCGTTGTGGAATCTGGGGGTAATGAGAGACAAGGACAGGAAGCGAGACATCAGCCACTGTTAACTTGACGAGCGAGCAAGTGTTGAGGAGTTGCGAGTGTGGAGGCTTGCGGGATCACATTTGTGCATGCAGGGCAGAAATGCCCCCTCGCTGATTTTTATGTGCCAGCTTTAGAGCCGATACAGCGTCTACTTAGTTAGAATGCTGCCTCGGACGTCAATTACCAGGACAGAATAAAAACAGCTTTGAACATTTTGGTCAGCACAAGTCTACTTTTTTTTCTCCTTCTGGTATGCTTTGTGAAGCATAATCTCCGCAGACAGCTGTTTGTATCATCATTTTGTTCTGTAAATGTATGCTGCCGTCAGCCTGGTGAGGACAGTTTAAGCTGCAGCTAACAGGACAGAGGTTTCTGGCGATGGAGACAGCCAGAGGTCCGAGTCTGTGCGGTTCGAATGGAAAGAACACTCGTATAGACGAGACAACGATACTAATCTCTTATCTTATCCACCTAGGTTAGCCTGGCTAACTTCAAATGTAGCAGAATTAGCCAACCACCACCTCCACTGCTCGCTGATTAAGTCCCAACCCCCAGACACAAATTGGTCCAGCATATAAAACAGGAAACTTTATGTTTTAATATGATAAAATGTTAATAATTTGACAGAGCAAGGCTAGCTGCTACCCATAGCTTCCAGCTAAGCTAAGCTAAGAGACTGCTGGCTGCGTTTAGCATGCACACATGAGAATGGTGTTGATTTTCCCACCTAACTCTCCTAAAAGAGAGCAAATAGCTGTATTATCCAACATGTTGAACTGATTTGTCCTCATTTATGTTCAATATTCAGATTCATCCTCACGGTGAATTTACTATGCTGAATTTTGGGAACCGGGTGGAATCAGCTCGACTGAAGGCCGTGGATAAAGGATTTCACGTCTAACTGAAAAAACGGGGAAAAGGAACTTCAACACAAAGTCTCTTTGTTTTGACACGGGCTTTTATTTAAGACGCTTGCAACAACAAAAACGTCTGTTCACTTCTTGCCTCGCTTCGGATAATTTATCACTCATATATACGAGTCTGGCCGGCCGGGGGAAAGCCAGCTAGGTGTGAGGTGAGCAGGTCACAGACAGCCTGCGAGCCAATCGCAGTCCGACAGAGTCAAAACCCACCAAACAGACTGGAGAATCCATCTAGAAACCTAGAGCGGCCGGCGTGGGCTTTCTAGAGGAACGCACCAGACAGGAAACCACATGATATGTGTGCTTGAGTGTCTGCCGTGCGTGTCTGTGTGAGACTCTGTGTGTGTGTGTGTGTGTGTGTGTAGGTGTTTCTTTCTCTGTTATACACATATACTTTCTGTGGTGTGGGACGGCTGAGGTCATCTGAGTGGAGACGGGCTCATATTGTGACCATGCTTGTTTAATGATAGTCAATCACGGCACAATGTGTCACGTCTCAAAGAGGTTTTCAAGGGAGCTGACGTTCCATTTCTCCCCTACTGACCGTTTTAACAAAATAATCTGAAAAGCTGTAACTACTCCTGTATAAACACCAAATCCAAACCCCACAAAAACGACATTCTGTGCACGGAAGAGCTCGGCAAAGGAGTCAAACGTTTTATTCTTTGTTCCCACCGGCTTCCATAAATAGAGCTCCTGATAGCACAGCCCACCGTTTGTTTGACCTGGTCCTCTGGCCAAACGCTCATCTGCCATTGGTTACACACAAAAAAAGGAGCATATTTCCTCATTTTGCTGGGAAGGAAATGAAATTGCAACAATTGTGCTTTGGTTACGGAGGAACCTGCCGGCCCTGCCTGCCGCGAGAACTTCCTCTGCTGCTCTGCTGGGAGATTGTGTTTCTCTCTCTCTCTCTCTCTCTGCAGCAGAGAAGTAGCGGAGGGGTCGCTGAGGCCAGATGGGCTGTGACCTGCGTCTCTGTACTGACCCAGTGCTGCAGACTGAGGCTGCCAGCTAATGATTATTTTTTCATTATTAATGAGTCCATTCGGTAATTTGTTTTTCTGTCTTTGCCGATTGATCATTGCTGATCATTGTAGCATTGCGCTGTTGTGGCATTTGTGTTTAATGCTTGGCTGAATTTTTGTTTGAGTTCATACAATAATACATTTGAGATTAAAGTCAGGTTATAAAATGCCAAAAAAGAAACAGTGACTTTAGTCGGTACAGTGCGTCCCACACTATTAGACCTGGACAGCCCTTGGTGGGGGATTTCTGTCCAATCGTGCGTGCTTGTCAACGAGAGAAGTCTCTCTGATTGGCTGTTCAGGGCATGAAAAGAGTAATTGAAAGCCCTCTGAGCCTGTCGCTGTAGTATCCATGATTTGACCCATTTAGTGTGCAAACATTCTCGATTTAGAAGCGGAATTAGCGAGATTGGTCTCAGGAATTGCTGCTTAAAAGGCAAACAGTACGCACAAGCTTGTCGGCTGTAGTCTTCGTGGTGTGTTCACGTGCAGCTTTTTGGTTGAGACACAGGAGACTAAATGCTTTGCAACAAAAATAACATGTGTAAAAGTGACGCTGGAGTTGTAGGTAGAGGGTCTTTTTTAAAGTCTCCGACCAAATCTGCCGCATTTGACGAGTTGAGTTTGAGGACATGATGTTCGGACTGGATGTATCCGCCCGTCGATGCCCACAGAGACGCATTTTACCTTCCCCTGTCCTTGAATCTTTCCGTCTGTCTGTCGGTGCATCTGTCTGTCTGTCCCACCTTGTCTCTCTCCGCAGGCCTCTCCCGCCTCTTCGTCTCTCCCTGTGTCTCTCCGGCTAGAGTGATGATTCAGGGCCTATTGTGAAGTCAGCAATCCGATACAGAGCCAGCCTGAGAGCAGGAGGGGGGGAGAAAGGAGGGAGGGGAGAGAGTAGGGGGGGGTTGAGGAACAGAAGGGATTATGGGTGTTCTCATAGCCAGGTCCGTGCTGTCTGGAGCCCCGGGGCGCTTTGGCACCCTCACCTGTCCTCTGCTTTACCTGCTGCTCTCATTCTCTAATGTGGCCCACGGTCCTCCTGCGTCTCTTTGTCTTCCCCTTTATCTTTATCTTTCTCACACACACACCCCCCGAGCTCTTCACTGACCCCTTTTTTTTTTCTGGACTCCCGGCCCTTCCCTCTTTTCTTTTTCACACTTACGTACGTCCTCTCCTCCCTCGATGTGCCTTCCTTCTTTTTTCTGCGGACATATGGTATTGTGAGTGATTTTATTAGGAAGATGATATGAAGTGTTTCGAAGGCCCGGTGTGACGGAACAGCTTGTGACTTTTGAGACATCCAACTCCTGTTTCACTCTCCTCGGCGGCAGCGACTTCAAATAGTCGGCCTCGCGTTGAATCTGAGAGCAGATGGTGTGTGTGTGTGTGTGAGTGTGTGTGAGGGAGCGTACCTATCTGTCTGCTGAATGTCCTTCTGTGTTTTTTTTTTTTTTTTTTTTTTTTTAGAGGATATCTACCTTATGTTGCACCTCTCACATACACACATTGTGATGTCATGAGCAGCATTATTTAACAGGCAGCTGGGAGGCCATTCATCATTTAATTAAAAGCGTCTGAAAGGGATCTGAGGCCTAATGAGATTAGCTTTAATTATTGATGCTGCTGCCGCTGCTATTGCCACAGACACGCACCCACACACAGGCTCACAAACGCGCGCACACACACACACACACACACACACACACACTCTAGTTATGACCACCGCGGACACTCAGCCTCTCTTTGAATCCTCCGTCTTAGCACACAAACACTCACATCTGCACTTTTTGCTTTCCAATACTTTTTCGCTCTCCTACCTGATCTCTTTCCCGACACACACACACTTACACACACACATCTCATTGATTTTGCTTCACGGTGGGATGTGGAGGTGCTCAGAGGGTGGAGGGTGGGTTACTGGATTCAGAGGGGAGGGGGGGCGGCTTGCGGTATTGGGTCCGTGCGGGGGGTGCGGTAGCTGCGGTCGGGTTAGGGATGAGGAAGGGTGACGGCGGGGCTGGTGTGTGGGGGGGGAGCAGGAGGACGGTGTTGTGTTTCTTCAGGTCTCACACAGCAGCAGCAGCAGCAGAGAGGAGCTCTCTCTGTTCTCGGCCACTCGCTCTGTTCTCCATTTCATCAAGTTGAGCTGAAAACATGGAGTCCATGTGAATACCAGTGGATGTGTCTGGAAAACCTACAGCCTCTGTCTTAGTTAGTCCTTCCCCCTTAAAGAGGCAGTTTACCCCAAAATAAAAAAAAACAAACATAATTTTCCCCTTACCTGTGGTGATATTTATCAATCTAGTTTGTTTTGACGTGAGCTGGCGAGTTTTGGAGATATCAGCCCTTCTCTCGAAAATATCACGGGACTAGATGGCGCTCGGCTCAAGACTCAGCAATGTCTCTCTCTAGAAATGACCCACAGACGTTGTTGTGAGCAGTTTCATGACAAACCTGTTTTCTCTCCTTATCAACGCGCAGAAGGCAGTGTGCATCTACTCATGGTCGAGAGGCTGGCTAGCTGCAGTAAAGCTGCGTTTCCCTCGGGGTACTTTCGGTAAAGTACCTTTTGAACCCTACGTAACACATGGTAATGGTACATAAACCTAAAGTCAGATCTGTTCTGCGTTTTCACTGGAGACGGTACAAATTTTCCGCCGCTTACTCTTTTGCTCTGATGTAGGATTTGTGGTGGTTTTTCACAAATCCTACATCAGAGCGCAGATGATTGTTTGGGAAGACCTGTTGGCTTTTCATATGCACTGTTTAAACTCCACTTTTTAGTATTTGTTCAGCGAGCCAGGTACTAATTGGGTATCCAAAAGACAGGACGGCACAGAGCGGTGCCTTTGGTACCATCCGAGACTTTTGACAATAGAAGCGCAAACGTAATGGTTTTAATGTGTAATGAACTGAAGTGAAGTGGACTGCTTGGTGGAAACGGAGCTTAAGCTAACTCAGCTAGCTCACGTTACTCACGAGTGCAATCTTGTTGTCCATGAGTAGATGTGATGCTTGTGTCTGCGCCGTGATACGGTAGACAGAAAATGGTTCTTCTTCTTCTTCTTAGTATAACATAGATGAAGTAGATGTCTCATATATTACATGGAGCTGGGAGTCATTGTGTGCATAGGCTTGACTCATTATTCAGATTAGCTGCTGATTTTCAGTTAGTTGATTATCGTTTAATATATGAATTATACAATAAAAATATATATGAATTATTTTCTGTCCGGCTCACTCTGCAGTTCTCTGTCCCAGCGCCTGACATGTTGTACCTTTAGACATTGAGTGTTGAGTAGAGTGATGGCCAGAGTGTGTGTGTGTGTGTGTGTGTGTGTGTGTGTGTGTGTGTGTGTGTGTGTAGGTGTGTGTGTGTGTGTGTGTGTGTCTGGTCAGCCATGGACTGGTTTAGGTTTCTCCAAGTTGTTTTTTTAATCACTCTCATCAGATTAGCTGAGCAGGGGCAGTCGAGGCCAAACGCTTCACAATTAACAGCGCAGAACCAGCCCTCACACAGACACACAGACACACACACACACACCCACACACACACACATCCATCAGTGACTTTTCATTTGTCTCCGTTGGGTAAAGCTGCATTAAATCATGTCTGTGATCCCCTCACTCTCTGAGACAATGAGGAGCCAATTTAAATGGCAGATATTAAGACCACCAGGACGGCGAGGAGGATGGAGAGCAGACTCAGAGTCACAGTTCTCCTCCGCTGCTCTCCCTCCCCAAAATGTGTGTCCGCGACCCGCTGATTAAATAAAATAATCACTGGGAGTCTAAAATTAGCAAAGGTGTGCTGACCGCCCTTCCTTTCGTCCGAAGTTAAGCAGAAATAAAAACACGAGAGTTTATTATTTTTATAGATGACCCTCTAAAACCCAGCAGGACTCACTCCTCGCCTTGTATCCAGAAGAAATTCATCATTTGATTAAAATCAGAAACACATTTTTCATCCAGGAAATGTAGAACCAAGCAAGCAAAAGACATGTGGGTTAGTGGCTCGCCATTGACCCTCTGTCGACCGCTCAGCCTATTACTTCATGTTTTACTTTTTCCTTTTAAATTGTACGAGCAGAACAACCCAGATCAGACATCTAGCCGTCAAAGCAAATCTGCATAATTTCCATAAATGTTGAACCATCCCTCTAAACCTTCTATTAGAGCAATAGCCAAGATCATTTTCATTATAGATTATTAAAAACAATTCTTTTATTCAGGCTTTTAACTGTGCAGGATGTTCTTGAGTGTCCTAATCAGAATTAAAACAAAAGATGTAGTTTGATTTGAAGTGAGGAACGAGGCATCATGGGGGTTGTTGTCCAGCACTGCAGATATAAATCCATCCAACGTGACTCAGGGAGAAAAATGTTGACAGGCTACATCATGTATCAAAGGTTTTTGTTCCACCTCCCTCTTCACTCGCTGGCGGATCATCCGATGATTTTACCCTAGTTGTAGCGACAGGTGACCAAATGAAACGCACTGTTGCTTTGAACGATGTTGGAAACCTTCATTATATTGCTTATTTTCTACTATTATTCATATATTGTGTAATTTGGCTGCTGTGATGCAAAAATGTCCCCATTTGCGGGACTGATAACAGAATTTCTGATTCTGAAATACACAACTCAACAAAATATATAACAAAGGTCTTCTTGTTTTCAGACATTTTTATGCTGAAATGTTACATCTATCATCTCTTTAATGTCAGAGAATAGTAAAAACAATGCCCATAAAGGAAACCTCTGGTTGTCCAGATGTTAAAGCGGATACTATATAACTGTCATGTTCCCGTCTCGGTTGTGGCCGAGGACCTTTGTCATCATTTCACGTTGTCCTGTTCTCCCCTTCTCACTCTTACCTCATTTCCCATCTGTCCTCTGTCACGGTTCAGTAAAGGCGAAATGCCAAAAAAGAGAAAACGATCTCAGGAACCCAGAGTTGTTCAGTTTGATGTCACAGAAGACAAGAAAACAGAAAATATTCGCATTTGACAAGCTGGGATCAGCGATTTGTTGTTTTCTTTTTTCCTTACTATTTATAGTTTCCCTGGTTACATAATTATGTCATGATGTTACCAATCTGATTAGTGAACTGTGGTTAAAAACACCATAAACACATTCAGTGTGGATGGATATGCTTCCCAGCTTCAGCACAGTATTAAAAAAAACACTTAATCTGGTTAGTTGAAGATGCTTGAATGGACAAGAATTTAAATTTCAGCTCTGAATTTGTTTTCTGAAAGCTGTGTTTTATGCTTGAAAGTCAGAGTTGTGTCTTTGTCTTCCATGCAGTCATATTTCACGTACGAGATGGTGTGAGCAGGCGCTATGTTTTTGTTGTTCAAGATGTTGAACTCATGCACGCAAAAAGCCTCTTTTCAATTCGCCGTACGTCTTCTTTATCTTATCCTGGTGTGACGTGTTTCTGCTGCGTAGCTCGAAGCGACCGTCCTGCGTGTTGTTCTCTCATTTCTCGTGTTGTTCGTTTTGTCTGCGGGGGGGTTCAACCGTAGAGGCCGGTGTCTAGATTTAGCTCAATTTTTTTCCTCCCCGGGTGATTCAAAGACAAAGGCTCGGAGACATTTGATACTTCAGGTGCAGCAACTGTGTGTGATTACGCTTCCATTTTTGTGTCACTTCGCATTGTGAGCAACGGCGGGCAGCTCGCAGGCAAAAATCATGCAAGCATAGGTGGATAGAGAGAGGTACACCTAGCCAGAAAGAGAGAGAGGGATGTTTTTGGAGAGCACCTTTTCATCCACACTCCTCCTCCTCCTCCTCCTCCTCCTCCCTGCTCCACAGACTCACCCTGTTCTTCCCTTTCACTCCCTCACTTCTCTTTTTTTTCCCCTCCCCTTTATAGCTTCCTACTACACCTGAAAAAGGGGCATTTTTGGAGGCATAAAGAGAGGGATAGTTTTACACCTCCCCAGGCTGGGGGAACTGGGGGTTGTAGGAGGAGTGGTGGAGGGAGAGAGGGAGGGAGGGAGGAGGCTCAGCACAATGTATTTTACATGAAAGGAAGAGGATAGAGTTACCACACCGATAACCACTCATACAAATGGGGAGAGCAGAGAGCTTTGAGCAGGGGACAGGTAAATGTGTGAGTGTGTGTGTGTGTGTGTGTGTGAGAGAGAGAGAAAGAGAGAGAGAATGTGGAGGATAGAGATGGAGGTGGTGTTTGTGTGGTGAGTAACATCCTTCATGAATGTGTTTTGTGGTCGACGCTCATCAGCCGATGTCAGAGACCTGGACGGCTGAATGATCATATTGCACAGGTGTGTGTGTGTGTGTGTGTGTGTGTGTGTGTTCGCGTCTGTGCGTATGTGTAACACTTTTTTTTCTGTACAAATCCTGTTAGCTAAGTGTCTGTGATTTCCTTTACTTGTATTTCTTCATAGTTGATATCAAAGGAAGTTCAACATTTCAGGAAAAGCGCTTTTTCAAGTTCTTGCCAAGAGTTGAACTGTAAAGTTTAAAAAGTTGTCTTTACTTTTAAAAATTCAGGAAACCGATTACCTCAGAATTGCCAAGTAAAGTAGATGATTCCATTTAAGCTGTACAAGCAAAAAAGTTGAGTAACCACTAAAATCATTAGTCTACTTTATTTGAGCATTTAGAGGTTATCGGCTTCCTGGATTTTTTTTAGTGTCACTAGATGAGGAGACCGACACCACTCTCGTGTCGATATGAAGCTATTCAGCCAGCAGCTAGTTAGCTTAGCCTGGCAAAATGACTGGGAACGGGACGAAAAGACAAGCCTGGCTTCTGTAAAACCACTACTTGTTTTTGTTTGTGCGGACTAAACAGAATACAAAATGCGCCAGTGAGCTGAAGAGTTGATGGGAGTTGGTTTTCATTAAGTTTGAACACAGCAAGACTAGCTGTTTCCTCCTGTTTCCAGTATTTGTGCTAAGCAAAGCTAACTATGCTGAGCTTTAGCTTACTATTCATGGTACAGATCCTGAGAGAGGCGTCAGTAAGAAAGCAAAGTAGCATATTTCCCAAAATGTTGAACCACTCCTTACGCTCTTTAATTAAAGGTGAAATATGTAAGGATTGGCCAACTGTGGAATTCAAATTCAAAACAAATAGGGGGCAGCATATCACCAGGGTAGCTAAGTTAGCTGGGAAGCTAACGGTCCGGACTGGAAGCTCAGGGAACAGGGAAGACGTGGTGTTTACACCGTTAACACAGGAGGGCTGGATCAGGGCTAGCTGGTTAGCATGGACATTTGTGTTATTAAAATTGTTACTTCTTCTCATTCTGTTGATACTTTGTTTTGTTTGTTTTCAATGTTTTCAATAACAATTTTATTTTCAAAATAATTTTTAAATTATAATTATAGAAAATAGACGCTAAGTAATTAAAATGCTAACTAAATGCAGTTGTTTAATCAGAGACAGAAGGATGCATTTCCAAGTCTGTAAAGAATAGTAGAAAATAGCAGCTTATGAAAAGAATCTCACTACAAAATAAACAAAGAGAACAGGACACAAGAGACGAAGAGGAGCAGAGTGTGTCTCCGTCTGTCGTACTGTCTGCTGAGTGGAAGATAAACGGCTGTTGTTCCACTTCAAGAACAAAGTTACTCTCGAGGGCCTCTTGAAAGGGAGCGAGGCACCTTCAGCAGACACTTTTAAAACTCTCCTAAAGTCAACAAAAACCAGAGAAGATTGCTGTCATTTAGTCGTTTAATATACTGCCCGCTTCCTTCGCTCTGATGAGCCCGTGCCACGACGCTGTTTTGTTTTCTCTCTGTCTCTCTTTTTTTTTTTTTTTTTTCTGGGGGGGTGATTTCATCAGGCGTGTTTTGGGACAGCTCCCCTGCTCCCCTTCTCCACTTGCTGTAAAAATATTTCATCGGGGATGTTTTTGGACGACCCCCTCCTGATGGGGTCCTGCCTGGCTAATAATAAAGTGCTTGAGTTGTCAAGCGCTTCGGCAACACCCTAATCTGTTCTGACAGCTACGCCTCCGCACACACACACTCTCAAAACGTCAAGCCCGCGCGCACGAGCACATGTCGGCATGCACATGTTACACACTCTCCACAGACGCATGCACCGGTGTATGCACACAGGTCCACAGACAGTCTATCAATCAAGGTGTTTATTGGGGTTGGGGGATAAATGCTGTGGGACGGGGGCCGCATGTTGTCACCATGGTGACCGAGCTAAAGGTGGCTGGTGCACAGTTGGAGACAGTGGCCCCGTTCCAAATTGGTCCCCAGGCCTGTGTACACTCGGCACCCCGCTCAGCTGTTTTCAGTTGCCTCGTAGACGTACAGTAACATGTCATTAAAGGGCCAGTTCACCCAAATGAGAACAACACACTTGGTTATAGTGATACCTAGCCATGCAGATAATTTATTTTCTTCTTTTTTTTTTTTCAACATTAAATCTCAGCTGATATCACAGTGTTGGTGTTGTTTCTAGAAGATTATAATTAATGTTGCTCCAGGACCATCATACAATTTACAAGTCACCAGCAAACTCTTCACTTATTATATTCAGTTTATATTCAGATCTGTGTCACTGGTTTGGTTGAGGGAACTAAACTACTTGACGAGGTTTATATGACAAACATATGTGTTTTATAACTTCTCCAAATTATATTTTTCCAATCTTTTTGCCATCAAGTCACTAAGACATTACAAAACATGTGACTGGTCAGCAATTATGGTCCTGGATCAACATTAAGTGGGATGTTCCAGGAACAACACCAACACAGCAATATCAGATTGTGGGTTAAGTAAACGCCTGTAGCTTTTAAAGACTCATAATCATACAAATAAATAACCCTGTTTGGTGTTTTTTTTTTTTTTTGTATGCAGCTCTTGATGTGAAAAGGAACTAACTATATACGCAGGGTTTCTCTTTGAAATTATTTCTACCTCAACTGAGAAAGATGCTAACGTGCATACGTGTGAACGTCCGAATGATTTGAACTTGAACTTTGAGATTACGCTTTGAAGCTGTGAGCACCGTAACTGAAAAAACTGGCTGTTCCAATACCCAAAGCAGTATCTGAGATGCCTCCAGTACTGCCTGAAGTGCTGGAACTGGTATTGGCGGGTACATGAGTCTATGCACCGATACGATGCCACATCATTTATTTATTACAAACCCTGACGCGTCCCGGCAGCGTCCTGTACACCTGTATGCAACTTTATAGATTTTTGTACAGATTTTTTTTGGTACTCGGTATGAGCACATACACAAAGTTCAGGTTATGGATTTGGAATCAGGAAGGAAAAGATATTATCAGTACATCTCTAATTTTTGGGCACGACAGGGCCTGTCTGACGCCTGTCTGTGTCCGACTCTTGTGTGTGTGTTTGGGCGTGTGCCTCTCCTGGCAACACCTTGGCGACCACAGCGAAAGAGTGCCATCTTCAGACCAAGGCAGCCGGGGGTTGGGGGTGGGGTGTATACCTTGTTGATACCACACCCAGGCAGCCCTGACCCCTCCGACTCGGCTATGCTTCACATGTGAGACACGCGTGCAGCCGGTGTGGTTCCAATTAACACAGACTGAGTGTGTATGTGTGTGTGCTCAGGTGGACGTGTGAGTCTCTGTGTGGCGTGGGTGAGATGGGGGAGGGTGTGTGTGTGTGTGTGTGTGTGTGTGTGTGTGAGTGGAGGTCAATTGGATGGTGTGAAGTTTATGGTCTGGTCTGAACCTTCTACTGCACAGCAAGACGCTGACGTTACAACCACGCCGCGTCTCCTTTTACCGTCTTCGGTACTCCACAAAGAATTAAAGTCAGGGATGTTTGTTTGTTTTTTTCATTTTAGGGGCTCAGACTCTCAGAACTCCTTTATTTTTGCCTGGTTATAACGTGGAATTCACTTTATTGGTGATTATGAAATGGACCTACACAGAAAGAAGTCACGTCCGTTACTTTTAACAAAAGTTCTCTGGCTTTAAATGAAGGCTTGAGTGAGTCTGTAGTGAGTGACAGCCGAGAGAGAGAGGGAGAGGGAGGGAGAGAGAGAGAAGGAGAGGAGGGGGAAGAGGAGGAGGGGGAGGTGGAGGAGGAGGAGGAGAAGAGAAAAAAGAGGGGGAGGAGGCAGAGGAGGAGGGAAACAGGACGAGTGAAATGCTCCTCATTGCCAGAGTCGGGGAAGACGGGAGCCGTGCGTGGATTGACCTCAGAGACAGAAAGAGAGAAAAGGGCAGTTTGGTGTGTGTGTGTGTGTGTGTGTGTGCGTCTCGCGTCCTTTCCATCTAGCAGCTACATGTTTTCACTGAGCGAAAGCGAGACTCTCAAAGGGAAAGAGAAAAAGAATGCATGCTCTCCCGTAGAGCAGAGACGAGAAAAGCGTTGACACCTGGAGTACGAAGTGAGAGGCAGGTAGATAGAGACGGGCTGAAGCTGTGCTGGAGGAGTGTGTGTGTGTGCGTGGATTTCTCTGTTTGTGTGCGAGGTAACTAAGGCTGTGTGTGTGTGTGACGGGAAGCGAGTGGATCGTACAGCTCTGTAATGCTTTGTGGAAGTACAGGACTGCTAACTGACCTGATTACACCCTGAGGTAAGAGAGCATCTCCAACTCTGTGTGAGTGTGTGTTAAAATACTGTTGTACCTTCCATTTACTGTATATTTCATTCAATCAATCGTAGCATTTTTATTTTCACCTTTGATAGACACACTTATGAATGAATAAATGCTGTGTATTTAAATCACTATTTTATATTGATTTATAACATTACTTAAAGACTGAATGAATATTTAGCTCACCCCTCATAAAGTAAATACATAAATAAACAAATACAATAAAATAAAGGTGGTAGTTTGTGATGATGGCACAGTAACTGTCAGGGTGCCACGGCAAGTGATGTAAATTGAATTAATTCCCACCTTGAATATACTAATGGTATTTAAAAAACACTTAATATACAATAATATAATGGGTCTCATGCTTTAATTATATGTAAATAGACTGTTTTTTTTTTACTTTTTAATTGTTATTATTAAATCTTATTTCTAATTTTTGTAACAGTTTGTTTTAGGATTTTATCTCTGTTCTTTAATTTATCTGATAAGAAAAACTTGTATAGCAGCAAAACCGTCCGTTATCACGCCAGCTCTTTTAAAGTGGAATTGCTGCATTTAAAGCAAAGTAATTATTTTGATTCCATTTTTTTTTTATTTGATATTAATCCAAATATTCCTTGTACACAAGCAGGAAAAAATACATTTTCTTAAAGCCTTTATATACCGTGTGTGTGTGTGTGTGTGTGTGTGTGTGTGTGTGCACGCAACTCTATGCATGGTATCAGATGTCCCGTTGCAGATGGGTTGGGTTATTACCAGAAACACATAGCGCTATTCTTCTTCGTCTCTTCCTCGCTGCCCCCTCTTCTCTCCCTTTGCGCAGCGTTTCCACAATAACACAAACTTCCTCGCCGATGCACCTTTCATGTCGCAGTTTTAGATCCTCGAGCAGGCTCGTAAAAAGTCTAAAAGCACAGCGGGGCTGGAAACAAAAAAGGAACGAAAAAACACGTAAACACGTCCACGACCAGGCGTAGGACTGCTTCTGCTTATTTCTGACTCACACCTACTGTTTCTGATTACCGCCTTCAGGGTCAGACCGGGCCTCGCGTTATCATCACACCCATTAGATGATGAATATAAATAAGTGACAACACAAACACAGCAGCGTGTAATTCCCTTAAATAAATCATTGTTATTAGTGCTAATTACACGGGGTACCTGTATTTATCCCTCAGGGAGTCCCCGGGCCGGGCAGGTTGTGTTCCAGGCCGGTCACCAGGCCAGCCAGGTCAGAGGTCACCCATTTAACTGGCTCAGATGACACAAATGGGTCCTTCAGGCATCGTGACCACCTAAAGAGTACGATTAAAGGGCCATTTATTTACATTTTTTTAATAGAGATGACACTTTTACTACAAGATACGGAGCACGTTAGTGTGACATGTTTTCAAGTTTTACTGGACGGTAAAGATTTTGTGTACCGGAGATGACAAGTGTCTATTAATGACTATTGTTGGCACCCAGCGGAAACAGCAAAGTAAATGTATGTAACTGTTTTGAAGATAAAAGCCGAGAGAGATGTGAGACTCTTGCGAGGTCGACACTCAGAGAAAGTGTGCGATGGATGAAGCGCAGCGATAAAAGCTTCACGGGATCAAAGCCTGCGTGTGCTGGTGTTTTCACAGATCGTGTTGAGACAGAAACAGCCAGGGTTGTGTGTTTCCGTGTGTGTGTGCGTGCGTGCGCACATGCGGGCCGTGCGCGCAGCCACGTTTGCGTGAAGCCCTGCGTGTGCGTCACATGCAGATGGCAGTTTCTCACGGCCGTGCTGTTGATGCCGTGACTGACAGCCTTGTTAAATTTCAGCAAAGCATGAAACAGGACATGAAAGTGGCTTGTGTGTGTGTGTGTGTGTGTGTGTGTGTGTGTGCGCGCGTGTGTGTGTGTGTGTGTGTGTGTGTGTGTGTGTGTGTGTAAAGTGATCCGTACGAGGGTTCTGGCTGACCTTTGAACCCTGTCTTAAACGGCTAAGTGCTGCTTCTTATTCACTCTCGGCAGGATTCTCTAATCAGAACCATAACACACACACAAACACACAGAAATACACACACACACTCTCTCACACTCACACACACACACACATACCTGGAGTTTAGTATCTGCTTGGCCAAGCACTTTCTCTGTATACTTACCTGTGATTGCGATAATGTGCAAATGACTCCCAATATATGCTGCCTGGCTGAATTTGACCACGTGTGTTTGGTTTTTTTTTTGGTATGTGCATTTCCATGTGCGGTGTGTGTGTGTGTGTGTGTGTGTTTGGCACCTCGCGCGTGCCCTACACCTCGCCAGTGTGTTGACACAGTGATTATAGGGCAGCTGGTACACATTGGCCCTCGCTCCGCCCTGCATTTACTGTTCTAATTAGTTCCTGTTCCAAATAAGAGGGAGGAATTTTAATAGAGAACCGCTGGCCCGCCGTCGTCCAGCTCCGCATACCCTCACACACAGCAACAGACAAGAAAAACCAGCCTGTGTGTGTGAGCGTACGCTGCGGTGGAAAGGCGCAGAGGCTGAAGTGTGTTTTCTTAGTTTTTTTTTCCCCCTCAATGATGAAGAAAAAAGGGCCCCGGCGCACCAGTGATTGACACGACCAAATGTCCACATAAGTCGAGGCTCGATTTAGTGACCATGGCGACCCGCTTGAAGGGTTAAGAGTGAGCCCCGTGACCTAACATGACCCCGCCGTGACCTTTCAACTCTGTAAGGGTTGAGAAAGGGGCTCGAGCTCCGGACGGAGCCGTGTCACGGGTGAACAAGGGAAAGTTAATATCTGTCACTTAGACACCAGTTAGCACTTCTGTCACGGCGGTGGCTGCGACTACAGACGCCGGCTCCTGATCGGCGGGATTTTGACCTCATTTTTTTCGGCATTTGCAGTCACATTTAATGAACCAGAAAATCTGTTTACTCAGATTTGTGTTGGATTTTCTCCTCCTTTCTTCAAACTGAGGGTGCTGAATTTATTTTGTTGTCAGTCACAACACTTCATGATACTAATATAATTTGTCTGATTCATAAACACGGTTTTATGAGGCTGGTTTATGACACACTAAACACTGGCTCTTATGTGTGTGTACGTAATGTGTGTTTGGTTAACATTTCCTCTGCTCTGGTCTCTCTGCAGGTGAAGAAATCACACAGTGAATCTCATGTTCCAGACCCTTCAGACGCCAGGTACGCTCATATGTGTCTCTTTATGTGATATGACAAACAGCGTTAGGTTTTTTGCAGAACTGTGTGTGTGTGTGTGTGTGTGTGTGTGTGTGTTTGTGTTGGTGTACAGTTATGAGTGTGTGTCCTAGTTCTCTGGTCATGGTGCAGAGAGGTGAGGTTTCACTGCAGTTGCGTGCTGTGATGAGGTCATCAACACTTTCCCAAGACCTCAGTGCCTCACACGCATGCGCACACATACATGCGCGCGCGCACACACACACACACTGATCCAAATGAAGGACGAGCAAAGGGAGCATGCTGTACTTTATATAGAGACCCGAAACTGTTAGCGATTTTAATAAACTATTAATGCATCCTCTAATGCAATGATCTGCTGCTTCTCTCTGCCATAAATCCAATGATGGAATGTAACTAAGTATATATTTGCTCAAGTAACTGTATTTAAATACAATTTTAGGATGCCTGTTCTTTACTTGAACACCAATTTCTGCAACTTTACATTTCCACTATATCAGGCAAATATTGTACTTTTTACTCAGCTACATTTATTTATTCATTTAAGCTACAAGTTACTTTGCGGACTACATCAGAACCAAAGTAGTGCATTTTAAAATCAATTACTTTTCTTGGCAATCAGATTAAAAAACAGAGACTAATAATCAGATAATATGCCAAACTGATGAATCTGTTGACCCACAGTATTCAGTATATAGTGCACATATGATTTACTAATACTTGTAATTTTGATACTTGCGTACATTGAATAGAAGATATATTAAAGGAGACCTTTTACATTTTTTATTTTTTTCCCTTTCCTTCAGTGTTTTATATAGGTTCCTGTGCATGTAAAAGATCTTGAAAGTTAAAAAGGGCTGCACCAACAGAAGCTCCTCTCTCCCACACAAAACACTGCTCCTGAAACTCCTCGTCGGCAGTCCCGCCTTTTAATTGTGTGACTTTGTGACATCACACTACATCATCATGACAATCATTTGCATAATTTATGCCTCGTTTGAAACAGAATTTATTTAGCACAGCTGCTCTGTTGTCTTCGGTGGTGCTGGCTCAGGCGTGTGTAAGCTGGCCAATCACAGCAGACTGGGTATCTGGAAGGGGGGGACCTTAAAGAGACAGGAGGTAAAATAGAGCGTTTTAGAAAGATGGGTAATACAGTTCTGCAGTACTGGACAGTTTGAGAAAACTGCATGTAAACTTATAATAGTAGTAACCCCAAATAAAACTAGGTTATGTCTCCTTTAACTTTAACTTTGAACTTTTCTTCAAGTAATTCTCATTTTCACTTTAACTGAAGTTTTATTTTTATGCAGCATCTTTACTTTTTCTCTAATATGACTTTTAACAGCACTGTGTTTATCACTGTAGACTGAATAGGTTTGGTTTTTGAACTTATGGTCTGAGAAAACAAGACATTAAAAGACGTCACCTTTGGCTCTGTGAAGTTGCTCCGGGCATTTTTTTTCCACAATTTTTTGATTAATCGCTTAATTTAAAAAATAACAGCAGATTAATCACTAATGGAAATAACCCTCAGTTGTTGGCTCTTAAGCTACTTAGTTTACATTATGTGCTGTATACTGTAAATTGCACAGATGCTGCATTTTTTTTTTTTTTTCAAAGACCAGACATAATGTGAAAACCAGAAAAGAGTTTATGAAACACCAGCTCCTGCCATCGCCTCCCAAGAGGAGCGAAACAGAGAGGAAAGAGAAGAAAGAAAAAAGAAAAAAGGGACAAAGAGGGGAGAAAGAATCATTTCCTGCTGTTGAGAGACAAAAGAAAAGGATGGATGAAGAGTGTCGAAGCGCACGGGAGGGAGAGAAAGAAGAGAGAGCGAAAAGTGGAAAAGCACTGTGATCTGCGAAAGCTCTTAGCTGTTATTGCCGGGCACAGCGGAGACGTTTAAGGCTTTTGGGCAAATATCTGGTCCACCATTAGGGGTTGTTGATATTAAAACAGCGATCAGTGTTTTCACTTCAATATGTACAGGAGTGCAGAATGAGTGTTTAGCGGTAAATAAAACAAAAAAAAGAGCAGTCGACGGAGAGAGTTGATTTAGTGTGTTTATCTTTCGCACGCTCTCTCTTTTGTGCCCTTAAGCCTGCGTCTCTCTCATCCGCTGAAAGTTATATGTTTATACCTGTCAGTCCGACTGTGGGTTGCAGTCATGTGTGGCGATGCTATCTGCCCATAGCATTGAGATGGCCGGCTTCCAGACCGCGGCACAGATGTATCACGTGCGCACGCACACACACACGCGTACACACAGAGTGGTAGAGCGGCTGCCCGCATTTGTTTAATTCTCCCTCCATCTCTGTCATTTCTCGCTTTGATGTCGCGCACAAAAGCACGAGTGTGACTGACCTGTGGGCGGCATGAGTCAGGGCACACACACACACGCACACACATACACGCACATGTTCAGATGAGGTAGTGGCCATACACACACTGACTACACAAAACAATAAACTATGCCTCTTCCACCTAAGGACATGTCAGATTGTGGGTTTGTGGCCACAGTGATGAAGAGGCATGCGCCGGTGTTTTATGTTGCTTTTGTAAGCGCGTGTGCATGTAAAAGATTAAAAACACTTGACTTTGACTCCACAGAAAACATGCATCTGCATTCTCTTCATGTCTCTATTTACTTCCACTTCCAACTTCCAAACACTCCACAAAACCACACACACACACACGCACACACTCTCTCACTTCACCATTACCACCTTGTGTGCTGGTTCGTCCCAGTCATGCATGTGGAACACATTGTAAAACTAAAGCATGCTGGCAGGCTGTGGGTTTGTATTGGAGCCCAGAAGTGCACACACACATACGTACGTACACACACACACACACACACACACACACACACACACACACACACACACACACACACTCTATAAAAGAGCCAGCAGGCCCGCAGACAATGTCTAACGCCTCTGAACACATGCTCATGTAAGCTAACTGGTATGGAGACGCATGAAGTTTATGGCAGCGTACGTATATGTGCAAGTTCGTGCGTGTGTGTGGTTCCTGTCATTGAACGTGTTCAGTGAGATCTTAGCATAATATATAGAGGTGGGAGATTCCCAGCTGTGAGAGCATATTGCCGTTGATCCGTTACTCATTCAGAAATCGCAGTTCATCACATTTTCTTCCCCCCTCCTCCTCCTCCCTCCTCCCTCCTCCCTCCTGTAGGTCTATGGAAATGCAGGACCTAGCCAGTCCTCATAACCGTGTGGGAGGTGGAGATTCGACGGGCTCCAAGCTGGACAAGAACAACCTTGGCAGCCCCTCCATCACCACCAATGGAACAGGAGGTGAGAAGGCAGAAACGTGTTTGGTGCCCCAGTAATGAATGGGCACTTGTGTCTGTGGCAGGAAGGCTAGTTTCAAAATACAGTGTTTTACCTTCATGTTGTTGTTCTGCTTTGTTTTGGCCAATTCTATTCATATTTAAAGGTGCAATATGAAAGAATTGGCCATCTCTTGATTTCATACTCAAAAAAAGAGCGACTTATCACCAACTGCAGCTGCCGTGAGCAAGTTAGCCTCGTTAGCCGTGCAGTAAGCGGTCTGGACTGAGAGCCTCGGAGTGGTAATACGAGAAATATATATGGCACATTTTACTTCCTTTTATAATCAGTAGTCAGCAAGAATCCCAAACAGTGGGAAGACAAGATATGCTGCTCATCTACTTAAAGTGGAAACAGACAACTTCCGCCCCCGCTAGCCTTTCTGAGTGGTATTATTTTGAGAGCCGCTGTTGGAAAGACGACCGGATTGCTCCCATTTGCCTCAGTGTCAGAACTACCAACAACACAGGACAAAACGTGTGTTCATTTATTCATTTAGAGACCAAAAAGCAGACATAAATGGTGAATGGGCTGACTGAATCGCCAGCAGCCTAAATATTTAAGGGCGATTTTGTGCCTGGAGACAAAACTGCATTGTGAAATTGAAGTTTAAAGAGAACCAATCTCAACACAGATGGTGCAATTGCTCTATAGTCAGAACATTGTGCAATAAACATTTACTTCATTGCGATAAGTTAAAGGAAAAAAACTTCAACAAAACAAGACGAACAAGATGTAAAATGTGAATTAGTGACCTTCAATTGCTGTTGCTAGGTAAACTAAACAGAGCCAAGCGAACTGTTTCTCCGTGTTTACAGTTTTTAGGCTAAGCTAAGCTAACTGACTACTGTTGGCTTCACATGTACCCCAACAGACATACATAAGAGTGGTATCAATCTTCTCATCTAGCTGCAGGCAAGAAAGCAAAAAAGCATATTTTCAGGAAATAAATTCCTTCAAGCGCTGCATACTGTAAATCAATCACCAGTAAAAGAAAAAATGATCTGTTTGAATTCAGGACATCAGAGTTACTATGAAAGCAGCTGTTTTAGGTGACACCTAAACGCATCATGCGACCACGTACTGATGTCTCATTTCATTAAAGGTCCAGTGTGTGAGACGAAGTATTTTTGTATTTTTGTTTTTGTTTGTCTTTAGAGCGAGCCTTTCATGTCTTTAGAGGGAGCGTATTTCCACAATGGCAGAGGATGGGCGACCGAAACACCGGCTCTAGAGCGGGCATTTTTAGTGGCTACTGTACGGGGGTATGAGACGAGGGGTTTTCAGTTAATTGCAACCTCAGTCCTCGATAGCACCGAATCCTACACTCTGGTCCTTCAGACTAAATTAGACAAAAATTCATAAATTCCAAACACCAAGTGCTTTTTCAGTGTTTGTTTGGCCGAGATGCAGTTGTTCGTGACGTCTAGCGCTCGCTACGCAAAGCTTGAATGCGCTTATTGTGAACCGCTCGATGAGTGTAATGAATCTATTGCCAGAGCATCAGTCGGAAAAGGTTTCCAACATGCAGAGATAAGTACTTTCTGAGGAATTTTTAGGACGGAAGGGAGACGCGCGCGCACACACACACACACCTCGCGCTGGCACAGTGACTTGAGTAAACCGCCGGAGAATGTGTGTAAACACACGGTGAAGCACTTCTACTCTCCTGCGCTAACCGCTTGGCAAAGTGTGTGTGTGTGCGTGTGTGTATGTGTGTGTGTTTGAGTGCATATGTGTGAGTGCGAGCCCAAAATCCCACTGGAAACTATTTCCTCTACGAGAGCATTAAAGCATCACCACTCTCTAAGATGTCAACACCAGCGAGCTCTCTCCTTTCTTTCTTTTTTCTCCCCCCTTTTGTTTTCCTCTGTCCGTCTGTGTTTCTCCTCCTCCTCTTTTCCTTCCTTCACCCCTTGCACTCCCCCTCTCTCCCTCTCCCTCACTGTCTGTCCTCCCCAATAAGTTTTGACGGAGCAGTTTGATGTAATGGCCCTGGATGTGAGTGCTTTTGTTTTGAGGCCATCCGTTTGATCTGTAGCTGATTTAACAGGGCAGTGGAACCGACTTTTTAACAGCAATGTAATGGAAAAAGTGAGATGATGCATTTTGGTCAACTTGATGTGTCAACACGCGCGCCCGGTCACAGAAATAGCGGCGCGCGGAGCGGACTCAACTGCGACTTCAGGCCATATTAGAGCACGTTAAATCATTCTTTGATGAGCTCACGGCTAATGGTTTAAGCAGACGGAGCTTTGGACTACACGCTCACAGCCAAAACAAACTACATACCCAACATTCCCCTCACCTGACATCAGCCGGAGCTCGGGCCCGTGGGCCATCTCCGTAGCAACTCATTTGTCTTCATTAGGGGCTTGTCTGATGGGTTGTTTTGCTCCCTGAAGGGATTAATGAAGTTGTACTGAATTAAATTGAGTTCTCAGATGCTCGCGGATGATGAGTTTTAATCATGTTGAGAGGGAATCAAGGAAAAGGGGGCTGAAAAACCTCATGGAGGACGTCAACAGGATGTTCCTCTCTTTTAGAAATCACCGGGGAATCACACTTTTTTTTACTGAATGAAAGTTAGATGAGAAGACAGCCACTCTCATGTCCTGGCTGAACAGATCCGATCAGTATCTTATACGCGGATCACGTGGCTACTTGCATGTGAAAGGCTCACAGTTAACCCGCAGATAATTATCATCCAAGGCTGCAGTTCCCCTCAGCTGTACGGAGCTTCTCTCAGATTATTGTTTTTTGGTTTTATGGCCCACAAATTTTCCTATTTTTCAACTCTCATCAGCATAGTTTCCAGCCTCAGCATGCAGCTGTGTTCAGGGAGAAAGCTCTGAAAGCCCACAGTACGCTACCTGGCCACCACTGACTGGCAGGCATGCAGTTAGTGATTGGCTCGTGAACATAGTGGAGCCTTTAGCTGCTAAAGCGCCAAATATTTCTCTTAGACGTTGGTGGAGAGCAAAACAGAGCGAGACTGAATATTGGACTATCGTTTATCAGGTGAACAGAAAAAACGTTGCTCGTATCCACTGAGAGTGTGAATAGGCAACTGTCTGCTAACGAAATCTGCCATTTCTACTTTACGTTGTAATAATGTGTCGATGTTGTGTTTACAGCCGATTCCCCCCAAGTGGCCATACAGTCAGTTATAGCTGGTTTGAATATTATGTTACAGTCGGCAGCCTGTTAGCTTAGCTTTGGGTAAAACTGGAAACAGCGATCCTGTCTGAAGGTAACTAAATCTTCCAACCAGCATCTCTGAAGCTCACAGATTGTTGATTGACATTGGTTTAATCTTAAAATTTGGTCACTATTCCTTGGCCAGAGGGAGTTCCTGTAGTATCTGCTGGTTGGCTGGCCTGATGAACTCTAACGGGGCTGGTAGGCGGATGTAGAGCCATGCAGGCTAGCTTTTTTTTTTTTCCCTCTCTCCAGTTTTGATTCCAGGCTAACCTAGTTATCCCTTTGCTTTAGCCTTATATTTACAATATAGACATAAAAGTGGTATTGATCTACGCATATAACAGCCTGTTCTCACTGCCAACACATCAAACAGCGGAGCATCATGTCCTGAAGCACCCCTCGAGTCGAGAGCGAGAGAGTCCGAGTCATTGGTTGGTAATTCACAGGACTTTCACTCCGGAGACCCTGATTTGCGTCATGCGAATAAGAGTGTTTCCCAAAATGTTGGACTCAAAACAAAAGTATATAATGTGTCTGCTTTTTCAAACAATCACTCGGAGTGTGTCGGTATCCTCATCACCTTCCCACCTTGCACCCATTTAGGTGAAAGCATGACAGTTCTAAACACGGCTGATTGGCTGTTGGGCTGCAGCAGCCCGCCCCCTGCGCCGAGCTCCAAGGACTATGGTACAGAGGTGCATGTGTGTGAATCCAAAGCTTAGAATTCATACAGCGTTAACCTTGAATGCAAAAAGGAATTTGTTTCCTACAGTTCGGGCTGGTCCTAGAACTGCTGTTTTCTTGTGCCAGAATTGCAGTGATGTTCATTGAGCAGTGCGGTGTCATGTGCTCTTTGGATCCAAGTGTGAATTTCATTGCGGTGTGTGTGTGTGTGTGTGTGTGTGGAGGTGTTTGCATATTTGCAGGGTTCCCACCAGGCAATGTTTGGCAAGCTGGGGAATTATTGAAGATTTTTTTCTTTGAAAGTTAGCAAATATCCAGCTTGATTGTACCACAGAAAATACAAAAAACAGGAACTTTCGGTCACGGTGGTGTTTTCCAAAGTCATTTAAAGCTTATTGTGGGAACCCTGCACGCAGAATTTACTTCTATACTAGAACTGCATGGTGGTGTCCTCTTTTCTCAGTAAGGTTTTCTTTGTGTGTGCGTGTGTGATGTGTCTTCCTTAGTGGCCTCCCCTAACACCCATCTTTCCTGTCTTCCTTAAGTGAAAACAGAGCCTATGAACAACAGCGATACAGTCACTACGACAGGCGACACAGTGCTGGACACATACGCGGGCTCAGGTAACACACACATCTGCCCACAGACAAACACACACACACACACACACACAACCTCTCGAAAAACATATCGCACACAAACGCCATCATCCGTTTCGGCTCGGCGGTACGCCCGCTGAAAGCTCTAATCCCGTGAAGTATTGCCTGTCCTTGGATTACGTCATCAAAGGCTGGCAGAGTGAGGGTGAGAGAGAGCGAGAGACATTTTTACACTTGGCCTTTTTTTTTTTTTTTTTGACTCACACACGACCCTTGTGCTCCTTCACACTGCAGCACAGGCACACACACACACACAGTAATACACAAAAACCATTAAGCAAACACACAGTGAGGGTTTAGACGCAGCGGGGTGTTTGTCAGTATTGAGCTCTGACATCTCAATGACCACAAACAGACATTGTGTTTGACTGTGAGGCCCGCTGTAAGGGGTTTTTCACGGACTACAGTGCTCTCCGAAGGGGGGAGAGAAAGTTGGCCCCTCTCCACTCGAAATGCTTCAAATTATGTTTACTGGAACGACTCAAACGAGCCCGAGGCCTCGAGTTGTGCTGTCCAGGAGTGGCTTTTTTGTTGAATGTGAAGGGAAACAGAGGATTTGTGTCGACACCATTCATAACCCAGCGTTGTCTTGTTGTTTTTGATTACCCTGCTGTTTTTAGTGATCACCAGCAGCGGGTACAGCCCTCGCTCAGCCCACCAGTACTCCCCTCCCCTCTACCCGTCGAAGTAAGTTGGACTTTTTTTCCACAGTTAAAAAGCTGCTTTCTGAGAATCCTCATCAGCAGTTGTCATCCGGCTAATCCGCCTTGTGTCTTCCTCTTCTACCTCAGGCCGTACCCTCACATTCTCTCCACGCCGGCGGCCCCTCCCATGCCGACGTACGCCGGCCAACCCCAGTTCAGCAGCATGCAGCAGTCGACCGTCTACACCGCTTACTCCCAGACGGGACAGCCATACGGACTGTCCACCTACGGTAACCATAAACACACGCTCGCCCACAAAGACACACATCAGAGCGGCTGATTATTTTGTAATCGACACCGAAAGAAGTGTCCAGCTCTAGTAGAACAGCTGTTTAGTTTGTAGAGATTAACTGAAGTAGAGAAAGTCTTGTGTCAAAGATTATTCAAATTATTGAAAAAAAGTAAAGAAGCACAGAAATCTAAATGAGATCATTTTTCTCTTGTTTTTTTGATTGGCTGTCGAGTTTGGGGCCAGAATTAGAAAGCTAACAAAATGCTTACTCTGAAGTCCTGAAAGACTTAAACGAAAGTGATGGCAACAAAAGAAACGTAGAAAAATAAGAAAGGAAAATGAATGTCAACTAGGATGGCACCAAGTAGAGAGCATACCTCCGCCAAGGCCCGACAGTCCCCTTCAATGTGAACAAGTCAAACTCGACAGCCCTGTATCACTCCAAATTTTTAACATTAATTTAAGGTCACCAGATCTAAGATCCGCATTAAATTAAACGCCTAATTCTCTTCATCGAGACTTGTGCATTATTATGTGCAGAAAATGAGAGGAAAAAATTAATGGGGTCCATTCTGGGCCGAGACCCATCGCCCGTCCAAGTGTCCCGGAAATCCATCCAGTAGTTTTTGTGTAATCCTGCCCACAAACAGACAAACCACCAACAGAAACAGGGGAAAACATAACCTCCTTGGAGGTTAGGACCTTGGAGGAGGTAAAAAAAACTAGTGCTAGAAATTAAATACTTCACACTGACGAGCACGACATAGTGAGATCTTTTGACACCAAACCAAAGAGTGACGTACATCTAATGCAATGCAAGTAAAGTGAGTACGGCAATGTCATTTAAACACTGATAATCTGTAGTTTTAAGGAGACAGATTATGATGTACCCTATATAAGCATCATCTAATATCTTGGGGTTTGTTTTTTTTCCTCGTCACAGACCTCGGCGTGATGCTGCCGGGCATTAAAACAGAGAGCGGCCTGGCTCAGAGTCAGTCTCCTCTGCAGACGGGCCTCAGCTACAGCCCCGGCTTCACCACGCCTCAGCCCGGACAGACTGCATACTCACCCTATCAGATGCCAGGTCAGTTTCGGACCACGGCAAATATGCTCTATATCTTTCTATCCTAGCTGAATCTTACCTTTCCATGTTTCTGTACCCATATTTCTTCTCTGTGGTCTGATTGCTCTTTTTTCTTCTTTGTGTCCTCAGGTTCCAGTTTCACTCCTTCCTCAGGCCTCTACGCCACCAACAACTCAGTGTCCAACCCCGCCAACTACACTGCCACACAGCAGGTACCTCAGCGGCTATAAACTGTGTGTGTGTGTGTTTGGTATAATCCAGCTGAAAAGTTTCCTAGGGGAGTTTTTTTGCCAGGGCAGATCAGCCATTGCTACATGATTGCTCGGAGTGGTCAAGTACAAGTCATTTGCCTCATTAATGCCAGCCCGGACCGAAGCCGAGGATTTCGAACTCAGCGTAGTAGTTTCGATAATATTTCCAGTTCCGAAGCGGTTTTACAGGCACGCTCGGACAAAAACTTTCCCCATTCATAGATGCTTAAAGAAAATAAAATCTGATTGCAGCGCGACAGGGACAAACTGGAGAGCGAAACAGACAATCAGTCTTTGTGAAAGAGTGTTTTGTTCTAGATAGTTCTCCACGTCCATATGATGAATTGTGCTGCGGTAGTAAAATGCTTAAAGGGGGATTTTAATGTCCCGCTATGATAGATGTGGCTGTTTACAGGAAGAAAGTGAAGGTTTGGCTTGTGTGGGTGGATTAAGGGGGAATGGTGTGTGTGTGTGTGTGTGTGTGTGTGTGTGTGTGCGCATGTGTTTTTGACAGAAAAAGAAAATGCAAGCGATAGAAAAAGGGAGAGCGAGGCTGATGGAAAGCCAGTCTGTGTGTGTGCAGTGTGTGTGAATATGCACGCTCGCATACACACATTGCTGACTTCACGACAACTGTGCGTGTGTGTGTCTTTGTGTGTGTGTGCAGACATGTGGCGGTGCTCCAATCTGTAATGACTTGTAGAGATGGACGTAGTGACAGGTTTAGAGAGCTGACTCACAAAAGCGTCCATCTCCGCTGGGTCAGTAAAACGCCTGCGACACAAGGCTTTAATTGTTCTGGAGATCCAAAATACAGAAATGAGGGAATAAAAGATTAGAGACATGAGCGGCACGGCTTGTAAAATCTCTCTTCAAAAGTCACTTTGAACCTCTCCTGTTTTTTTTATTCCTCATGTTTTTTGCTCTTTGCCTCCCTTTGTGCTTCACTGTGTGATGTGTATCTCGTGTTCGTTTCTCCGCAGGATTATCCCTCATATACAACGTTTGGCCAAAACCAGTATGCCCAGTATTATCCCGCCTCCACTTACGGGACTTACATGACCTCCAACAGCGTGGATGGCACAGGCTCCACGGCAGCCTACCAGCTGCAAGATCCCGCCCCTGCCATGACCGGACAGGCTGCTGAACTTCACCCAGGTTTGTATTAGAGGAGACGGAGGTTAACATGCTTTAATGCTCAATAAACACAGCAGTTTTCTCATACTCTGTTTTAGCTCCTGTCTCTTTAAGGCCCAGTCCGCTCTGATTGGTCAGCTCAAACACGGCTGAGCCAGCGACGCTTAGCGTGTCTCAAGTTGGCTCTGTGGTGTTTTAGGCTTCCAGTTAGCTTCACTTCTACTGTAAATAAAGGCATTAATTATGTGTCATGGTGACATAGTGACTGCTGACGAGGCGTTTCTGGTACTTCAGGAGCAGTGGGAGAGAAGAGCTCTTTTGGGCTTTTTATCTTTCAAGATCTTTTTCAAGCACAAGAACCTACATAACACACCGAAGGAAAGGAAAAACAAAACGAAAAGGCATAATAGGTCTCCTTTAAGGAATACACCACTCAGAATTAAACAATTCTAACATAAATATGCAAACAGATGTCAGATTCTTTCACGCTTTTTGATACTGGCTGGGTAATCTTGTTTCCAGTAGAAATATAGCAACAGTTTGGGAGTCCAAAAACTCGCTTTCAACCACGATGAAGCCCAGGAATTAACTTCAGACCGAAGCCATAGTTGGCTGGCACCGTGCTCGCCGAGTGGTGAATCGGCATTTGTTCACATCAACTCAAAGACTTTGATCGGAGTGAGGCTGTGTTGAATGTTGCACTTTTGTAGCCGAGTGAGAGAACGGGTGGAAGAAAATGCAAAATAAGAGAGAGCTCAAGTGCAGCCGTATGTGCAGAAATATGGCTCGCTATTCAGTTTTTTTTTTTTTCTCTGGTTTATCTTGGCTGTAATTCAAGAAGCCTGATTAAAGGAGCTTATCATTCTTCCTGTCACTGGCACTTTCCCTCTCGCTGCTTTTTCTCACTATTTCTCTCTTTCTCTCCTCTCGGAGTTACAGTTGGTATCTGTTTTTTTGTGTGTCGCTCTCGTTGCTCTTTTTGTCTTTGTCCACCCCCTCTCTCCCCTCTCTCCCTGATTGAGACATAACAAAACGAGAGCCGAAGCTTAGAGTCTGGTTCTAGTTACCACACAGCAGTGGGAGCATATGGCATTAGTGGAGTGTGTGTGTGTGTGTCTGTGTGTATTTGTGTGTGTGTGTGTGTGTGTTCGCACACACACAAGAATGTGTGTGCGCTCGTGCAGAATTTTGCATCTTTGCAAGAAAGCATCAGATTACCCAACTTCTCTGATTTATTGCACAGATCCATCTTTGCTCGACTCTGTTAAATCTTTACATTTCATGTTATCGTGAATCAGTCAAGACCATCAATGGCACTGTTGTTTAGGATTGCTCGGTAGTTTTGATCTGTCACGCCAATTACCTTGAATTATTAAACCTGACACGATGGCTTATTGCTGTACAAACTCTTGAGTTATTGCTTTTCCTGACGTGGATACAACTCACAGAGCACCTGTGGGATCGGCTCAGACCGCGGCGTTTGCTGTTGCTTTAATTTAAATATAGTCTGTGATCGCCCGGTGCAGTTTGAGACGGACATTTGATCAGTTGGACATTAAAATGTTTAATGTTTGCACACCATCTCAGGGGACTTCGATACAGTGCAGAGCCCCTCCACGCCCATCAAAGAGCTGGATGACCGAGCCTGCCGGAGTGGGGGGTCCAAGTCCCGGGGCAGGGGCCGCAAGAACAACCCCTCCCCTCCCCCTGATAGTGACCTGGAGGTAAGGGACCAGAAAACACCCACTGACTTAATATTGCATTCAAATCTCTGTGGATATGTGGAATTCTCTTTGATCTTCATCCTGTTGAATACAAGAGAGGAGAGGCTGACGGAGTGCGGGACCACCCATATCACCGTCCAGTTGAGCATGAATGAACATTAAAGGCTAAAAACATGGAAGCAACATTACCTTTTTTTTGTTGTTGTTGTTCTCCAGAGGGTGTTCGTGTGGGATCTAGACGAGACGATCATCGTCTTCCATTCCTTGCTCACGGGCTCCTACGCGCAGAAATATGGCAAGGTAAGATGGTCGCCCTGCCTCCGCTGGACGTCTGTTATTATTGTGTTGTGATGACTCAAGCCTGCGTTGTGTCTTTCCATCCATTTTCTTTCAAATCTGCCAAAATGGAATCCCAGATTACAGCTTGGACAACGCAGGTCTGATTATGATTAAATGACGGCTGATGAATATTAGCTCAAAAATGACCACAGCTGGCCAAATGGTGGATTTATAACTGGAGATCAATCCTTTAATAAGCCTAATGAGTATTCCCGGAGTGCCTGGTGGAGTTTTTTTTTTTTCGCCCTGGGCTGTGCTTGGCAGGCTGCATGCAAGCGACCCTGCCCTGTGATCGGTGGAAGTTGTTGGGGCTGTAAGAAAAAGGAAAAGATCCGGACCTGAAAGAAGCACTTCCACCTCCTCTTTACGTTCTTCTGAGTAAATAAGAATTACGTCTCCTAAAAGATCATTTCCCCGAAATATCATGTAAAGATTTTCTACATATAAAACTACAAGTGACTAAACTGCAAGGTCCGCTGGTAATAAAGCATGTTGAATAGAGTTTGTATTTGTATGTTTTGGACTGTTATTGATATTATTGTTATAATAAAGGGGCACTTCGTAGATTTGAAGAAGAAATTCAAAGTCAGAATTTTGAGAATTGTAAAATATATTAATGCGGTAAAAATAAAAACTCAGATATATTTAATTTTTTCCGTAACTGAATAAACAAGCTGTTGGAAAATAAGGTCCCCGGAACACTGTTTGAAGCTAGAAAGGTGGCAGGGTCCGCCACATATAATCACAGTAAAACACTGTGAATTTGGTTTGTTTATTTAGTTTGCTTATGTAAGAAAATCTGTCAATGAAATACTTTCTCTTCTGATTAAAATTTCTTCCCCACAATGCACCTTTAAAAGCACAATAATCATTTGTCTCTCGCTGGCCAAACTGGCTGACTTTGAGGAGGACTTGTTTTGTTTCAATTCTCAATTTTCACGCAGTGTTTTATAAAGTCAGATATTAAATATGAAAACTCACAATGAGCACACCAGTCGAATGAGCTCCACTTCCTCCAGTATAAACATCACACTGAGTACTTCAGGAATGTTACGGTCAATTTATGATGATGACCACATACACGAAAACATGAGTGAGTCTTTAAATGTCCAACATGTTAAGAATACATTTAAAAACCGTGAGTGATTACAGTTCGATAATAATTTGTCATGCTAATTTTTTAACTTGGACTGATGTTTATTCCAGTCTTCTTTGGGATCTTATTCGGTGGTCTCGGCCTTCTCACATAACAGCTACACTGTTTATAGTTCCCTTTATTTTAATAAGTCTTGGCTCTGATCTGGGATCATCATATGTGGCCAAGGCCACAGATTTTTATTGGGTGATGTCGTTTCCTGTGGGCACTGGCCTGCCTGTACGGGGCTTTGCGTCCCACTCTTCAGCCTGCAGAGCATGTACTGATATTCTTGTTTGGCAGTCAAACAAAAGCTGGCATGGCACAATCATGCTATTTGGAGCCAGCCATAGGAGCCCAGGCATTTTACAGATAGGATTTGTGGGCACTGATGTACTTCCTAGTTGCTCCGCAGTCGTGGAATTTAATGTTTGGCAATTGGGATTTAATGGGTACAAGAAAGGCCCTGGTGAGCTGTAAATTACTGTATGTGTGGGTGTCCATGTATGTGTGTGTGTGTGTGTGTGTGTAAAAGAGAACACATGCAGCCTTGTGGTTAATTCAGCTTGTATTGTATTGTTTTTATACGAGAGAAATATGAATACTGACAGATAACAACTCAATTTAAATCTTGGATCTTGGAGAGAGAGAAAGCTGTATGTTTCTCCTAACTTGTAGTGAAATAATGAATGAGATCTTGTGTGAGATCTCAGTGGTTTAAAGGGTAACTCCACCATTTTTTTTTCATTTTCTTATTTTTTCACATCAAAGGTTTAAGGGAAGTACTGCATATAGTGCATATGTAAAAAAAAGTAATATGAAGCATTTTCTGGCTCCAGAGGAAGCTGCGTGTAATCTGGTAAACTGCTTCCAGTGATGTCGCTCAGTGGCTGAATTGCATTATGGGTAATGTAGGCATGTTTGCAAATGAATTTTGGTTTTGCTTTCTTCATTTTGACTTGTTTTCAAACTGTCCATCTGTGTGTTCAGAATCCCTGTCGCTACAGGAAACAACAACATCAGGTTGCTCTAACACTAACCTGGTTACTAACGGTATGAACATTAACAAGCTAGAAGCTCTTACCCTGTCTTTTGTGGGTTTGTCTCTCTACCTATCTGCAGATAGGTCTGTTGTGTGAGCCTAGGTCTCACGATAGAATTTCTTAATGTGTAATGAAGCACAATCACAAGTATCCCAAAACAGATAAGATACATGTCAGAATATGACTGTCAGAGCATTTTCTTCACCTCATTTGCTGCTGCTGCCCCTCAAGAAATATAGTGGCAGCTGTGTCTGTTCGCACCTCGCCCAAAATAGTGTTTACACTGTTGACATAGGAACCACAAGAGCCAAGCACCCTTCTCACGCGGGCTCTGATGATATATCTGCTTTAAATGAAGTTTCACTTTTTTTAATGAACATCTTTTTTTCACACAGATGCGCACTCGCCTCATTTCTCGGTGCAGGAGTTATTGTAAGCCGGGATAGTTTTCGTTGAAGTGTTGAGTTTCCAGCGCTCGAATGATAACAGCGGAGGTGGAGAGCTGAGTTGTTTCAGGCTACTCTGGCCGGAGCCAAAGTAATATTTGCAGTCCTCTGTGATTGATTGAACTTGTCTGGCAAGATATTACAAAAAAAAAAGAAAAAAAGCCACCTCAGCGTTTCTGGAGCCCAAATTCGGCTGCTCAAAGGGAATTCGCACATTTTCAGCTGCGAGTGTTTCGACACAAACCGATGTTCATTCCTTCGCTCTGGACGTTGGCCCACGTAATCATTACCTGAGAGACAAAACTCGAGTGCCTCGTGTTTCCGTGATTGACAGTAAAGCAGGAAAAGAAATGGTCAGAATTTCTGCTATCACTATTAGCAGCTGTTAACTTTACTTTATGGAGCACACACTCTCTGTTTTTCTTTTTTTTTTCTTGCACTCAAGAATGCTGTCCATCTCTCTCTCTCTCTCTCTCTCTCTCTCTCTGTTTCTGTGTCTGTGTGCCTCGCTCGCTCACTTTCACTCTCCTTCCTGTTAGCTTCTTTCTATTCTGGTCGTCTGACGGCGTCAGCGAATCGCGCGGCAAGCTGTCGTCCCTTGCTGACCTATCACAGATGATGGTTTTTGCAGCTGAGCCCCGAGCTGGCAGGGCAGGCTCCCAAACACTCTCTCGTGCACGCGCGCGTGCACACACACACACCATTCACATACCGCATACACACCACCACAGCATCTCCCTTTGAGGGGAGTTACTCTCTGCAATACACTCTCACCCCCTGCACACAACCCCCCCACCAACACCACCAAGCCATAAGGAATGTTGATGGGACAGAACAAGTGCAACCTGTCTGTCAGCATCTGCTGTGATGCGTGGAGTGTACCAGCTCTACAAGTGGTGGGAGGGGAGGGTGATTTGGGATGAAGAAGGTGTTTAAAGCTTGGAAATTAGATTTTGGGGGGGGACAGGAGGAAGTCACGTCCCTCAGAGAGAGTAAAAGAAGTAAGTTGTCATTATGTTGATGTCATGATGACAGTGATGTTATCTTCCTTATCCATTAGGACCCTCCTATGGCAGTAACACTGGGTCTGAGGATGGAGGAGATGATCTTCAACTTGGCCGACTCACACTTATTCTTTAATGACCTGGAGGTGAGATATCAGACTGACACACAAGCACACATTCAAAGTTTTACAAAGACATGTTGAAATGTTTGCAGTTTTTCTTGCACAAAGCGCAACGTGAAACACTTAAAAGTTTCTGTCACTCAGTCAAACACTGCTACTGCCCTCTAGTGGTGTGAAGTGATGTAACACACCAGATTACTGTAAATCAGAGGGGCCCAACAATGAAACTTCATGGTTGATCGCAGCACCTGTTGTAATGTTCAGATGCAAAGTGATCATATGCAGACACCTTGTGATAGATCCTGGTGATCCAGTTTCTGAGTCTGATCCAAATTGCTTTCTTACCTGTTTATGAATACGGAAGTTAAAAAGACATTTTCTTCACATATATGTTGATTTTTTTTTTTTTTATTGACTCTCAGGGCTTCCAGAGTACTACGATCCCAAGTTTCCGTAGTTCTGCCCGCCATACTCAGATCTCAGCGATTAAAAAATTCTATGTTTATTTATGCTTTGCTAAAAACATCTGGCGGGCTAAATACAATAAATGCTGCACCAACCGTGATATATACAAGATATATTAATCATTGATCATATATAAGATCATATTAATATTGTGATAAACATATGACGATCTTAAGTCGTTTTAATGATTCATTTTCATTTTCTTGCTTTGTCATATCAGGTGGCAGTAATAACACTAGTTGCCACCCACCATTCAATAGAAAAAGAAGATGGGGCAGTATCTGTAGCTAACCAACAAGTGTTATTTTGGTTTTTGTACAGTTACACAAACTTTTCTTGCAGTTATTAAAGACTCATCTCCCAAAACAATTCTGTATATTGCAATAATATCATTACTGTGATTTATTTGGCCCATCATAGTCTTCCAGTGAAAACTGGATATTGGGACAGCCCTGCCTTACATTCCAGTTTTTTCATGCTTAATTTGTATCGAGCATAATCATAATTCACTTAGAATTTCATTTTCTACGTTTCCAATCCAAGTCCTTAACTTATTATTCGTGTTTGTGTACAGGAGTGTGATCAGGTACATATTGATGACGTGTCATCAGATGACAATGGCCAGGACTTAAGGTGAGGATTTAACTATTTATATGTTTTAAAACAACAACTGTAACTTCCTGGAGAAAGATAGCACATTGTTCAGTACCCAGATCGTCAAGTATTGGCGCTTTGGACTGGCGACTCAGGTCAGATCCGAACCAAAGCGTCAGTATTTGACCATTTAGGGATGACACTTAATCAATCAAATGTCTTTCCAGGTAGGTACATGTTGTTTAAACATTAGTGTAAACATTGTTGATGTTTTTGAGTTATTGTTATTGGCTGATAATTCACCAATTACAGTATTACTCTTTTTAAACTTAATTTTGTCTATATGATATAAAATACATATATTTTCTTTGCATTTTAAAGGCAGTAATAAATTGCATTCTTAAAGTTATGGGGAGCTGTGTTAACAGTACTGAATTATAATAATAACCAGTTGATCTTTTTGTTCTACCAGAGCAGATTTTTCAAATAAAACATATCATTATTATTGACAGTACTTACAGTTTTGCAACTGATGGCTTCCATGCAGCTGCAACCAGCGCCAACCTGTGCCTGGCTACGGGTGTCCGCGGCGGGGTCGACTGGATGAGGAAACTGGCCTTCCGCTACCGACGAGTCAAAGAGTTATATAGCACGTACAAAAACAATGTGGGGGGTAAGCCAATCTGAGGGGAGTTTGCTGTACACCGGTACACAGTTAGGAGGGGGATGGAGAGGGAGGGTCAATGTTCAGTTTAACCACAAACTGCATGAGTGATGAAACTAGATTTAAGTTCTGTCTGAAAAGAGTCGTGCACCAAAGGAATTTTGTCTTTTCAATACATTATTTCCTTTAATTCAAGTTATTTTTCATGGTCATTTTTACAGTTTAATACAACTAAAGATATTGAAGGTCCCCTATTGTTAGAAAGCCTTTTTTAAATTATAATAATAAAGCAGGTATTGATGCTAAAAGGACAGTCCTGCTAAAACTGACCAATCGGAGCAGACTGGGTTTTTTGTGGGAGGGGCACCTTAAAGAGACAGGATCTAAAAACGGAGCTTTGAGACAGTAGGTGAATAGAGATCCTGCTGTATTAGCCTGAAAGTGAGAATAATATGTGACCTTTTTAATAAAATTATTATCTAAAGACAGAGGAACTAATAGTGAATGAATAAATACTCATGAACGTAACACACAGAACATGCACTCATACGTTTAATAAAGAATACAGGTGATCAGTCATCTGTTTTTACAAAAATGGGTTCATGAAAACAGATATCAGGGGCAAAGCCACTGTTTGCCAATATTTCTTTATTTTTGCCACTTTCCGATTGAATCATATGGACAATTTCATGCCAAAGGGAAAAACATATATTAACAATGATTTGTTCAAGACTGGAAACAATTCTAAAACCGTATTTAGACGATAGGACATCCAAAAACTCTCCATTGGAGCCTCTTTAAATGAGATTTAGCAGCGTTGTACCAACGACAAGCACCATTAAACTATCAAGTACAAATTGATTCTGTGAGGAAACTAAACACTAAACACCGTTTGTAACAATTAACACCAATAACATATGTGAAACACTATCTTGAAGGCCCAGATAAGAACGGCCTTGTGTTGAGCCTGATGCTGTGAGGTTTTACTGAAGTCACGCCGTGTGTTCAGGTCTGCTGGGTCCTGCTAAAAGAGATGCCTGGCTGCAGCTCAGAGCCGAGGTGGAGGCTCTGACAGACTCCTGGCTCACCCACGCACTCAAGTCCCTGTCCATCATCAGCTCCAGGTGCCACTCTCCATTACATTTATTCTCAACCTTGTCCCCTCCCTCCTGCTAATTAATAAGGTCTAGATACAAGATCCACATTCAGGGTCAAAGGACATAAGATCATGATCCGTTCATCAATCCTCTCTCTGCTCTCCGTCTTTGTCCCGCAGGAGTAACTGTGTAAATGTGCTGGTGACCACGACGCAGCTCATACCAGCGCTGGCTAAGGTTCTCTTATATAGTCTGGGATCTGTTTTCCCCATCGAGAACATTTACAGTGCGACAAAAATAGGTAAGGTACAAACACTGGTGCTCACACAACATACATTTCATAAAATCTGAATAAAAATGAAATATGGTGTATCACTTAATGTAGAATAGAAATAATGAAATAGTAATTGACTCTATATTTTTTATTTATGGCATCCTAACAGTTCAAAGGCTGCATGTATTCTGATGATTATCTAACTTCACATGTTACTGATATCTCTTTTACAATGTTAAATGTGTTCCTCTAGCACGCAGAAAGTTGTGATATATTAATAGTGAGCTGGAAGGGAACTTTATCATGTTTTATCTACTATGGAGGCATCCAAGAAGGCATCTTCAGCAGAATTTCTTTTATTAATTTATTTTTGGGGGTCTGGATCAAAATTGGATCAAACAAACATTTTTTTGGTGACGAGGACTTTCGGACCAATTAGGCAAAGTTCTTGCAGGCTTTCTTCAGAACCTGAAAAAGGAGAGACACTGCAACGAAACAAACGAATTCAACCGACCGACTTTACAGCTCTTTTACTTTTGACGCTTTTCATTTATTCCCGGGGAGGATGAGAAAGAGATGATACAGGGGACGTGGAGCCACAAACCAATCAGCTCTGCGAATAGTGGGGCGCAGCGGGGCGTGGGTATGTCATGCATAGTTCTTTAGTGCGCTTGCATAACCCAAACTAACTGGATCAAATGTATACAATGCAACGAGAAACGTGAACCGTTTCGGTTCGGACTTTACATCCATCCTCAACTTAAGATGATCCTGATCTTTCCTGGAACAACATATAACCCACGATTTGCCAGACCCTCAGTCGGTTGCGTCAGTGTACCGCAAACTGTGGCCAACAATAAATCCAACAATACATCAATCTATTCAAAGTAAACAAAACAACTCGGATTAGGTCACCCCCCGTAAGTCTCCTGGAAACATAACTGTGCATGAGGAGCCTGCATTCATTTAGCATTCAGCAGCTCGCGTATAATGTATAGGAAAATGTTTGACTTTTGACATCACTCGTGAGCACGTCTCAAAGTTAAGTAAGTTTGCCTGAATTGAAATACCTGTAGTGGGTTTCAGAGTCAATCAAGGTGAGCGACCTGTTGTGGGATAATGCTGTTTTCTTTGTGATGCGCGCGTCTGTGAAATCCTCTTCTCACGAGAGGCCGATCGGGGTGAAATTCGTGCACGTACGCACTGACAACGTGCACGTCTGCATCGAGTGCACTTAAAAAGCGGCAAAACCACATCCACATGTCCTAATTTTCCAAATAAAATCAGAGCAAACGCAAGTGAAGATTACAATGTTTAATGCGACATCCACACTGGACATCTTTCATGTGCATATTTTCAGTGCTTGTGCACATATTTCAGTGTTTTAGCCCTCATCAGCCTCCCGCATCTTCCTCCTTGTCTATTCTCCTTCACCTCACCCTCAATGCGCACCAGCTCTGTCTCTTCATCTGTTCTTATTTCACCACAAACGACAAGTGAAAAACCTGTGAAAGCCCGTTTGTTTGTCTCCAGGCAAAGAGAGCTGTTTTGAGCGTATAGTCTCCCGCTTTGGCACTAACATTACATATGTTGTGGTTGGCGATGGGAAGGATGAAGAGCATGCGGCCAGCCAGGTAAACAAACGACTTTCTGAACTCTGACCCCTCTGACCTTCCTTCCTCCCCCTTTGTTTATTTGTTTTTTTTGCAGGAAAAGAGAGTTGCTTTGAACGCATAATGCAAAGGTTTGGCAGGAAAGTAGTGTATGTTGTAATTGGGGACGGTGTGGAAGAGGAGCAGGCGGCCAAAAAGGTAATGGACCCGCAACCTCACCGTGACCCCGCCTACTCCTCACAGTGTGAGCTCTGATTGGACGAAGCCTGCCTTTCTTTGCTGTAGAGGTTTTGTGTTGGTCGTTCACTTTTTCTGTTCTACCTGCTGTTGCTTTTTTTTTTTTTCCTTTTTTTACCGAGGGTGTGGAGAACTTTGATTGCAACTGTCAGAGTGAAACTTTGAGATTGAGGCTTAGCTAATGTCATTTTGCAACCAAATATACCAAACTTGTGAGCCACCTGAAGCCAAATTTCTCAAATGACTTGTTGCTCTGAATCGTACACTTCTGAAGTCAACATGATCTGTGTCAAATTTTACCCTGTAAATGAACGGCTGCACACATGTACAGTGGCTAAGCTTCGATCAATCTCATTAGATCTGAGCAATAATGTTGGATTTCATCCATCGGTGTGTGGAGTCTTGTTGTACTGTTATACTGCAGTTCATGTGAGAGAAAAAAATGTTATATCACAACAAACTAGGACATGTTTCTCTAAGCGTGAATATAAATCCCATCTCTTCTCCAGCTTTTGGGTGTCATTCTTAACGCTGGGTGCTGGGATTGTTGAAGGAACACTTAGACGTTATGAGAAATGTGCTTGTTTGCCGCTTGGTCAGAATTAGATTGGAGGATTGATACTAGTGTCATGTCTGTCCGCTAAACAACATTTTTTTTTCTTGTTTAATTCAAACCTAACCTTTGTTTTATGGGCCAGTGAAGTATATTACTTTATCAGCCAGGCAAACCTCATGTTGAGAGCACGAGCTGGTTGGCTTAGCTTAGCGTAAAGTGTTGTCATCCATCATAATATCACACATAATTATTTCTACACATTACATAACATTTGTTTGGGAGCTTCAGAGGTGTACTTGTATACCTTTGGATGGAGCCATACAGGTTTTTTACTCCTCCATTGCCATTCTTTATGTAAAGCCAACAGCTATTGACAGTAGCTACGGCCTTAAAATAATATAGCAATATTTTTAGACTATATTTATCCAGATGTTCTGAAATTTACATGATTTCCATTATGATATAATAGGCCATTGATATACTGCCCATCCGTAGCCCTATTGAACAGGCACATCAGAGTGTAACATCAGTCAGAAGAAGATAAGCACATTTACCATAATGTTGAGGCTCTTCCTTTAAGCCTTTACTTAGGATTGCATGGATTTTGTTTGCAGTGCTTTTGCAAAGCAAGCAGCTACAAGCTACTGTAGGGTAGCTTGCATGACTTAAAGGTGGTGGTATGCAAGCTAAGACTCAGTACTGCTGGTTTTAATGACGTGTGTGTGTGTTCACTCCACAGCACAACATGCCTTTCTGGAGGATATCCAGTCACTCTGACCTGCTGGCACTACACCAAGCACTGGAGTTTGAGTACCTGTAACTAATATAGCAATATGGACTCATGCAAATGTTACTATGGACATGGTCAGCCAGGCAGCCCCCTTCTTTTGTATAACTATTTAAGAACAAACAATACACTGCAACCGTTTTTGTGATTTTATTTTTTTTGTCTTGTTTTTTTGAACGTCTGGATTTACAAACTCTGAACGGTCTTAAGAAGCAAAAGGAGAGGTGAAAGGGGGTTAATGAAAAAGAACAGTGGGCTGAAGAGGCGACTCCACTACCCAGCCCCCTCGATGCTGGTAGCGGACCTCTGTGAAAACCCTGTCTACTATCCTTGCAGCAGACTGAAGGCCTGTAAAGGCTGAAGACCTCGCGTGGCCTGGGAGGCGGCCTCGTCGGTTAGTTCTGGAGCACAAAGGCCAGTGTCCGGCCTTCTGTGGGTCACCTGGAACGACCCATCTTCAATAAATGAAGGCTACTCTGTACAGGCAGCATTATGTGTGTGGAGATAACGGCTGTTTTTTTTTCTAAAAAAGCATTTTCTTCCTGGTGGTATAATCACAACAATGCAGTCTTGTGGCAGAAACTTGTGTAAATTATTTACAATAAACTTAAAAGGGCAGTGGTGGATGTTTTTGTCAAGGAAAGGAAATTTAAAGCTTTGGGATGTTTTTTCCTCTGGATTTTTGTAATTTTGGGGGGAGGGTGAGGGGGACTGAGGATGTGCGTTATGATGTGTTGTGCCTTAATGTGTTTGAATGTCTTTTCTTTATTCAGAAATGTCTATGTATGTAGATATAAAAATGGAGAAAACTTATCCAAATGACCCATGCATCTTGTCTTCCCTCATGAAGTTTATAACTGACCAAATATCAGATAGCTAAAGTAAATTGAAACAGTGCTGCATATTGATAGTCCACATTTCCTGGTAGCAAATAAGCCAGATAGGAATGTGAGAAGTCAGAAGTCAGACACCCAACAACTTTGTCCTCTAAACTTGTTCTTGCTGACATGCAGAACTTCATTTCCATGAACTGAACCATCCAATTTTCGCGTTTGCAATCTAGTCGAAACCCAATTTCATATCTAAGCAGACCATGATTTTATAGTTGGTGATAATAACTTCAATGGGCTCACTGGTGTTCAGTTAAATATTCAGGAGTAAAAGAAAAACGCTTGAGACAAAAGCTTATTTTCCACGATTTATTGACCTCTCATTTCTTGCCTTTGAAGTATTCTTCAATCACATCCTTGGCTTGAGACTCCTTGCCATAATCCTGTAGACATTAAAAAAGTTGAGATTAACAAACACTAAATTTTAAATTACAGCCCAGCAGACAATTTGACATTTTTTATATTCTAGCTCTGTTCCATGCCTTTGCTGGAAGCAAAGCAGTTACCACAGTAAATGTATGCTGCCATCAAGAGAAATATCCCATCCAAAAGCAGCATGCTTGTACTAAATTATAATCAAGTGGAACAATTTTTAGACGTCTCGTACATCAACATACACATTTTGGAAACTAGAAGTTTACATTGAGCAATCTGTGTAAACCAATATAGCTCTGAGTTTGACATTACAGAGTTGATCTTTCAATGACAGACTGTATGTAGCCATTCTTAGGGACCCCAGACATCACTGATCGATGAAGGGGCTCGTACCCTGGCTGTCATATAGCCAAGAGTTATCAACATCAGCTGCATGGCACAAAGCACAAGCATCTGCACTTGATTGGCATTCTACAGCTTCTTGCTGTAGTCGACTCAAGAAAAAATTTTTGGTTCATTTCTTTTAATTGAATGCACAAATGGTGTAACTTACCTTGACCACGACACAGCTGCAGCCCACCACCTTGCGGGGTTTGCCCTCACGGTCAATCTTGCACAGACCAACCCACTCGCCGAGCTTCTTGTTATCATCAACCTGAAATCAAGTTAAAAAGCATCTTTCAAAATTGAGTCACACTACGAGAGTGAAGTAACAAATGCAGGTTTAAATGCTTGTGCAGCAAGATAAAAAACACAGCAATGTTTGTACTTGGCTGTATCTCAGACAGAAATTGGGTAACAGTGGCGATCTCCTCATAGTATTCAGTAGAGGGAGCCAAATTATCATCAGCGATACAGCAGTACATGATAACATGCCATCTTAATTCATCTGTTGCACAAAACATCTTTGCATGAAAATCAGATGAAGAATTTCCCTTCCTAATGTTGGATGGGTAAGGGAATCCAAGCAGCTCATGATTCAATAGATGTTTATTCTAGACTTTTTTTTTTTTTAAACAAATCACACAAAACCTAGGATGCATCAACAAGCGCTGGTATTAAATGGCCTAAATGACCCGGTTATAGGTCAGGTTAACTCGCCATTTTCAGTGTGTAGCTAGCTAGCTCTAAGGCTGAGGGATATTGTAAACATGCAAACAAAAAGGGATGAAAGTACTGTGTGAGGCAAGCCCCCCAATGATGGGCTCTAACCCAGTGGGTCAGACTATCCCAACCAAAACACAAGAAGTTGCCCAACATGACAAACATTTACATCTGCTGCTTCACTTTCCAAATTGTTCGTCATCAGAAACATGTTGCCAAATTGTAACAGGCCGTTAATTTGACATTTCTACATCTAGACTTTCAAGAGAAGCTTGATTTAGAATCCTTTCCGTTTACCCTCACTCCTGATGATTTCAGTCTGGCTCACCTTAATCAGGTTGATCTGATGCTCAGCGCAGAGGGCCTCCACCAGCTTGACGTACATGGGCTCGTCGCAGTTGGCTGCAAGGGCGCAAAGATGGGCCTGACGCCTGCAACAGAACACTGAATTAGCTTGCAGCAAGCGTTTAAACATGTTCACACTTCCAAATTTGATGGCATATCTCAGACAGAAATTGGGTAACAATGGCAGTCTTCCGCACGAAAGCTCAGTAGAGGGAGCCAAGATATCATCAGCGATACACCCACTCAAGACCAAACAAAGTATTGAAGTAATTATTTTTCCCCCACATACTTGTCCAGGGCCTTGGCAGCCTCGCGGATACCACGGGCTAGGCCATCGTGGATGAGTGCGGTCTTGAGCACTTCAGGGAGAGCGGTGTTGACATCCATGACACCTCCAGCAGCAACGCTATTAGAAATGGGAGGAAAAGAGAAGGTTACAAAAAGTTACCAAAATGGGGGATGACAAATGAGTGGATTTTAGTAGAGCTTCCAGCATGTCAGAATAGGGATCTCACTCATTGTAGAGTGAAGGGGTATCCGACAAAAGAATAAAGAGTCATCATTCAAGCACCAGAGAGCTCACTAAAGAGGAATGTCATACGACAGCTGACCATTAAGCATCAGTGGGGTGACAAATCTAGCAAAGTGGGTGCAACTGAAGAAACAATCTCCTGTGCAGATGATTAGTTTGATTTAGACATTTTAGGTCAAGTTAAAAACTAACTCTAGGTGGTTAGGTTATCTTATGCAACTTATCCTGTTGATGAAGGCATGTTGACAATGTCAACACGCATCCAAGCTGTTTTTTGTTTTTATCATAAAGCCATTTTTGAGCTAGATTGCCTGTTAACAAATCTAAGATGCACATCTATCCTCGTTAATTCTCAATTGCTTGTTTGGGTATTTTCTTCTACATTGCCATTTATTGATTTACATATTTTCTTCATTTCCCTGTCAGATGTCAAGTCTGCAATAAGCTCACGTCATAAGCAAGGAACAGAACACCCTGCAAAAATAAAATATTTTTAAAAAGGTGGTTTTCAATAACAAGTCTATTTTGCATTCATTTCTAAAATGGCTGATATAGCTCTCACATGGCAATTTCATAAAAAAAATGTATACACACCCAACATCCACTTAAATTTAAATGCAGCTTCTCATTAAATATCTTTTAAAGTGCATCAAACATCTGTATGGCTGTCAAACTGACATACAACCGATATGCTAACATATTGAGGTTGTGAGTTCAATTGCAATAACTCTGTTACTGACAATGGTTGCATCCTTCATGCACAATGCCTTGTCAGATTATTAAAACAGGTTCATTTGCTTGTTTTTTGTGTCAATTATTCCAACTCTGACGTTGGATTAAATAAAATCCGCGGGCTGTACTCGATTACAAATTTGGGCTCCAAGGGGAGACGTTACTACACTTCCAGATTTCATACATCGTTGCAATGACGTTTCCCCAGTATAACGACACCTTCACTGGGTTCTAAGCAAGCTCATTAATGGCCAAACTTCTTACAGGTTTTAAGCATCCCTACTCTCCATAGCTGTTTGACATACGCAGATATGAAGTGTCCATAAACCTGCTACTCGGCTAAGCTAGCCAGTTAGCTCGTGTAAACTTGCAAGTCTATTTTATCACCACACCAGTCATTGTAGGCAGCCTGTGGTCGAAATGACTTAAAATTACAGCACCACCAACAACATTTTCCACCAAAAGTTGCTTCAAGTCAGCGGTGTCTGCTCGTTAGACATCCCGGCTAACACTATGTGGGGCTAGCGGCATATAAAGGAGTCATGCTCACCCTTCCTCGGCCATTGTTGATATTTGATGGATGTTCGACTTAAAAGTTCTGCAATAAAGAACAGATATGAAAGGAGAGTTATTTTCCAACTAACACAGGTCAACGTGATGCTTTTATAAAGCAAGATGTTTGATTAATCCTGTGGATTGTGCCGGCGACCGAGGAAACGTACCAAAGCCACTCAGGCAGCGGGGAAAGAGGACGTCATAAGCCCGCGACAAGGATTTAATACCACCAGGCCCAACTAGGCCCCATCCGCTCCGTGCAGTGCTGTCCAATGTGCTGCCTGTTGCCAAAGTTGACATTCTTTTTAGTTTGTGTTGTTTTTAATAACGCTGACTCTCTCCAAAGGTTGTTTTCTCCTGGAACCAGTCTTTTATTTTAGACCCTCCTAAAATGTTGACACAAAAAAGGGATAAATTAATAGGCTACATGTAGACCTGCAATATCAATTCATGGGAACCAAGAGTGTTTAATGTCACATGAATTAGCCCAATATATTTAGAAATAATAATATGAATAAATACAAGCAAGTATGTTATTCAACCAAGAAGGGGTCAAATAATTAAATCGTTTTAATTTTCTATGTGTTTTATTGCTATAACAGAAGGAAATGTGGATTTAGAGTGTTAAAAAAACTCTATTTTCTGATATTCCCTAAAAAGGCCTACTCAGTATTAACTATTTCATCAACAAAATATTTTAGGTACTGATCAGAATCTGTACATGCTGTGTAAAATTCTCTTTGCAACAACTTAAGTATGTTAAGTATTGTCTTAATGTTGTGGTGCCCTAGAGGTCGGTGCAGTAAAAGCCTCCCAACAAGCGCCTGGGTAACAGGTTTATGCTTGTTATAGCCTCATCTTAGTTGTGCAATGTTACTGGTATTAACATGGTTGACATTTTGTTCTATATGCTCACAGTTCCTACAATTATTTTGTGGTTATTTCAATCAGTATAATGGACAAATAGTGTCTGACTGTTTGACTGTAGGTGTGGTCTTGTGTACGTTTGCTGATGCTTTCAGATGTAAGTGCAAATATGATCTGTTGCTATGCTGATGCTCTGATCTGGTAAGTTAAATACAGCTTTCTGTTGAACTGGACGCTTTGAGTCTCGGAGGTCTTCTCAGACAAAAAAACCCTTGCTGATCACAACAGCCAACATTTCTAAGACAGTATGTTTACATCCATAAGGTGAGATAACAGTTTAACCAAATTAACAAAATTCATGTCAATGAGTGAAACAGGCAGAGTTCAGATGGTTTAAACATTTTTATTTATTTAATAACACAAACTGTCAGAACACCAACAACTCCTTTCCACCTAACTGTAAACCAAATTTACATTTCTTTAAATTCTAATATAATCTTTTATGGATTTATTTTTGTTCATTTGCTTAACTAGATGCGGCTGAGATGTCCCACAGCTGATCTTCACTCCTTTTAGAGTTTGAGAAACTTCTCTAATTCTTCTGCCTCAACTGCATTTTCAAACGCAGCGAAGTCCTGAAAGACAGAAGAGGTGTCGGGGGTGGGGGACAAGAGAGAAAGTGACAGAGGAACCGTTACAGAGATGGTTTTAACACTTCCTCATAAATGTATTTGTTGGTAGTATGGATTGTGTGCTGTACATGTTAGGCCAAAACTCATAATCAGTGCACAAAGGTTCATAATGACTTGTTACCACCATTCTGAATTAGAGCGACACCTTTCCAACAGCATATCTGTATGTGTCAAGAATTATGACTGTGCCCTTCTGCATGCATTGGTGAGGTTTGCACACGTCCTGTGGGTGTTTTAGTTATCTGTAAATATTTATTTAATTCCTGTGTCTACGCCCTTTGACTACCAAAGGTGTTTTTTTTCTGTGAGATCTGCAGCAAGCATGTAAATGATTAACATTCAGTCATAACTCCCCTAGTTTTGAGAAGGCGTGTTGCACAATCAGTACACATCACTAATTCTTTTGCAGGTTATTGTGCTAGACTTACCCCACAGTAGACGGCCCCATTGGCTATTTGTGGCGGGAGTGCTTTTTGGTCCCCTGCAATCTCCCTCATTAAAGCCTTGCCCTCCTCATCGCTGCTTACATCCACAAGTTTGTATGGAACCTTCTTGGAGTCCAGGACCATCAAAATTCTTTGCTGCTGCTTCTTTATCTGGTCAGGACAGTACATCATCAGTGGAGTTTTCAAGAATGCTACATTCATGTTTAGCCCTGTGATCTATACACACCAAGGTTTATTTTGCCATGAACTTAATTTCACCGTCCACTGTAGTTTGTCTCTAGAAATAATTATAATTATGATAATAATAATAATAATAATAATAATAACAATGCTTTATTTTTGGATAGGGACAGTGCACATTAATGAACATTGAAAACATCTCTGTAAACATGCCACATTATGGCAAAGCTGCTAATTTGCATCCGTAGCCCCTAACAAAATAATAAAAAATACAAATAGAAGAGACAGCAAATACATAGATAAAATACAAATAGAGGAGACAACACACACACAACACAATACATTACACAAACAGGAGGATACCAGACCCAGAAGGATATGACAATGCAATAAAAGTAAATCTTCAAGTAGTCAGGAGTAGTGGTCACACTTTTGGTGTGATTTGAGCCATTGTTTTAGTTTTCCTTTTAGAGGAGTATGTGGGGCACTCCCTTATTGTGGAGGGAAGACTATTCCAAATGCCCCCCTCCCATACATAGTCCTCCTGTGGGGAATCTCACAGTCACCACAGTCAAATAAAAATATAATTCCTATATCTGTTAGATGTTTCTGATATGTCAGCGTATTAACAGTATGCCTAATCAAGCAAAAAGAATGAAGCAAAGTTGAAATTAGACCGCATACTTTACCTCCGTGGAACTGCTCACGCTGGAAAAAAACACTGTGGTGGACATGTCTGCAATTCTAACAACAACACCTCAATCTAGACACACTTAAACAGGCTTAATGGAGATACAGGCTGACAGAAGTGCAGAGGGAACTGGAGAGACAGACAATGTTCCGGTATCCTGAATGCAGGTATGTGGTGCTGGTTTGCTGCAGCAGCAGACAAGGTGAGCAGGTTTGGACATGGCTTGCCTACCTGCATAGACACACCCACTTCTGCAGGCTGCAGTTCCAGCTGTGACATGCCTGCGTCGATGGTGAAAGCGCTGATACGCACAGGGTCTGTTCACACTGCACTCAGACCAGGGCAAACAGCAGTCTCAGGGCCTCCTTAGCGCCAGGCTGAGGCAGCAGCTCTGGATTGCTGGTTGGTCCTGCTGGTCTGGGGGATTTGAGCCGGTGACACTAACAAGCTCACTTCTCAAACATTTAGGCAACCACTTGTACTTACTTACTTATTTAAAATTGACTATTTTAGTTGAATGCGAAAACATTTTGGTGGACAAAGAACGTTTATAGTGAAACAAAGCAAGCTTTCAGTGTTATTTTTTGTTTTTATAATTATATGACTATGTCCCCCTGAGAGAGAGATGATGTCCATTCCCATGGAGGAGCAAAGTTGCATCTCAATTCTCTACTTTGGCATCGAGACACAACACTACAGGTGTATTGATGGAAGACCTGCTAAAACTTACATTCTGCTGGGACAAGTGAAGATCCAGCAAACAAGGATTTTTGGGAGAAACCATTCGCTGGCATTGTAGATCAATTTGAACACCGCACCATTACTGCTGCTTATGTACAAAGTACCTTGACACTTCACAATCACAAGAGGAAACACTTTCATGTGTGTCATGTTCCTCATCCATAACAGTAAAAGCCAGTTTACAGGAAGGACATTTCTATATCAGTATTCCATTAAAGGATCAACTGAAAGATATTCGTGAGAATCAAGTTATGCATGATCTGACTTCTGTTTTCGTGCTGATGATAGTAGTAGGCATGTAATAATAAATTACATATGATGGCACCTTATATCTGACCTTGAAATCAAACAGGTAAGGGGATTTGCTGTCCCTTACATTTAATTGTGATGGTCTAGCAGTCTTTAAGTTTTCCCCATAAACACTGCTCTGATAGTTAGATCATATATGTATATTCAATGTTCGCAGTCCAGCTCGGTTGTATGTCAGCTACTGAAGACATTTTACTGTAAATGAATGGATGTGAACTAAATGTGGAGATGGTCATTTATTCATTTAGGTCTGCTGAGCTGGAAGTATCTACTTGCTATTACTGTTACTGTATTTGAATGTAATTGTGCTGTAACTGAAATGTAACTTAAGGTGAGAAACATTTCTGTCAAATCTATTTCCAATGTTACTGTGATGAAACGTCACATATCAGAGTGCAGAGCACACAATATACATCTATTCTAACCCCCTTGATAAATCTATGTAAATATGTAAATATACAACTTGTGTATATTCATAAGCTAATTCTGTGCAAAATCCTTGTACAGCAAGAAAGGAGTGAGTCGATCTTTTTTAATATTTTTATTTTGCATCATTGAATACATGCAGATTTTGAATATTTGCTGCATGCACATAAAAAAGGAAGAGGCAAAATAGGATATAATTCCATGGATATAATTACAACAAATATTCTCCATGTAATCATTTTAGGAAAATTCACTAGTTGAGAGAGAAGACAGTGTGAGGTATAAACTTGGCTTTGAGAAAATGCTCACCATTAACATTCTGGTGTTATCACAATAAATGAATCTCATCTCATTATTTTTTTTTCCATGTAATTTTATTTGAAATTTGTGGGATTTTTAAAAAAAATTGTATTTATGTCTCACATAATATACATCTTACATATATTTCATATATGGATTTTAAACAATACTTGCAAGATTCCGGTTTTACTAATGGTTGCTCAACTCAAATCAGTTTGATGTGAGAGAACAAGTAGATGACATCTACGAAGGACATTGTATGTATGCTTACTATCATATATATTACTTAGTGATGGTTTCAGATAAGACGTACATATGTATTTCTTTTTTAATCATCTATTTCTTTTCCATATTGGTCTCACCGATTACATTGACTTGTAGTGACTTTGAGGGAAGGGAACAGAGGGACATGCTGGAGATGTTAACACCAAAGACACAGCTATATTCTCCTTGGTGCTCATACTCTACTGAAGGGAATTCAAAGGTCGCCAGGTGGAAGATAGAGTGGCCAAATGCAGGCTTTGCCTCTGTGACGGTCACATTGGACTTTCTCAGAAAGAAGTAACCTCTGGAATATGTGGAAAGAGTAGAACAGGTGACGGAGAAGTTGCTGCCTTCGTTGACTGATATTTTGTCCGGACTGTAGACTACATGAGGAGATGTCAGGGAGATTCTGGGTATGTCCATTTTCACTGCAGAACAGACAAAGAATTTTACAAATTCACAGAGATCATATTAATGTTTGCAATCTTGTGCAGTCAAATTTCCATAAATTTCACACAAGTGGGCATACAAAGCACAAAATTATTGACCTGTGATGGAGAGTTCAGCTACATTTCCTTGAGGATAATAGATGACTTGATTGGGCAACTTCTTCTGATATTCACAGTAGTATGACCCCTTTTGGCTGAAATCCACTGAAGGGAAGACAAAGGTTGCAGCTTTGTGTTGGGAGTATTTTTCCATTCGAAAATTTCCTTCCATCTTTCTCAGGACGAATGTCCCACCCAGGTGTTCTGATACAACGGTGCAGGTGATTTCAACTTTGTCACCCCATTTTACATCTGTAGCTGGACTGAAAGTGATTTGGGGCTTCTCTGGTATACCTGAAACAGAGAGTAAGTTTTAGTTGGTTTGGTCATAAAAGCTGCTGCAGTTTTATGTGAGGTAAAGGCTTCATTCACAGAGTTAGAATGAGCCAGGCCTCTTACCTGAACAGATAACACCAGCATCTTCACTGTGCCCGCAGTTGTTTTCTCCGAATCTGTTGTGATCACAGTGTGACAGAGCAGACTCTTGGCCTGTACACTCCACATCATCCAGCCATATTGGACCAGTACCACTACCAAAGTGGGCATTTGTAGGAGCAGAAACTGCGTGACCGCAGCCAAGCTGTCTACATACAACATCAGCATCTGCCATTTCCCATTCATCATCACACACAGTTCCCCACTGGCCTTTATAGAAGATCTCCACTCTACCAGAGCACTGACTTGAGCCGCTGGCCAACCGGAGCCGTGCTGCATATGAGGATAGAAATGAAGTGAGTCCAAATGCAAAGGACAATCCTTGAAACATGCTTTTATATATAATTATAAAATTAGCCAAGCACACATCTGATGCAGAGAGCCCTCATCCACCTCACAAAAAGCAGATCATGCTAGAAAATTTGCAACAGGGAAACCTTGACAACTTGGCATGAGACAAGCTTTCAACAGTGATAGTTGAATGTGTGGCTACAGCTTGGAGGACAATAAACATCGCTAGTCAACCTTTGCAAGTGTAATGTTGGAAACTACATTGTGTAAGTATTATGAAGAATGTTAATTTTAGGTCAATGACCATCTGTTGTTGCTTGTTGGGCGAGAGTTTTTGATGTTATGCTTTCAGAATAATTTTTGAGCATGCAGTACATTTGAGGTTATTCTGGAGAATATTCTGGACAGTATTTGTCAATGTTTTGAATTGTAGCAATAATAATAATAAGCAGACATTTGCATAAGGCAAGCATATTTGTCCACTCCCATGTTGATAATATCAAAAAAACACTAGATTTACCTATGGAGAATCATTTGATTAATGGTGATTAAACTGACAGCTCTCGTTTAAAGACATACAAACAAGCCATTTTTTCACTATACCACAATGATAATGGCCTTATTGAATCTGACCGAGGACCTGAGGACACACCGCAGTAGTGACTTGTCAATCATAAGGAAGCCAATCCCTGATGTATACCCAGCTTTATTTTCCATTTTACTCTAATGATTTGACCAAAATTCCCAAAATGAAAAGAAATGAGATGTGCAGAAGAGCTGCTTTACCATTTAGTTCTATCTCTTTTCATAATAACTGATAACAAATTTCAATTCAACACCAAGTCTTACCTGAACATTCGACAGCTGCCTCTTCCATACGATCATTGCTGGTCCGGACATATTCTGTCAGTGTGCACTGTGACAGAGAGCTCTCTCTGCCACTACAACTGACCGTATACCCTCTCCGAGCGATTCCTTGACCATATGATCCATTGAACTTGACAGGATCTCCACAGTTCATCTCTCTGCACACCACTGTAGCTTCATTCATTCCCCAGTTAACATTAAATGCTGGTGACAGGTGGCCACCCTGGGAGATCTCCACCCTGCCTGAGCACTGGCCAGCCCCATTAATGAGTTTTACAGCTTCAAAGAAAACAAGAGAGAAAGAGCAATTAGTCTGTGTTTTGACACGTTTGAAAGAAACATCTGATTATAGGGTAACTCCACCAATTTTAGACATTAAACTATATTTGCAGGTCTTTGGGAGTGCTACTACAAATGTGAAAAGTATTATAAAGCCTTTTGTGGCTGCAGATCAGCTGTGTGTAATCTGATAGATTGCTGTCACTGATGTTAGTCAGTGGCAAAGTTGCACTGTGGGTAAAGTGGGTGTCAGGTTTTTAAAAAGAAAAAGAATGTGTGGATTGAAAAAGACCTGCTGGCTGCTTTTCAAAACCTTGTGCCTACATTACCCAGAAAGCATCTCAGCTAATGACACTTACACAGTATTACTTCAAGACCTAAAAATACATATTAATGTTTAAAATTAGCGAAATGACCCTTGAATTAAAATTAATTATAACTAAGATTTAAAAAAAAAAGAATAATTTTCAACATCATAAATCATCACATTTCTTACCTGAGCATACAACACCAGCATCTTCACCGTGCCCACAGTTGTTTTCTCCGAATCTGTTGTGATCACAGTGTGAGAGAGCAGACTCTTGGCCTGTACACTCCACATTATCCAGCCATATTGGACCACTACCACTACCAAAGTGGGCACTTGCAGGAGCAGAAACTGCGTGACCGCAGCCAAGCTGTCTACATACAACATTAGCATCGGCCATTTCCCATTCATCGTCACACACAGTTCCCCACTGGCCTTTATAGAAGATCTCCACTCTACCAGAGCACTGACTTGAGCCGCTGGCCAACCGGAGCCGTGCTGCATATGAGGATAGAAATGAAGTGAGTCCAAATGCAAAGGACAATCCTTGAAACATGCTTTTATTGGAAGTTTTTCTGGATTATTGAATTTTATTCATGTGCATTGATGCATAAAGATCGTCATTTTAAAACAATATAAAGACATTTTCAGGGAGGTCTTCAACTCCCATCTCCGGGAGAGCTTTGACCAGATCCCGAGGGAGGCTGGGGACATTGAGTCCGAATGGACCATGTTCGCCACTTCCATTGTTGACGCGGCTGTTCGGAGCTGTGGCTGTAAGGTCTCCGGTGCTTGTCGTAGCGGCAATCCCCGAACCCAGTGGTGGACATCAGAAGTAAGGGATGCTGTCAAGCTGAAGAAGGAGCATGGTTGGCTCGGGGGACTCCTGAGGCAGCTGACGGGTACTGGCAGGCCAAGCATGCAGCAGCACGGGCGGTCTCGGAAGCAAAAACTCGGGTCTGGGAAAAGTTCGGGGAGGCCATGGAAGTGGACTACTGGTCAGCCTTGAGGAAATTCTGGCAAACCATCCGGCGTCTCAGGAGGGGGAAGCAGCCCTCCACCAATAATGTTTACGGTGGAGGTGGGGAGCTGCTGACCTCGACTGGGGATATCATCGTCGGTGGAAGGAATACTTCGAGGATCTCCTCAATCCCACTGACACGCCTTCCATAGAGGAAGCCGAGGCTGCGGACTCAGAGGTGGATTCATTCATCACCCAAGCTGAAGTCACTGAGGTAGTTGGGAAGCTCCTCGGTGGCAAAGCACCGGGGGTGGATGAGATCCGCCCTGAGTACCTCAAGTCTCTGGATGTTGTGGGGCTGTCTTGGCTGACACGTCTCTGCAGCATCGCGTGGCAGTCGGGTACAGTGCCTCTGGACTGGCAGACTGGGGTGATGGTCCCTCTATTCAAAAAGGGGGGCCGGAGGGTGTGTTCCAACTATCGGGGGATCACCGGGAGTACGGGGTCGGAGGCTCTCTGCTAAAGGCTGTACGGTCCCTGTACGACCGGAGCAGGAGCTTGGTTCGCTTTGCTGGCAGTAAGCCAGACCTGTGCCCTTTGTCACCGGTTCTGTTCATTATTTTTATGGACAGAATTTCTAGGCGCAGTCAGGGGCCGGAGGGGGTCTGGTTCGGGAGCCACTGGATTCCATCTCTGCTTTTTGCGGACGATGTTGTCTTGTTGGCTCGTCGAGCCAGGACCTCCAGCATGTCCTGGGGCGGTTTGCAGCCGAGTGTAAAGCAGCTGGGATGAAAATCAGCACCTCCAAGTCTGAGGCCATGGTTCTCGACCGGAAAAAGGTGGCTTGCTCCCTCCGGGTTGGGGGAGAGTTCTTGCCTCAAGTGGAGGAGTTCAAGTATCTTGGGGTCTTGTTCACGAGTGAGGGAAGGATGGAGCGTAAGATTAACAGGCGGATCGGTGTATCGGTCTGTCGTGGTGAAGAGAGAGCTGTGCCGAAAAGGCAAAGCTCTCGATTTACCAGTCAATCTCAATCCTACCCTCACCTATGGTCATGAACTTTGGGTCGTGACCGAAAGAATAAGATCCCGGATACAAGAGCTCTGTCACCCGGGAGGAGCTCGGAGTAGAGCCACTGCTCCTCCACATCGAGAGGAGCCAGCTGAGGTGGCTCGGGCATCTATATCAGATGCCCCCAGGACGCCTTCCTCGGGAGGTGTTCCTGGCATGCCCCACTGGGAGGAGACCCTGAGGAAGGCCCAGGACACGCTGGAGTGACTATGTCACTTGGCTGGCCTGGGAACGCCTTGGGGTCCTCCCGGAGGAGCTGGGGGAGGTGTCCAGGGTGAGGGAAGTCTGGGCGTCCCTGCTCAGACAGCTGCCCCTGCGACCCGGCCCCGGATAAGTGGAAGAAAATGGATGGATGGATGGATAAAAACATTTCATATTATATTTAGAAAACACTGCTTGTCTCATCCTCATCGTCAGGAGTTCATTTTAAAGGAGACATATTATGCTCTTTTTTCAATCTCATAACTTTATTCTGGGTTACTAATAGAACAGGATTACATGCTTTACTACTCAAAAAACAGTATTATCGTACTGTCCAGTGCTGCAGCACTGTATCCCCCTCTCACAGAGACACTCTGTTTTACCTACTATCTCTCTGAGCACCCCCCTCCTGAATACCGCGTCTGCTCTGATTGGTCAGCTCAACTATGCCTGACCCAGCACTGCTAACAACAGGGCAGCTGTGCTAAATCAATTCTTGTGTGCCAAACTAGCCATAAGGCATAAAATATGCAAATGTGTGACATGGTGATATAGTGTGATGTCACAGAAATAAAAGCGAGTCTACTGACGAGGCGTTTTAGGAGCAGAGTTTCCTGTGGGAGAGAGGAACTTCTGTTTGTGCAGATTTTGACCTTTTTAACTTTCCACATCTTTTACACGGACAAGGTGAACAATACAACAATGGAATGAGACTCAATGTGTCACTTATGTAAACCACATCAAAAATGATTGCATAGAAATATCGTGATAAATATTATTGTTGGCTTACTTGATATTCATTAGATTTAAATGCTGATACCATACTCTGTAAGATATCATTGCACCTGGATGAAAATAAATACATTGTTTTCCCTCTCAACTATTTTTAATTGCTATGTATAAAGAGAAGAAAATTGTGTAACAGATGATTAAAAGGCTGTACCTGCACATTGGACACCAGCATCATGGTCATGCCCACACCTTGAGCTTTGGAAACCGTTGGCTGAGCATTGCTGAAGAAATGTTGTGTTGCCAAAGCATGAATCGCTGGCCTCCACCACTGATCCGCTGCCTTGGCCGAAATGGGTGGCGCCTGAAGCATTCACTGCAGTTCCACATTCCAGGTGGTCACACACCACCTGAGCTTTACTCAGAGTCCAGTCTGTGTCACACACTGTTTGCCACATGTCGCCATGACGGACCTCTACCCTGCCAGAGCACTCATCCTTACTGTCGACCAGCCGGACTTCAAAGCTACCTGGGAAATCAAGTTAACTGAAGTAATTATCTGTTATTAGATGATTGAAAGTGGTTAAAAATGTTTGGTAAAACTAAGTGACAAAAGCTGAATAATAACAAAAAAAAATAGGGATACTGCTCAACATCAATAAACAAGACTGTTTAATCCTTTGTAATTTTTGGTAGATTTTCTTACCTGTGCAGACAACACCAGCAACGGAGGTGGAGTTGCAATTTTCGTCTATGAACGGACTTCGTGGGCACTGAGCCAGTGTGGACTCCAATCCACTGCATTCAATTTGATCAGTCCAGGTCTGTCCTGTGCCGCTGCCGTACTCAGCCATGGTGGTAATCTTATGACTCATCCCACAGCCGAGCTGTCTGCACACCACCGTTGCATCCTTCATATCCCAGGATTCACTACACACAGTCCCCCACTGGCCTTTGTCGTAGTACTCCACTCTTCCAACACAACTACTGTGCCCACCGGACAACCTGACATTACCTGAGAATGACAGTTCTTCTGTGAATGAATACGGTACATGCAGTCTAACTTTGACATTTCTTTTTATCTGTGTGCTTTTTGGGCCAAAACTGCCCCTCACATAGTGTACTCTGGAGTTTTTTTGTCCATTGTACTGACTGTCAATGTATGTAGTGTAATTTGATTGGTGTAATGAGTGTGTAGTTAAAATCACAATTAATCACATGATTGTCCATAGTTAACTTGCGATGAATCACACATTATTTTATATTGTCTAAATATACCTTTAAGACATATTTTTCAAGTTTTGATAACACAAACTGCGACCAAATCGGTGCATTTTGCGACCAAAATTTGAGACAGTGCGACCAAATTTTACATTTAGTCGCACATGTGCGACCAGTGAATTTGCCTGTGTTTTTTTTTTTTTTTTTTTTTTTTTGAACACCGGTAGTGGAAGGGAACCAAAGGGAATCAAAGAATCTGGAATCTGGACTGACAGGTGGCAGGCCAATGTGTGTTAGATGGGCAGAGACTGGCACTGTAATTGACTTATGTGTGGAGGGGGAGGGTCCGAAAGTTGTTCCGAGCGCAGAGGGAGAAGGTTTCACTTTCAGCGAACAATAGCGAGACGAACTCCGCGAGTCTACCAGATACGTGTCCGCTGCGTGACGGAGCTGAGCTGGTTTTTCACTTTAGATAATGTCTTAACTTCCATCAGCTCCGCTGTGCTGCGTATCTGCAATGGCAGTCCGGAGCAGATACGCAGGACTTCTATTTCGGCGGATGCCGGAGCAGGACGCAGCATATCAGCTGAATTTAGCCCTGAGCACAAATAACAATATAACATCCGTTTACTTTTCAAAATAAAACACTCTGTGTTGACACCAACACACAAATCTCAAAAAAGAGACAAACACAAGCTCTTCTACTAATCCTTCGGTCAGGAACACTTCGTGTTGTTGTTTTAAAGGTCCCATATTATACTGTTTTTCATCAATTTCACACAGCTGTCAGAGGTCCAACAAATCTGTATTCGATATGTATTGCCCCAAACACATCCATGGTCCTGAACTCCAGCTGTCTAAAAGTCGCTCTGCTGAGCTCTGTTCACAGCACTCTGTTTCTGTCCCTGCACCTTTAAATGCTAATGAGCTGCGTCTGTCAACGCCTACTTGGGGAGCCTTGCCTGCTACGTCACTCTCAGGGAGGGGAAGCGAGGGGAGGGGAGGTTAGCGCATGCTAACGGTAGCATGCGCTAATGTTTATGGTAGATGTAACACTATGGCTCGCAGAGATTTTTTCGTTCAACCGAACAAGTGTGACCCAGAATCGGACCCAGAAGTAGAGGCTCCGGAAGAAGTACAGACTCTGCGGCTGCAGAAGGACGTTTCAGAATGGTTAGTTTGGCTGAATAATATTAGTTTGTTTGTATGTGTTGTTACAGCTACTGCCATGTAGCTAATGGCTAACAGCTAGCGAAAGCTGTGTTTGTCTCCAGCACAGTCTCCAAACTGTTATACACTGTTCGCATTGTCTCTGTCTCCAGTCTGCACATGTTTCCAGACTTTCTACTGTGACAACAAAGCTCCCTCGTAATATTATTAACATTAAACTCGCTTCAAACGCCATTGCATAGCGGACCGAAGTGGAGCTAACTAGTTAGCCAGTTTCAAGCTGACTTCACCATACTCGTCAGCAACTGTAAATACTATCAAACCGCGGCGACACTTATCGCTGGCTCAGGTGCAGTTGCTGGGTCCAGTATGGTTGAGACTGATCCTTTTAGGAGGGTCAGTGTCGAGGCAAAGCCAGCTTTGTATTGACTCTCGTTAATGAAGCAGTCCGACGTGAGGTGGTTAGCACACACATACAAGCTAACACAAACCGCAGCCGGCACGTTGTCATTAAAAATGAAACACGACCACTGTCTCTTCTGTTGTTCTGTAGCTGGGACAGAATATAGGCACTTCTGTTGATCTATACACCAACAACAGAGCAATTGCGTGTCTAGCTCTGAGCGACAACTTTGTGAAACACTGCTGTCTGGTGAGCACACACATACAGCACTTTGGGAACTGATGTGGGTACATTCCCATTAAAAATAAAATCCATCCATTGAGTCCTCAAGACCCCCGATGAGGGAGGTTTAAAAAGACTCTGGTGCTCGTTAGTGCAGCCAATGACAGAGCAACCGCTTCTTCCCGGTCCTACATTCGCCATTTTGTAACCGAGCGGAAAAAATGGCGCCGTTTAGATAATTCCTTCGGGTGTGGCAAACCTTCACCTGGGGCGGTGCCACCAACCTAGGGGGACGCGTCTAATCTGTCGGTGACGTCACCGACAGACTATCTTCAACTGGCCTGTATAAGCACACATTTTCTAAAGGCGGAGAAAGCAAAAAAGGGAGAGGATGAACTTTTTTCATACCAGGGGGGATTGTAGACAGGCCGGGGATGCATATTATTGATAGAAAACCGCTCTAAGGTGTATTTTGCATAATATGGGACCTTTGAAAACACAGACCTATAACTGCGGCACTGTAAAACCGAATCGGAGCAGTAAGGCACCGTACACCTGTAGAGATCTGAATCTCTGGGTTATTTTCTCCACGATGAGCCTAGAAGTGTGCCAGAGTCAAATCCTAACTCAAAGGATGAGTCCAAGTCTGAAGACAGGACTTTAGTGAAAAAGGGCAGAAGACTGGTGAAGGTTTCATGAATTGCAGATATATATATATATATATATATATATATATATATATATATATATATATATATATATATATATATATATATATATATATATATGCGTTACGTAATTAGGATACAAAAAAGCAGTAACTGTATTCCGTTACAGTTACAGAAAAAAAAGACGTAATCAGATTCCAGGTATCTGGAAAAAAATTGTGATTATTAGTTGGATTACAATTAAAATATATGATGATGAATGATGAATAAATGTGAATGAATTAATCTAACACTTGCCAATGCGGCAATGCCGTATGCACGCGCGCGCACATTACTACAGTTCACTACAAGTCAGTCACAACGACGCTCTGCTCTCAAGTGAAGCCAGCCAGGCTCATTATGGACTCGAGCGCTAGAGAAAAAAATGCTTTCACTGCGTGGAAATTTCGCCATTACTTTGTTTCTAAAGAAGTAAGAGGGAACAACATCACTGTACAGTGCAAGCTATGCCTCCCAGCTGTGCACACACTGTCATCGTCCAAGGACTCCACATCTAATTTAAAGAAACATTTAATGGTAAGCGAAACTGCGAACATTAGCTAGCTATACAGAAAGTATGTGAGCTAAAGTTAACATTAGTTAGCCTGTTAACCAGACTCGGGCTGTGATTGTTTCTACTACTGCTGCTGCTGCTGCTGCTGCTGCTACTTGGTACTACTACTGGGTCTGTGAGTGGTGCTGCTGGTGACCGGGATGGTGCGTGTTTAGGTTTTTTGGTAATTTTGAAGTCTCGTTTTGGTTCGCTCCCGTTTGCCCTGTTAAAATAAAGACATTACATTGTTAATATAAACTCAACACTTCCTGTGTCCGTCTCAAATTAAAAGTCCTCTAGCATAAATAGCTCAGTAGGCTTTTATTGTGAAACATTTGCACGGACTTCATCGTGGAAAACTCGTTGACTTTCGAGGGCCCCATAGACACTTGAGATGTAGCTACTGCCACCTTGTGAGGCTTGTACGTTATAAAATTGCCTGAAACACCTGCAGTGACTGAAATGGGTCACAAACACTTTAGATCACAACAAGGTATTTAAATAGCATGATTATATTAGGAAATTGTATGGGTAATTTTGGGGGACAAATAAGTGACACACATCCTATATGTGGGGGTGTTTTACTACTGCTATTACTAGAAATAGGCCTAGTAGTTACAATAACACTAATAATAACTACTACCATTATTATTGTTATTATCATTATTATTATTATTATTGTAATATGTGATGTAATTCTTGAATACAGCTGAATAGTAAGTAGGCAAGGAATAAAACTGAATAAATCTAACATACCTTACAATTAATTAAATTTTTAATTTGCTTAATGTGTTCCTCAGAGGAAGTCTTTATTTGCATGTGTATTGAGGTAATCCAAAAGTAACTTAAAGTAATCAAGTTACATTACTTTAATATTGTGGTACTTGGATTACGTTACTGACTACATTTTTTAACAGGTAATTAGTAACTGTATCGGACTACATTTTTAAAGTAACCCTCCCAACCCTGTATGTATATATATATATATATATATATATATATACATATAAATATATACATATATATATATATATATATATATATATATATTTATATATATATATACACATATATAGGTATAGATATAGATATAGATATATATTGATTGTATATATACAATCAATATAATTGCTTTACGGTGTGCGCCCCTAAATTTTGTGATTGCGCTCCTAACATTTTCAGTTGGGGGCCACTGTGCTCCTAGTAAAAAAAGTTAGTCTGGAGCCCTGCATTAACACAAATTCTTCTTAAAATATATATATTTTTTGACACACAATTAATGCACCCGCGTTATGACCCTTGGTCCACCCCTTAGTTTCGGATATAGGGAAGCGATACAGCAGAAGCATTGTGGATGGCAAGCATAAACAAACCTCCTTGAGCATAAATGTATAAGGAAAAGGATCTTTTGAATGGCAAGTTCAGCTTCAAAGCCCTGCCAGATCGTTCTCTCAACTAGAACAAAGTTATTTGCCTTGAGCTGCCGTGAACTGAGTTACCACTGAAGTACATGGAGTCTCAAATACCACTTGCTGGCCAAGCACACAGCTGATGCAGAGAGCCCTCCTCCACCTCACAAAAAGCAGACCATGCTAGAAAATTTGCAACAGAGAAACCTGGACAACTTGGCATGAGACAAGCTTTCAACAGTGATAGTTCAATGTGTGGCTACAGACTGCAGGACGATAAACATCGCTAGTTAACCTTTGCAAGTGTAATGTTGTAAACTACATTATGTAAGTATTACTAAGGAATGCTTTAGCTTTATCGACCATTTTTCTCTAATCATTTGACCAAAATTTCCAAAATGAAAAGAAATGAGATGTGCAGAAGAGCTGCTTTACCATTTGGTTCTATCTCTTTTCATAATAACTGAAGGAATCCAAATTTCAATAAAACATCAATTCTTACCTGAACATTCCACAGCTGCCTCTTCCATACGATCGTTGCTGGTCCGGATATATTCTGTCAGTGTGCACTGTGTCAGAGAGCTCTCTCTGCCGCTACAACTGACCTTATACCCTCTCTGAGCTCCGCCTTGACCATATGATCCGTTAAACTTGACAGGATCTCCACAGTTCATCTCTCTGCACACCACTGTAGCTTCATTCATTCCCCAGTTAACATTAAATGCTGGTGACAGGTGGCCACCCTGGGAGATCTCCACCTTGCCTGAGCACTGGCCAGTCCCATTAATGAGTTTTACAGCTTCAAAGAAAACAAGAGAGAAAGAGCAATTAGTTAGTCTGTGTTTTGACATTTTTGAAAGAAACATCTGATTAAAGTGTAACTACACCAATTTTACACATTAAACTGTATGCAGGTCTTGGGGAGTACTACTACGCATGTGAAAAAGTATTTGAAGCCTTTTGTGGCTGCAGAGGAAGCTGTGTATAATCTGATTAATTGCCGTCACTGATGAGTCAGTGGCTAAATTGCATTGTGGGTAAGGCAGGTGTCAGTTTTTGACAAAAAAGAAGAATGCGTGGAATGAAAAAGACCTGCTGACTGCTTTTCAAAACCTTTTGCCTACATTGCCCAGAAAGCATCTCAGCTACTGACACTTCCGCAGTGTTTCTTCACAAGACTTAAAAACACATATTAATGTTTAAAATTAGCAAAATTACAATTATAAATAAGATTTAAAAATAAAAGTAAATTTTTAACATGATAAATTATTGCATGTGTTACCTGAGCATACAACACCAGCATCTTCACCGTGCCCACAGTTGTTTTCTCCGAATCTGTTGTGATCACAGTGTGAGAGAGCAGACTCTTGGCCGGTACACTCCACATCATCCAGCCATATCGGACCAGTACCACTACCAAAGTGGGCATTTGTAAGAGCAGAAACTGCATGACCGCAGCCAACCTGTCTACATACAACATCGGCATCGGCCATTTCCCATTCATCATCACACACGGTTCCCCACTGGCCTTTATAGAAGATCTCCACTCTACCAGAGCACTGACTTGAGCCGCTGGCCAACCGGAGCCGTGCTGCATATGAGGATAGAAATGAAGTGAATCCAAATGCAAAGGACAATCCTTGAAACATTCTTTTATATACAATTATAAAAGTGTATTTGGATTATTAAATGTCATTCATGTGTACTGATGCACAAAGATTTTCATTTTAAAACAATGTAAAGACATTTCATATCATGCTGTTCTCATCATCGTCCAAAGTAAATTTACAGGAGACATATTATGCTAATTTTCAATCTCATAATTTTTCTGGGGGTTACTACTAAAACAGGTCGACATGTTTTGATGCTAAATAAAAACCCACATCAGTTTTCTGTTTTACTGTCCAGTGCTGCAGCACTGTTTCCCCTCTTGCAGTGTTTTCTGTAGGAGAGAGGAGCTACTGTTCTTACAGACTTCGACCTTTCTAACTTTCAAGATCTTTTAAAGTGCATAAGAACCTATATAAAACACTGAAGGGAGGAAAAATAAGAGAAAAGCATAATAGGCCTCAATGAATAGCAAACCAATAATGGTGTTGAATATGACTCACTTATGTAAGCCAAATGAAATATTAAAGCAATGGATTCACATGTGAGAAACATTTGAATTCGCTTCCTTGCTGAGCATTACATTAAAAGAATTGATACCATACTCTGAAAGATAACACTAGAGCTAGGGTCCAGGTAGCTTAGCTTAGCATGTAAGACTGCAAACAGTTAGCTTGGCTCTGTCCAAAAGGAACTAAACCCACCCACCGACCAGAACCTCCTCAGCTCACCAAGTAGCTCATTATATTTGATATCTCCCTATAAAAGCAAGGAATCTCTGTATGTGTGTGTGTGTGTGTTTGATCCTGATCCGCAGAGATATTTGAGGCAGACAGACCTAAGACTTTCAACATGGCTGCTGCGTGGTTCAAGGGTGTGCAATGTCGGATTTTTTTGGATTACAATGATACCGTTAATAAATTATTTCAGAAATGCTTTACGAATTCCGCTAGCATTGCTAACCATAGCCACCACAGTCACATGCGCACCAGAGCCAATCACTGCACACCGTAGCCACGTGCGCAACAGAGCCAATCACTGCAGAGCCCCGACTCCACGACACACCTTAATAAACAAGCGGATTTATACCTGCAGCGGTGGAGCTGGGGCGGGATTTAGTTGGCGGTTCGGTCCTGTTCTGTGCATCTAAACTGACTGTTGTGGATTAATGAGATTAATCGAGTTCGGACTGAGTCTGTTCCGGTCTGAGGAGATCCGGAGACGCACGGACAACAAAGTGGAATTGGAATCTGTGGATGTTCATGTGTAGCTAGCCGCTAGCCCACCCACACGGCCCACCTCCCGAGTCGGGAGGAACGGGGGAGGTTGTGGGTGGGACGGAGGCGGATGAATGACAGGCAATGACGGTCGGCGTAGAGACAGCAATAGAGACAGCGATATTGAGAACTGAGAGATTTGTGACATTTAGCGTGTTTGGAGCGTATAGTTAGTGTGTTATGTAGTGTTTGGTGTAGTGTGTTTAGTGTGTAGTGGAGTCGTTTTTTTGTTTAATGAGTCAAAACAATGAGGAGACGGCTGAATGTGGAGCAGGCAGTGCAGCTCTTAATTCAGCTGGAAGGAGCTCAGGCAGACCTGAGCATTGCCTGCATTTAAATGTAAATAGTTACATATAACTTTGTAAATTTTCAAAATGTATGCACATATTTAGCAAACAACACTTTATATCTGCATTATAAGTAATAAAAACTGGTTCATTAAACTGTTTGTGGTTTTCACAGTAAAACATCTAACTTTTTCCTACTCTGATTTTATGTTATTTTGTGGTTTTAGGTCCATAGTGTTAATATAATGTCAAAATAAAACAAAATAACTGTACAGTCACACATGTGAGGTTGTGCTGAAAATAATGACACCAAACAAGGCAAGGTAAATAGTTTTTAAGGTGAAATATAATGGTATAATCAAAAGTAGTCCAAAACAGCCAATTATATCCCTGACGTCCCACCTTCAAACACAACCTCATTTGGCCATCCATGAAAAAGCTACTTAACCTCCCACTTTTCTATAGGAATACATGCTTCCTACAGGCAATGCACTAGTATGATTGATTAAGGATAGCTGTTTCATCATTTTTCCTGGCTTTACTCTAAGCTAACTAGCTGCTCGCTTCATCTAACAACTGGTATAGGAAAAGCGAACTGGTGTGTTTTCTAAAATATCGAACTATTGAAGTGAAGCTAGAACATTCAACTATAGGAACATGAATAAAACACATAATTTTACTGGAGGGGGATTTTAAGCCTGATGTTGCACCAGGATGAACACATAAATACATTGATTTCCCACTCTACTGTTTTTACTTGCTGTGTATAAACAGAATGCAATTGTGAAACAGACTTTTAAAAGGCTTTACCTGCACACTGGACACCAGTATCATGGTCATGCCCACACCTTGAGCTTTGGAAACCGTTGGCTGAGCATTGCTGAAGAAATGTTGTGTTGCCAAAGCATGACTCGCTGGCCTCCACAACTGATCCACTGCCCTGGCCGAAATGGGCGGCGCCCGGAGCGGTCAATGCAGTTCCACATTCCAGCTGGTCACACACCACCTGAGCTTTACTCAGAGTCCAGTCTGTGTCACACACTGTTTGCCACACGTCGTCATGACGGACCTCTACCCTGCCAGAGCAGTCATCCATACCGTTGACCAACCGGACATCCAAACTTTCTGTGAAGTCATGTAAACTTAAATGATCATCTGGTCTCAGAAGACTGAAAGTGGCTAAAAATGTTTGGTAAAACTAAGTGACAAAAAGCTTAATCATACAAAAAATAGGGATACTGTTCAACATCAATAAACAAGACAATTAAAAAAAAATGTTTTTCCAATATTTTGTAGATTTTCTTACCTGTGCAGACAACACCAGCAACCGAGGTGGTGTTGCAAGTTCCGTCTCTGAACAGACTTCGTGGGCACTGAGCCAGTGTGGACTCCAATCCATTGCATTCAATTTGATCAGTCCAGGTCTGTCCTGTGCCGTTGCCGTACTCAGCCATGGTGGTAATCTTATGACTCATTCCACAGTCCAGCTGTCTGCACACCACCGTTGCATCATTCATATCCCAGGATTCACTGCACACAGTCCCCCACTGGCCTTTGTCATAGTACTCCACTCTTCCAACACAACGACTGTGCCCACCGGACAACCTGATGTTACCTGAGAATGACAGTTTTTCTGCAAATGAATACGGTACATGCAGTCTAACTTTGATATTTCTTTTTATCTGTGTGCTTTTTGGCCTGAATTGCCCCCCAGCTGATGCAGAGAGCCCTCCTCCACCTCACAAAAGGCAGACCATGCTGGAAAATTTGCAACAGAGAAACCTGGACAACTTGGCATGAGACAAGCTTTCAACAGTGATAGTTCAATGTGTGGCTACAGCTTGCAGGACGATAAACATCGCTAGGTAACCTTTGCAAGTGTAATGTTGGAAACTACATTGTGTAAGTATTAATAAGGAATGTTAATTCGGGTGAATCACCATCTGTTGTTGCTTGTTGGGCGAGAGTTTTTGATGTTAAGCTTTCAGAATAATTTTTGAGCATGCAGTACATTTGAGGTTATTCTGGAGAATATTCTGAATGGTATTTGTCAATGTCTTGAAGTGTAGCAATAATAATAAACATACGTTTGCATAAGGCAAGCATATTTGTCCACTCACACGTTGATAAGAATATTAAAAAAACTAACTATGGACAATCATTTGATTAATGGTGATTAAACAGACAGCTCTAGTTTAAAGACATACAAACAAGCCAGAGCATTTTCCCATCATGCCACAATGATAATGGTTTTAGGCCTGATTGAATCTGACTGAGAACCTGAGTACACGCCGCAGTAGAGACTTGTCAATCTCAAGGAAGCCAATCCCTGAAGCTTACCCAGCTTTATCGTCCATTTTATGTGCAGAAGAACTGCTTTACCATGTAGTTCTGTCTCTTTTCATAATAACTGAAGGAATTCAAATTTTAATTCAACACCAAGTCTTACCTGAACATTCCACAGCTGCCTCTTCCATACGATCGTTGCTGGTCCGGACATATTCTGTCAGTGTGCACTGTGACAGAGAGCTCTCTCTACCGCTACAACTGACATTATACCCTCTCTGAGCTCCGCCTTGACCATATGATCCATTGAACCTGACAGGATCTCCACAGTTCATCTCTCTGCACACCACTGTAGCTTCATTCATTCCCCAGTTAACATTAAATGCTGGTGACAGGTGGCCACCCTGGGAGATCTCCACCCTACCTGAGCACTGGCCAGTCCCATTAATGAGTCTAATAGCTGCAAAGAAAAGAGAGAAAGAGCAATTAGTTAGTCTGTGTTTTGACACGTTTGAAAGAAACATCTGATTAAAGGGTAACTCCACCAATTTTACAAATTAAACTGTATGCAGGTCTTGGGGAGTACTACTACATATGTGAAAAAGTATTATAAAGCCTTTTGTGGATGCAGAGGAAGCTGTGTGTAATCTGATAAATTGCCACAAGTGATGTTAGTGAGTGGCTAAGGTGCATTGTGGGTAAATTGGGTGTCAGGTTTGTGAAAAGAAGAAGAATGTGTGGAATGAAAAAGACCTGCTGACTGCTTTTCAAAACCTTGTGCCTACATTACCCAGAAAGCATCTTAGCTACTGACACTTGCGCAGTATTACTTCACAAGACCTAAAACACATATTAATGTTTAAAATTAGTGAAATTACCCTTTAATTCCAAAAAATTATAAATAAGATTTAAAAACAAAAGTTAATTTTCAACATCATGCATTATTGCATGTGTTACCTGAGCATACAACACCAGCATCTTCACCATGCCCGCAGTTGTTTTCTCCGAATCTGTTGTGATCACAGTGTGAGAGAGCAGACTCTTGGCCTGTGCACTCCACATTATCCAGCCATATTGGACCAGTACCACTACCAAAGTGGGCACTTGTAGGAGCAGAAATTGCGTGACCGCAGCCAAGCTGTCTGCATACAACATCGGCATCAGCCATTTCCCATTCATCGTCACACACAGTTCCCCACTGGCCTTTATAGAAGATCTCCACTCTACCAGAGCACTGACTTGAGCCGCTGGCCAACCGGAGCCGTGCTGCATATGAGGATAGAAATGAAGTGAGTCCAAATGCAAAGGACAATCCTTGAAACATTTTTTTATATACAATTATAAAAGTGTATTTGGATTAAATTGGGATTATTAAAACACTAAAGGAAGGAAAAATAAGAGAAAAGCATAATAGGCCTCCATTAATAGTAAAACAATAATGGCAGTGTTTCCTCTACATTCATTTAGGAGTGGCGGCCCGCCACTCCTCCAAAATTATTAATTATTATCATTTTTTTTTAATTGTCGCAAATACACCACTGCCGCATCATATCTCCACCATCACAGCAGAGTCCTGCACTGGGTCGGGTGTCGCGAGTGCTGAGGTAAACTAGATAACTATCTTGCTCAGTATCTACTCTTTGGAGTAGATTCCCCCCGCCCTCCCCGAATAACTTACCGGTGCCATAGACGTTAATTACTCGCGAGAGCGCGGCCTTGAAAGTGACATCACGTCAAGCACCCAGGCACCAGGTCAGAGAGTCAGAGGAGTGTCATCTTGAAAATAGGGCAACGACTCATCGGAGAAAAGGTAGACTTATTAGCTTAAGAAAACTTATAATAGATCGTATGAGTTCAATAGACATTCTCAAAATATTGATGGCCAGCTAAGGTTAGGTAACATATCGGTAGCTTAATTAATTAGGCCCGGTGCCAACTCAACTCAGTGTCGCTAACGTGAGTAAACTAATTGATAGCATTAGGCGAATATATACACGCCATGATGTAACTGCTGACTGCATTTTCAGATGAGCTTGTTCAAATAAAAAAGGGGGGATAAAACATCTCCGCGACCCTCACGGAAAAAGCGGAAAAGAAGACGGAACGGAGCGGATTTTAAGCCTGTTGTTGCACCTGGATGAACCCATAAATACATCGATTTCCCACTCTACTGTTTTAACTTGCTGTGTATAAACAGAATGCGATTGTGAAACTGAAAATGTTTAAAAGGCTTTACCTGCACATTGAACACCAGTATCATGGTCATGCCCACACCTTGAGCTTTGGAAACCGTTGGCTGAGCATTGCTGAAGAAATGTTGTGTTGCCAAAGCATGACTCGCTGGCCTCCACCACTGATCCACTGCCTTGGCCGAAATGGACGGCGCCTGAAGCATTCACTGCAGTTCCACATTCCAGCTGGTCACACACCACCTGAGCTTTACTCAGAGTCCAGTCTGTGTCACACACTGTTTGCCACACGTCATCATGACGGACCTCTACCCTGCCAGAGCACTCATCCATACCGTTGACCAACCGGACATCCAAACTTCCTGTCATATCAAGTAAACTAAAATGATCATCTGGTATCAGAAGATTGAAAGTGGCTAAAAATGTTTGTTAAACTAAGTGACAAAAAGCTGAATAATACAAAAAATAGGGACACTGCTCAATATCAATAAACAAGACTGTAATTTCATCTAAATCCTTTGTCATTTTTGGTAGATTTTTTTACCCGTGCAGACAACACCAGCAACTGAGGTGGTGTTGCAACTTCTGTCTATGAATGGACTTCGTGGGCACTGAGCCAGTGTGGACTCCAGTCCATTGCATTCAATTTGATCAATCCAGGTCTGTCCTGTGCCGCTGCCGTACTCAATCATGGTGGTAATCTTATGACTCATCCCACAGTCCAGCTGTCTGCACACCACTGTTGCATCATTCATATCCCAGGATTCACCGCACACAGTCCCCCACTGGCCTTTGTCGTAGTACTCCACTCTTCCAACACAACGACTGTGCCCACCGGACAACCTCACAATACCTGAGAATGACAGTTCTTCTGTGAATGAATATGGTACATGCAGTCTAACTTTGATGTTTGTTTATATATGAGTGATTTTCCTTACAGACAGACAATTTACATAATGTAAGTAATTATTGCAATAACTGTGTGGGCTGGCATGGAATATAGGAATTGCTTCAATTTCAACTGGAACATGCAACATCACTGTTGGTCCTTGCTTAGTCCCATTTGTGATTTGAGCAATCCTTCAGTTATTGCTTAACTATGTCAATTATCTGTTTCATTATTGGAATCATGAGGTAATAATCACAGGAACTAGTTATTAAGTTATTGGACTATTTACCGATTAGTCTGACTTACAGGAAGCAGTCTGTTTGTATAAGCATGCAATTATCTATTTATTTCAGTCTGCATTTCCCCAACCGCAGTCTGCGTGTGACTATTTAGCAACAGCACTATAACTGCATCCCCGGCAGGGCCGTTTGTAGCTTTGTTGGGGCCCTATACAGGGTGTTGTTTTTCAGGGGGCCCTATTTTCTGAAATGATGGCAGGGAGGGGAGTTTCCAGACCCTTCTTATTTATTCAAATTCCTTCCACAGTGACAGTTGCACTCTCCAATACCTGTTTTAAAACAAGTGTTAATATGTTGATTCAATACTTTTTAATATTATTTTGGAGTAATTGATGATTTAATGGAAGGATTCTCTCATTTGAATTTGGAATCGTCTTCACTCTGGAGACATCATTTCTTATATGATTCTTATTTTGGTGACCTCATTGGGCAGTGTTCCGCAATAAACAAAATGGTCAGAGCAGTGTTTTTCTTTATAACTGTGGCACCAAGTCAGGTTTCCTCAGCATCACTGCCTTCAAGTCTCAAGTCAAGTCTTGTCTCAAAGCCATCGTTTAGTCCTCAGGCCATGACAATCGTCATTAGTTTAAAGAAATACAAACAAGCCAGCCCATTTCTCCACTATACCACGACGATAAGGGTTTGAGGCCTGACCGGACCTGAACAAGAACCTGAGGACACAACACGGTAGAGACTTGTCAATTACAAGGTAGCCACTCCCTGAAGCATACCCAGCTGAAAATGATTGAGATGTGCACAAGAGCTGCTTTACCATCTAGTTCTATGTCTTTTCATAATTATCGAGGGAACTCAAATTTCAATTCATCAAATCAAATCAAATCAACTTTATTTATATAGCACCTTTCAAACATGTAAAAATGCAGCCCAAAGTGCTTTACATTAAAAGAAAAGAAAATGAAACAAACCACCTTAACATCCCCACTCCCCGCACCCTCATTCATGTAACACACACACGCACACACACGCATACTACACCGATACGTATACACCCCCCCCCCCCCCCCCCCCCACACACACACACACACAAGATAAAATGGGGGGGGGGGGGGGGGGTTATCCCCCCACATGATAAAATGCTTTACCATGTAGTTCTATCTCTTTTCACAATTACTGAAGGACCTCAAATTTCAATACATCACCAAGTCTTACCCGAACATTCAACAGCTGCCTCTTCCATACGATCACTGCTGGTCCGGACATATTCTGTCAGTCTGCACTGTGACAGAGAGCTCTCTCTGCTGCTACAACTGACCTTATACCCTCTCTGAGCTCCGCCTTGACCATATGATCCGGTGAACTTGACAGGATCTCCACAGTTCATCTCTCTGCACACCACTGTAGCTTCATTCATTCCCCAGTTAAAGTTAAATGTTGGTGACCAGTGGTCACCCTGGGAAAACTCCACTCTGCCTGAGCACTGGCCAGTCCCATTAATGAGTCTAATGTTGGCTGCAAAGCAAATGAGAGCGAAAGCATTTAGTTAGTTGATGTTTTGACACAAAATATCTGATTAAAGGGAAACTCTACCAACTTTACACATTTAACTATATTCTCAGGTCTTGGTGGAGTACCATTACATATGTGAAACAAGAAGCATAAAGCCTTTTGTGGCTCCAGAAGAAGCGTGTGTAATCTGAAAGGTCACCGCCAGTGATGTTACTCATTGGCTAAGTTGCACTATGGGAAATGTAGGAACCGTGTTTTTTAAAAAGAAGAAGATTTTGTGCAATAAAAAAAGTGACATCTCTGGGTTTGCTATGTCTATTTTGATCATTTGTTTTAAATCTGTCCATAATGTGTCCAATAGTGATAATATAATCTGCAAAATATTAATTGGAGGCATTATGGGCAACGGGTAAATGTATGCATGGAAACGCTTTGTGAAATAAGTAAATAATGAGCTTATAAAGAAGAATGAACAACCCAACAGAGATGATACCTGAGCACACCACGCCAGCATCTTCGCCATGGCCACAGTTATTTTCCCCGAGGGTCCGATGTCTGCAGTGCATGAGGGATGTCTCGTTCCCGAGGCAGCCGACATCATCCAGCCAGATGTTTCCCTGGCCTGGACCAAAGAAGGCATTCGTTTTGGCCATCTGAGCTGTTCCGCAGTCAATGACCCTGCACACCACCTCTGCATCTCTGAGGTCCCACTCATCATCACACACTGTTCCCCACTGGCCATCATGCATAACCTCCACTCTGCCAGAGCATCGGTCAGTGCCATCGACAAGCCTTATCAGAAGAATATCTGAGGAAAGGTCCAATAATGTTTAAAGTAACCCAGTACTTTAGCTCTTATCTGTAGTGCTATTTATTTGAGATGTCGGCTTTCTACCAAATATAATGGAACTAGATGGCACTCAGTTTGTGGTGTTCAAAGCACCAAAGAAATACATCTGGAAAAAATCAACAACAAAGACAACAGTCTTATTACCAGCTTAATCAAAGTAATGCACAGACATTGTTGTGAGCAGTTTCATGTATGTCTTTCAGTTTGACCTCACAGAGGGAAGCAATGTGCGGCCCTGTCTTTCTAAAACGGAGGCGTAATATTCCTCCTTTTCCAAAAGCCGCCACCGTGGTAGGCGTAAACATGTGACGTGACGTGAAGCACGAAGTTGGGCTGTGAACAGTGACAACAAATTTGTCTTCAAAATAAGAGCTTTACATTGCACCCCATTGGAATTTAGAACTGGGTTCTTAGCAGGGTGCTTTGAATTTGAAAGTAGTGACCATTCCTAGCTTACCGCTACAACAACAAGCGGACAATGAAGACAGCTACAGAGACCGAGGAGACGCTAGCATCTCCTGGATCTCAACGGCTGTCCAGTTGCTCATCTTAATGTCCCCGGATGAAGTGATGGACTTACTGCTGTGATCAGCTGTTCCTTGGTTTTAAAACTCCCCGGCTGTGGGTCGCACAACAGTACAGGTCATCGACACCTCCGCCCATCTAATGCAGGGGCCGGCACATTGACGCCTCAAATTTAGATAGCAGGCGAGGCGGAAATAAATCGGCGGACCAAAACGGACCCCCAATTTGCCGGCCTCTGTCTAAAACCGCGGACCTAGCCGCCAAAAGGACAGGCAAATTGGCGTCTTGCTGCTCTGTCTAAAAACAGCTACTGATACTATTTGCAGATATAGTTCAGTAGAAAGAAATTAGCTCCTTGATGAAACTGCTCACAACAAGGTCTGGGGATTATCTTGAGGAGCTGGGTCATGACTTCTGGAAAGACACATTGCTGTTGAGTTTTGAGTTTTTTGAAATGAATTTATTTCTTAGAGTGCCATCTAGTTCCAGCATATTTGAGAGAAAACAAACATCACTTACCTTACATCGTCTTACCTGTACATGAAAGAGAAACACCTTCACATGTCCCTGTGATTTCTTGAAATGTGCAGTCGGAGATAGAGCTCACATTTCCCGCACATGTGGTCCTATACCCTTTTAGTCTGGTGTCACCAAAATGGAAGCTTTCGTTAGAATTTTTTGGAGGCCCGCAGCCGAGTTCCTTGCACAGCCTCGTAGACTCTTGTTGGCCCCAGTTATTGTTACAAATTTTCCCCCACTGGCCACCCTGGGAGACCTCCACCCTGCCAGAGCAGCGGTTAGTCCCGTTGAACAATCTGACTGAGGCTGGAAAGGAAGCAGTTAGGGTCAGGGTAAACTATTGTATTTAAAATGTTGGAGAAGAATGTTATTAGTTCAGCATTGAGATGTAGCGTTTCCCTCTGCTTTTGAGGATGAAAGGGTTTGTGGAAAGGAGAAGAGATAGTACAACCACAAAATGGGGAGCAGCTATGGATAAGTGTGAGGCTGCAGGCGGATTTTCACAGTATAGGATTTGAAATTATACTCTAGCTAAAAAATACATTTGTAAGTAATGTTTGATAATATATCTTAGCAAATAGCAGGGGCTCAACATGCCCATACAGTAGATATATGTATGCGTGCATCACCAAGGTACATAAATGCAATTATCAGGATTCTGAGCAACCTCATTTCATTTCAAATACCTGACATTTTAACAACAGACAGTTCAGCACGTGTTACCTGAGCATACAACACCAGCATCTTCATTGTGGTCACAGTTGTGTTCTCCCAAACCTCTGTGCGGGCAGTCAACAAGGGATTTCTCATGACCAGAACACTCAACATCATCCAACCAAACCTGATCCCGACCTCTGCCGAAGAAGGCATTGTGCTTGACTGAGAGAGCATTCCCACAGTTCATCTCGTGGCACACGACAGCTGCCTCCTGCATGCCCCATTTGTCATCACAAACTGTTCCCCACTGTCCATCGTGGAAGAGTTCCACTCGGCCATTGCATCGATTAGTCCCGTTCATCAGCCGAATTGGTTTACTGTCTGTCAGGTGGACAAGAAAAAGCAGAGTGTCATCGACAACAGCAGACAGTTTAACCATGTACAGTTCACCACAAATTTACAGATTTAGTTTTTGACTCACTTGCACAGAAAACCATGGCATCAACACAGCTTTCCTGGAATTCTTGAAGCTTGCACTGTGAGATCGAGCTCTCATTTCCAAAACAGGAGGTCTTGATTCCAACCATGTCACGCGCCTCTCCAAAATGTAGATTGTCAGTCGGAGTGACAGCGGTGCCACAGTTAATCTCTTGGCACACCACGTCAGCTTCTGCCTTGCCCAAGTCACTGCTGCATATTCGTTTCCAATGGCCCTCATGGTAGACTTCCAATCTGCCATTACACCGATTGCTTCCGTTGATCACCCTCACGTGTTCTGCAAATCATTAAGGAAGAGATATAATTAAATCACGATAGACCTCAATTTAACCTTAACCCATTAAAGTGGAGGTGAATGAGTACCATCTAGGAAACCAACATTTCTGACTAAGGCAGAACGTTTTCTGTTCACGCAGGACCACATCACATTCATCAGGTTCGCAGAAACAAGTTATATCATATCAGCGCCTTTAAAGGAGTCATCACCCGGAAATCGCAATTTCTCTCGTTAAATCATGCATATTGGTGTTGGACCTCTGTTGAAACTTGCCTGAAAAGCTGGAGTTTGAAAGTGGCTTATTTTTTTTGCTTTGGCTCTTTTTCCGAACAGGAATAGCGCACAATAGTGCGCGTTCCTAAAGCACGAGATTTTGACTCTGCTCCTGTGGTGACGTTACCACAGGAGGCTACTTGCATATTAAGCATCGGCTCACAGCCGTCCTCAGCCAGACTTTCTAAGTGAGCACGCCGGATCTGCTTATTTCTCTGTCATTTTCACGCCATACATCGTGACCGCCAGTATTAAAACTCAGGTCTTACATGTAAGACACGAGTGTGAAAAGTAAGAAGGAAAAAACAAAGAATTTACCATTCAGAGACATCCTGTAAACGTGTCTCTTCCACCGTCTCTGCCTCTTCACTCTCCTGTTCGGGTTCTGACTCCGGCTCGTACATAAATGCCTGAATTCCGTAAGGTTCGTCATTTAGTGTGTGCGCCATGTCAGCAGGATTTTTATGTTGTGGAGTCTGTGTGCATGCAGGCTCGGCCCCCATTCCGGCTCTGTCCTTCCTGCGGCCAATCAACGCGTGCCTCATTACATATTAATATAATGCACATCCGGACCGGTCAAAACCTCGCGCATAATCTCGCGTGAGAAAGCCTTTTATGAAAAAGGGTCAGAACAAGCTCTATGTTTGATTTTTTTAAATTATTTTTTTTCTAATAAGTTTTAAGAATTGATCCAAAGCGATCCAAGAGGGACTGGATATGTAAAAAACCAGGTGATGACTCCTTTATTAAATCTTTGTACTGTATGGTAGCATGTACAACAAATGAATATCACATTTGACAGTTTCAACTCAAAACTGTCATGTTATGCAATCTGAAAGTCAGGCAACAAATCTTGTGAAATGTCCACACCAGTGGTAGATATATATTTTTAAACGGGCATTTGTGAACGGGCAATTTTTATTTTTACGTTCAGTTTGTTCAACAGGAGGAATAAGACTCAGCCTTTAAAAAGGGCAATCTGGTGACTATTTATCCCTTAACTCTACCTTCTGGCCTTTGCCCTCCATACATATAGCAGCCAATCACACGCTGGCCTTGCTGTTGTGTCTCTGCTGCAAAAGCATTTCAAGCAATTAGTAATCATCTCAAAGTAGAAAACAAATTGTGAACTGATAAATCATAAAAAATCTATTGTGTTTTGAATACAAGATGCAGTAATATACTCAGTTACTTAAACAACTTAAACAATTGCATCTTGAAAATGTGGGATTTTGTGATGCTTGATTTAATGAGCTAACTGTAAATTCAGGTTAATGCCTCATTAATATTTCAGGCAAAAGCAAAGTATTCTTACTCATTGGTGAAGAGATAAAAAGATTGGTACCTCTCTAATATCAACCAAATAAACACAAGGGTACAGCTTGGTTAAGCCACCTATCAGCATCTATAGACTGAATCACCTTGACGTCACGTTTACAACAACCATTCATTCCAGGTAGAACACTAGACTTTAATTTGGATTGTGGAGATATGAGAAATATAATGAAATGACAATTCAGTTGTATGTTAGCTAATGCTTGGTGAGCTACTGTAAACAAATCATGTGATTTGGCCTATAAAGCTCACTAATTAAAGGTGCTCTAAGTCATTTTTTGTTTTTTTAAATAAAAGTGTTAAATAGCTCTTCAGCGGACAGCATCTTCAGAAACGACCGCACGACAACATTACATTGCAGTAAATGGGTCCGAAAAAAAAAAACGCCATCAAAAAGCCACAAATAGTGCTCAGCACCAAACTTTATTTTCACCGAGTGCAGTAGAGTTCCGCAGCTCAATGATGATCATTACTGCGGGACTCTACTGCACTGGGTAATCGACTCACAGGGCTTCCCCACAACAAGGAAGGCTTCTCGGGTGGTGCATTTCGTTTATATTTTCCGACAAATACGGCAACTATATCAAATGTTTGATGCCTCGAAATATGTGCTGGGACCCTATTTCTAATGTTGCTGAAGTTTGGTGCTGTGCTGAGCATAATTTGTGGCTTTTTGATGGTGGATTTATATTTGGACTCATTTACTGCAATGTATTGTTGTGCTGTCGTTTCTGAGGATGCTAAAACTACGTTAGCTAGCGGTCTGCAAACTTTATCTCTCAAGAGGGGGTCTAACACAGTTTCATGGTGTGTTAGACCATAGATTAAACTTACAACGGAATATCCCTTTAAATGGCGATACATTTTTATGATAGACTTAATCATCAAATAAACTCTTGATTTGTCCTGTGTCGTTGTTATTTGCAACTCTGAGAACAGGAATGATCCAGTTGTCTTTACACGGCGGTGCCAACAACAATGTTGTTGACGGATGTTCAATCTTCTCAACACTTAGCAAGAGGGCAAACAAGCTTGTTCCCAAAAATGTCCAACTATTCCCGTAACAAATGTACCATGGTCAATATTTGATTAAGTGTTTTAAATGGGTCAAGTACAGCAAACATAAACTGAGATAAGGGATTGAACTAGTGACCGACCGATTATCGGCCCCCGATATATCGGGGCCCGATAGAACGGCCCAATTTCTATCGGGGGTTCTATAGTATCGGTAAAATGTTGCGCCGATAGAAAAAAAAGTGTGACAATGACGAAAGCACACGCTGGTGTACTGATTTATTTTGTCCAGTGGGGCGCGCTGAGCTCAGCCAGAGACTTTGGCTCAGATCACATTTCAGTGAAGTCCCTCCCCCACTCTACACCACGAAACCTCCCGATCACCTGACCAGTCAGCCGATCTGTTTATTTATTTTTATTTATTTATTGAAAGTTCTGCTACATTATTTATTTTATTTTTGTTTGTGTGCCAATCTGCACTTTTTCTCAGCTTGACTGAACAAGTTCAAATGTTAAATGTCATTTAAAAAAAAGTCTGTTAAATGTTAAAAGTCTTGAATAAAGACATTGGTTTAAGAAAGCATCTGTCTGTACTACTGTCACTGTGACTATACTATTGCATAATCATATCAGTGCAAAATCTATGCACAATCCAAGGCCTGTTTTCATTCCAGCTCAAAAACTCACTATATCGGTTGCATATCGGCTATCAATGATTGCACCCCCTTTAATATCGGCTATCGTTATCATGCCAAAAAATCCCTATCGGTCAGACACTAGATTGAACTCAGCTTTACCCGAACAGACAACTCCAGCATCTTCAGCATGGCCACAGTTATTTTGCCCAAATGGTCTGTGTTCACATTTGAGGAGAGACGACTCATGACCAGCACACTGCACATCATCGAGCCAGATTTCTTCATTTCCTTCTCCAAAAAAAGCCCCTTTCTTGGCCTCAAGAACTGTCCCACAGTCTATCTCTCTGCACACCACCTCAGCGTTGGCAGTGTTCCACTGATCATCACACACCGTTCCCCAACTGTCAGAGTGGTGGACCTCCACTCGACCCGAGCAACGTGAAGGACCAACCAGCTTGATTTTATCACATTCTGGAAATTGAAAAGGGAAGCACAATAGCTGTAGGTTGTTCAGTAAAAGAAAGTCCCTTTCATTATATCATGGTGTAGAACACAGAATATCTAAATATTATACACGTGTTTTCAGGCATGAAACATTTTACTTACTGACCTGTAAGCAACGATAGGCTCAGTAGACCTGCAGCAGAAACAATATGGTAAAATGTTCTAAGTAAGCCTGATAACGCAGAGATTTGTCATAAATATCTCAATAATCTTGTCCAATAAATCAAGAGCAGTCAGTGCTGTAATTTGTGACTTTATTATGAATCAAGATCAGCCTCTTGAATGCACCATTTCATTTTCACAGAGGTCTCAAACACAGATATAATTGTTCAACATTAACTGTGGCCATGCAACCAAACAATTTGACTATGCTGTGATCATATTATTTGATTTTAGAAGTCAAGTGAAAAATGAGAAATTGTGGAAGTGAAAGTGGAAACACTGAAACTCACCTAATGACAAATAAACAAAATGCCATTTTCCAGCAGAAGTGAAGATCATATTGTGTCTTCAAAGTAGGTCAAACGCTGTAGAGGTAAAGTAAAATAGAAGTAAGAATTGTTACTCTTCATTCAAAAAAAATAAATTGTGCAAATTGTGTCCTTTGCACAGCAACGAGAAAAGCTTTATATCTGGAAATCATGCAATACTTATCTCTACCAAAATCCGCGACGGTGTCTAAGTCCTCCTCTTACCTTTTAAATTCAACCAGTCTGATTGCTGCTACTAAAATGACATCACAATTCAAACAAAACAAATATCACATCTAAAACATCCAAAGGATAGAAATCCTATGTACAGATCCAGTGATTATCATCAATTAAAGGGGCTGCCTGGACTTGGACTGCAACCTGGACCTATGTTGACATTTGCATCAATCATTAAAGACAGGGGAGTACAGCAACAAGTAACATAATGCTGGAACTGGAATGCCAGAAACCCTGATTAGAGGACACTACAAATAATGTGCTGCGAAAATTAAAAGGGAAATGTAGTTCAAAAGGAGAGTTATGAGCAAACTTCTGGTATGGCACAGGAAGCAAGCAGCAGTATAATCATAGGGGGAAACAAAAGAAAGACAGGACGAAAATTGCAACAAATTTGAAGATAGAGGAGGAATCACCAATTGGCGAAACTAGCAACGGAACTACAGTTAAAGCCGCATCGAATTTCTCCTCCAATCTTGCTGCCAGCCAGTTCCCAGTCGATTCCCAGACACTGGGAGTCCCCCCTATCCTCCTGGGGGCCTGCCTAGATTCAACAGTAAATACAACCATTCATTCAATTGCAGGGTTTCACCATGAGACGGCGCTTCCCTCACAAAGGACATTCATAGCATAGATACCCTCTCCACTAAAATATTAGTTCTACCCCATCGCATCTCTGTGGCAAATTAAACTTTTATCCCACTACATTTATTTTAAAACTTTAGTTAGTTTAGTTAGCGTTAACCCTACTGGTTACTTTACTTAGTTTACTTATATCTAATATTAATAATCTAAAGTTGTAGTTGTACTTAACGCTGCATAAAAGTTCTGTATTCGGTAGAAAGACAAAAATGTTTTTGTAATTGCTGTTACATAACCAGATAAAACAGAGAAAAGGGAGCCGTTATTCCCCAGCTGGTATCAAACGATGGGACATAATTGTGGGCAGAGTGTCCAAAACCTGAGAATCACATCCCAGTCACTCATTGAAACTGAGTGCCACCGGTTAATGTGTGCCAGGCCTTGGAACAGCTGGCTCTTAAATGTAATGGGAGAGGACACTCGGATTGGTTTGCTTTATGTTCCACTTTGCAGCCAGTTGGACACGATCTTAACGCCTAAACACTGAATCTACAATTTCTTCTTACTCACCAGCAGTAGTTTCACAGTCACTATTCCCTGGACAAAATGTAACTGTAACATCATGAGCATGAAAAACCCCTTCGAATGAGGTCTAACCCTTTTGGTTCATATCTTTTTCCTTTTTTTTTGAATCACCTCATAACCAACAAATACACACACATTAGAAACTTTCAAATTAAGAATACCACAAAGTTTTTTGTAGTGTTTCAGTTGGTACCAGTGATGGCGGGCATGCTGGAGCTGATATAGATATTCACCTTAAAACTGCTGGTCAGGATACTCACACCCAAGGATCACAATTTCCTCCAAAACCTCTTGTGACCGGACACCCATCCCGAGGCTTGGTCCTGAACCGATGCCTGGTCTGGCAGCAGCACCTGGTAACTTCCAACTTCCAATGTCCAACCTTGTCCGCGGCTTCTCCTGATTGGCAGCTGACGATGCTAACCGCTGGCAACAGTCCCACCATTGCCTTCATCTTGCGCCAGTACGGAGCCCTCACTTCTAAAACACGATCAGTTACACTCTTAACAAAATAAGCGAACACTCGCATAAACTCCCAGCTGGTAACGGTAAATAATACTTTTTCCATGAAGTCATTTGAAAGTTTGCTTGGACTTAACGTCTTTCCGCTTCCCTCAGCAGCTCCTTCTCTCCTCATTTCCCCCGCTTTCCCTCTAGTCCCACCCCTTATACAATGGCGTTTAACGGCCTTTCAAACATAGGACATTTTGTTATCGTTTGCCACATTAACCATACAAATATTAACAGCAGCAATACATTATGAGCATTTTTCCAACTAAAATAAATGTAATAAACCCATATAAACAAATTAGCCAGGTGCTGCATTCACATGACTTAAAATGAGAAAACAAATCTAAGTCACGAAAGAAAATGTGTTTGATAAAAGTGACACTACATTTTAATTAGTAAGAGCTGGTAACAGACTTTTCTTGACATTATCAAGCCTTTCTTATACTGCCGCACAAACTTTTCTTTGTTTATTGAATGTCAAGACGCTGTGCAAAAACATTAAACAGGTTGTGATCATTTGCTGATCCTTTTCGACATGTATTCTATTAAAAACAGTAGAAAGACCCAGGGCCGTAAAGTATACCCTCGCATCCCATATGGGCCCTGCCCCCGCATGTAAAACACCTTTTTTTTCCTTTTTTTTAAAACCGCAATGTAGTCAAGAAATTGTCTGTATTTTGGGCATAAAAATAAAACAAATATTTAAAATAAAATACAAACTTTTAAAAGACATTTTGATGAGCAATGCATGGGTGAAAGGCTATCAAATGCAGAGGAGCACTTCAAAGTGTCAGTATTTTACGCAGCTCTAGACGTTGCCATTGCGCAGATAACACACAGGTTTCAGGCCATGCAAGAGGTGGCGCAGAGGTTTGGGTTTTTATGGGTTTATGGGTTTTTGTTAAAATCCGATGGTGAACTATATATATCAGCAAGTGCCTTAGCAGACCAATACAAAGATGACTTGTCTGCGGATTTTTCAGAACAAGTTCTTTCACTTAGAAGTGCATTTGTGTCCACCATAAAAGAAATCGAGCTTGGCTCAGTTCAAGATTTGGCACACACTCTATTTATAAAGCACCACTCCATATTACCAAGTGTGCCTGATGTAGCAACGGCTATGAAACTATTTCTTACTCTACCTGTAACTTTTGCAAGCGCGAAAGATCCTTCTCAAAACTAACTAAGACATATCTGAGAAGCACCATGGCACAGGAGAGATTGTCGGGGCTGGTCATACTTTGTATTGAAAATAAACGCGCACGCAGTCTGGACTTGAAGAGGGTGGTATGGGATTTTGCTCATCGATACGCCAAAATATCACAGCATGTATACTCACCTGCAAGCCTGTAAGAAAACATGTTGTCCTGTGAACATTTATTCACAATTGACAATTTATTGATCTGTTTGATTAAATGATTTGAAATAAAAATAATTTGGCTGTAAGGGAAAGCTTGTTTTGTCCTCACAGTACAGTTGTGTAACAATCTGAGTGGGCTTTTTACAGTACCTTTGATTATGAAATCCTGCACTCTGCGACAATGAGTAAAGAGAAGGAGTCAAATGCGCAGGACCATGGGCAGTGTCACAGACCGCTCTGCCTCCTTTATTTTCGTTTTACACTCACTTAACTTTTGTGGATTGGTATTGAACATCACAATTAAACTAGCTACTCGTTAACTCCTCCAAAAAGAAACTTACTTACTTAACACAGAAATATTCAAGTGCTAATTGTCTTTCAAGTCCCACTAAACTTTTTCAAAATATTCAACTTTCTTTGACACTAAGTCTTATCTTAGTTATAATGGAAGTCAATACATATTTCTAAAGAGTTATTACAGTTATTATTAATACCTGTCACCAGGTAAGATTCTATCAGATAACTCATAAAATAAAACCTTTTTTTTGTGGTGCAGTGCAGAGGATGAATAGATGGGTCTCACAGCCAGGAGAATAAGCTGCTTTATGGTCTTTCCATTACCTCATCACTATGCAACCTGCAAACAGCTTGGATTAAAAAAAAAAAAAAATAGCATTTGTCACTCACTTTCAAAAATAAAAACGCCAAATGATAAGGTAAGAAAATACACATTTATTCAAGTGCACTCACTTACACCAAAAAAGCAGATTATCATGTAACACAAAGACAATGTAATCAGTATTTTCCTGCAGATCAATAGACTTAAACTTTGGGATTATCACAATCTCGCAGGATCAAACAAAATCACTGCAGGAACAAGTAAAATAAATGTTACAAGGGTTGCCCATTTACACAAGCATCATGTATGTTATTATTCAACTGGATTATCCAAATCTCTTTTTCTACATATAATTTGATACAGCAAGTCACACAGCATTTATTTGAGTTCCTGTAAAGTTGGTAGATTTCTGAAATATTTGTTTGCATTAAAATAGGAGGGAACAACAGGGTATCCCTGCTCAGACCGCTGCACCCATGACCCAGCCCCCCAGGGTAAAATTTTACTGCTCAAAACTTGCTCCTTTATGGCTATGGAGCCGTAAAGGTGCTCAATGAGAGTTCTCATTTCAGTCTTGTTGTACTCTTTTTTGGTCTCAAACATTTCTCATTTGTTTCTCCTAAAATTCCTTAGGAGCAATAGGTGAGACTTGAGACTTTGCCGCTCAATCCTTGCTCCTTTCCAGCCCTGAGGACACATTCTGAAACTTCATTGAGAGTTTGATGAGATCTCCTTTGAAACTTACAGGGAGCCCAAGTTGAGATTTTCTGCACCTGTTTCTCAGGAGAAAGAATTGAGGAACAGGAGAAATCAGCCACAGCCTCACTTGGGTCTCACAGAGATCTCATAGTTGTCTAGGAGAAATGAATGAGACACCACTGAGATCTCTTTTACAATTTTCGTTTCCTCTGGGCCTGGATAAGCAGTAGAAGATGTATGGATGGATGGATGGGAACAACAAATTAAAAACAGGTCCCTAGTGTTCCTGTGGTTTAGCTTAAAGAAATAAAAGGCACACCAGGTAAAAAAATGTTGTTTCCTCCAAGGTTGTGTTAGTACACGGTGACATCACTTCTGGGCGTGGTTACAGGTGTGATAGACCTGAAACTTTCTCTTTGAATTTAGTGAAATTGCATCATTTCTTGAGTCATTCTGCCATCACGGGAGAACAAGTGTTTCAAGCTCGAAACACACTCTCCCAGCCAGGTCTTTAGGCACCCTCTCATCAGAGTAATTTAAATCAGTGTCAGCCTTCTTCACTACTGGGCTGCGAGTGTACACATTCTCATTCACTTGGGTTAGGGTTAGGGTTAGGGTAGGGTTAGGGTTAGGGATGCATCAGATTCATTCTCTTTTTTAATTACCTTCCATCGATTGCGCCATTGCTTCTGTCATCTTCATCATTTGTTTTTGCTCCTCCAAACCTGCTAATAAACTGAACCAAGGTACCTGAAAAGTGAGCATAAAATCACCAAGACATTATTTTTGAAAGAATATCTCAAGGTGAATCATATCCAGATGAAATCCAGATCAACTTCAGCTATGTCATTTTCAAACATGCATTTGTTGTTTGTTTTTTTTGAAACTTTGAGTCATCCCCACAAGCTTTGAGAACAACACTGATGTCCCCATCTTAAGTTGTTGCGCTATATGTTTAAATATGTCCGTCTCTGTCTGCCTCTTGTTCAGCTGAAGGACTGAACTAAAACAGTGAAGTTGAGGGTTGTAAAAACCAAAATAAACAAAAGTGCATCTCTGCAGGGAGACTGGAAAGAAAATGGTTTCTTGGTGTCAAAATTTGTAGTTTACTGTAACATAAAAAGTGTGTGTCTGCCACTTACCAGCACCCAGACGTTCTCCTCCTCCAGAACCAGTAACCGCCACCCAGCGCCAGTAGCACCAGCAGTAGCCCAATCACAACTCCTGCGACAGTTGAAGAGGACGTGGCTACTGCAGGGATTAAAGGAAAGAAGAAGTAACAGTGTTAGCGAAGGGGAAAACCAACCATAATCACTCTGGAAAGACAAACGCTGAAGGGCTTTTGAGTCTCACCGATTACATTGACTTGTAGTGACTTAGAGGGAACGGAACAGAAGGACATGCTGGAGATGTTAACACCAAAGACACAGCTATATTCTCCTTGGTGCTTGTACTGTAATGAAGGGAAGTCAAAGGTTGCCAGGTTGAAGATAGAGTGGCCAAATGCAGGCTTTGCCTCTGTGACGGTCATATTGGACTTTCTCAGATAGAAGTAACCTCCGGAATATGACGAATGAGTAGAGCAGGTGACAGAGAAGCTGCTGCCTTCGTTGACTGATATCTTGTCCGGGCTGTAGATCGTCATTGCATGAGGAGATGTCATGGAGATGTCCATTTTCACTGCAGAACAGACAAAGATTCATAGAGATCATATTTATGTTTGCAGTCTTGCACATTCAAATTTCTATCAATTATGTTCAAGTGCACAAACAAAGCACACAATTATTGACCTGTGACAGAGAGTTCAGCTACATTTCCTTGAGGATAATAGATGACTTGATTGGGCAACTTCTTCTGATATTCACAGTAGTATGACCCCTTTTGGCTGAATCCCACTGAAGGGAAGACAAAGGTTGCAGCTTCGTCTTGGGAGTATTTTTCCATTCGATAATTTCCTCCCATCTTTCTCAGGACGAATGTCCCACCCAGGCGTTCTGATACAACGGTGCAGGTGATTTCAACTTTGTCACCCCATTTTACATCTGTAGCCGGACTAACAGTGATTTGGGGCTTCTCTAGAGCACCTGAAACAGAGCGTAAGTTTTAGTTAGTTTGGTCATAAAAGCTGTTGCAGTTTTATCTAAGGTAAAGACTTAATTTACAGAGTTATAATGAGCCAGGCCTCTTACCAAAACAGATAACACCAGCATCTTCACCATGCCAGCAGTTACTTTCTCCAAATCTGTTGTGATTACAGTGTGACAGAGCAGACTCTTGGCCTGTACACTCCACATCATCCAACCATACTGGATCACTGCCTCTACCAAAATGGGCATTTGTAGGAGCAGAAATTGCGTGACCGCAGCCAAGCTGTCTACATACAACATCGCCATTGGCCATTTCCCATTCATCATCACACACAGTTCCCCACTGGCTTTTATAGAAGATCTCCACTCTGCCAGAGCACTGATTTGAGCCACTGGCTAACCAGATCTGTACTGCATATGAGGACAGAAATGAAGTGAGTCCAAATGCAAAGGACAATCATTGAAACATTCTTTTATATACAATTATAAAAGTGTATTTGGATTATTGAATTTCTCCTACAGGGGGTATTCAAATAAAATATCCATAGAGAGAAATAGTGTGAAAAATATTCTAAAAGCGTTCCTGCTGAGCGTTCTATTCAAATATTTATACCATACTGTGAGATATCACTGGAGCGAGTGGCCATCCAAAAGGAACAAATCCCACCGACCAGAACCTCATAAGCACACACCTTAGCTCTTTAGATAGGATTTATGATTCATTTAGAGTAGCTGTTTCAGCATTTTCCCAGTTCTTATGCTAAGCTAACTAGCTGCTTGCTACATCTCACCACTCTTCAGAGTCTGATCTCAGTGATTTATATTTTGAACACTGAATGTGAAAAAAGCCTTCTGGTGTAAAAAACTCGACATGAACATAGTTTTACACAGTGAAGCGCAAACAGTTAACGATAGGAACAAGAGGCAAAACGCAGTTTTGACTGGAGGAGGATTTTAAGGTGTTTTAAGGATTTTGATGTTGCACCTGGATGAACACATAGACACATAGATTTCTCACTCTACTGTTTTTACTTGCTGTGTATAAACAGAATGCAGTTGTGAAACAGATGTTCAAAAGGCTGTACCTGCACATTGGACACCAGCATCATGGTCATGCCCACACCTTGAGCTTCGGAAACCATTGGCTGAGCATTGCTGAAGAAATGTCGTGTTGCCAAAGCATGAATCGCTGGCTTCCACTACTGATCCACTGCCTTGGCCAAAATGAGCAGCACCTGGAGCATTCAATGCAGTGAGCTTTACTCAGAGTCCAGTCTGTGTCACACACTGTTTGCCACACGTCACCATGACGGACCTCTACCCTGCCAGAGCATTCATCCTTACTGTTGACCACCCGGACATCCAAACTTCCTGTGAAATCAAGTGAACTAAAATGATTATCTGGTATCAGAAGATTGAAAGTGGCTAAATATGTTTAGGTAAAATCAAGTGACACAAGCTGAATGATAAAAAAAATAGGGATACTGCTTAACATCAATAAACAAGACTGTTTAATCCTTTGTAATTTTTGATAGATTTTCTTACCTGTGCAGACAACACCAGCAACGGAGGTGGAGTTGCAATTTTCGTCTATGAACGGACTTCGTGGGCACTGAGCCAGTGTCGACTCCAATCCATTGCATTCAATTTCATCAGTCCAGGTCTGTCCTATGCCGCTGCCGTACTCAGCCATGGTGGTAATCTTATGTATCCTCCCACAGTCCAGCTGTCTGCACAACACCGTTGCATCATTCATATCCCAGGATTCACTGCACACAGTCCCCCACTGGCCTTTGTTGTAGTATTCCACTCTTCCAACGCAACGACTGTGCCCACTGGACAACCTCACGTTACCTGAGAAAGACAGTTCTGTGAATGCAGTAAATCCAGACCCTTCATATCTATTCAAATTCCTTCCACAGTGGCAGCTGCACTGTCCATTACCTGGTTTAAAACAACTGTTAATATGTTGATTTATTACTTTTCAATAATATTTTGGACTAATTGATGATTTCTTGAAAGGATTCTCTCATTTGAATTTGGAATCATCTTCACTCCGGAGACGTAATTTCTTTCATGATTCTCATTTTGGTGACCTCATTGAGCAGCGTTCTGCAATAACAAAATGGTCAGAGCAGTGTTTTTCTATATAACTGTGGCACGAAATCAGGTTTCCTCAGCATCACTTGCTTTAAGTCTCAAGTCAAGACCAGTCTCAAAGCCATCTTTTAGTCGTCAGGCAGAGACAATTGTCATTAGTTTTAAGAAATACAAACCAGTCAGCCCATTTCTCCACTATACCACAATTATAATGGTTTCAGGCCTGACTGGATCTGACCAAGATCCTGAGGACACAACACAGTAGCAACTTGTCAATTACAAGGTAGCCACTCCCTGAAGCATACCCACCTTCAGTGTCCATTTTGCTCTCAGCATTTAACCATTATTTACTAAATACAAATGAATGAGATGTGCACAAGAGCTGCTTTACCATGTAGTTCTACCTCTGTTCAGAATTACTGAAGGAATTAAAATATTAATACATCACCAAGTCTTACCTGAACATTCCACAGCTGCCTCTTCCATACAATCGCTGCTGGTCCGGACATATTCTGTCAGTGTGCACTGTGACAGAGATTATCGCAAATTAATCGCAATTTTTTTGGCACATTTCTTTCTGTTCTAAATGTACCTTAATGTATTTTTTTTCATGTTCTTAATACTTTTAAACATTTTTACAACATAAGAAAGGGCAAATATGCTTGCCTTATGAAAATGTTTATTCAACATTTAAAATCATGCACTTCAAATAAAAGGCTCAAAAAATATCCCCTCACCCTAAATGGGATGAAAACATGGTGATGTCTGCTTTTGGCGCGGTGGGCTCTCTGCATCTGCCGTGTATTTGGCTTGCAAATGATATTTGAGACTCAACGTACTTCAAAGGTAACTCATTTCATGTCGACAGTAGGTGCAGATAACTTTTGTCCTATCGACCGAACCATCTGGCAGTGTTTTGAAAGTGAATTTGCCGTTAATAAGTCCTTTCTCCATTTACTTTCACTTTCGCTTTTCAGTCCACCGTGTTTTTCCCGAACGCCAACCCTGCTTCTTCTTCTTCTGATTCCCTTTCTTATTCTTCTGCCACCCTCTGGATCAAGACTACAGGTGCCACCGACAGCAGTAAATCAAACAATGCGCATTCCTTTTTTTTTTAATACCAAGCATTAATTGCGTGTTAAAAAAATTAATGGCTTTAAGGAGATGTTGCGTTAACGCGTTATTAACGTGTCAAATTTGACAGCCCTAGTTTTGACACAAAACATCTTGTGGGAAACTCCACCAACTTTACACATTGAACTATGTTCGCAGGTCTTTGTGGAGTACTATTACACATGTAAAACAAGTAGCAAAAAGCCTTTTGTGGCTCCAGAAGAAGTTGTGTGTAATCGGAAAGGTCGCCGCCAGTGATGTTACTCATTGGCTAAGTTGCATTGAGGGAAATGTAGGAAGCAGGTTATGTTTTAAAAAGAGGTGATATCTCCGGTCTTGCTGTGTCTATTTCAATAATTTATTTTTAATCTGTCCATAATGTGTCCAACAGTGATAACATAATCTGCAAAATATTCATTGAAGGCATTATGGGCAGAGGATAAATGTTGGCATAGAAACACTATGTGAAATAAGTTAATACTGTGCTTGTTACGACCCATGGACGTATCAATATTTCTGTGCTTTTCCTATCCCTGAATAACCCTCTTTTATCTGAGTGAGTGAGAGTATGTGTGATTGGTTGCAAGTGTGTCTGAGTGATTGCAGGTTGTCCCAGGGAGCTGATTGGTTGCTGCCTGGAAGCCAAGAGTTTAAGGACCAGCTCCTCTCCAGTTCCTGGAGGCTCTCCTCTGCTGCCCCAGACTGCCAACATGTGTGATTGTGTAAATGATGTATTTTTGAATAAAACCATTCATAAACACTACGCTGCTGGTGGTGCCTGCAGTATGGTAAGAGTGTAGTCTCATTTTCATGTTGCGCCAGGGTTTCTATGGAGCCAGAACAGTCTCATAATGGATAAATGCACACAGAAAGGAATGAATGCACGAAAAAGGACTCACAAATGTAATTGGGGAGTTGTATATATATATATATATATATATATATATATATGACTCGATACACAAATGCATTTTCAATGCACACACAAATATGCTTCAATCCATATATAAGTTAAAAAAAAGATCACATATAAAAATAAGATTCGTAAACATATTTGTGATGCGCAGACAAATATTTATTGTTTTAAATATGTGCAATAAAAATTCACAAATGTACAAATCATTAATTTGCCATTTTCATCACATACATATTGATATATGAATTGTCAAACGCGCATTTGTCTCAATGCTTTTAATTTGTAAACCTCCCTGCATTTGTGTGCAGATTTTTGAGACTCATCTCAAGATTCACATATAAAAGTAAGATTTGCAAAAATATTTGTGTGCGCATCACAAATATGTTTGCAAATCTTATTTTTATATGTGAATCTTTTTTTTAACTTATATATGGATTGAAGCATATTTGTGTGTGCATTGACAATGCATTTGTGTATCGAGTCATATATATATACAACTCCCCAAATACATTTGTGAGTCCTTTTTCGTACATTTATTCCTTTCTGTGTGCATTTATCCATTATGAGACTGTTCCTGCTCCATAGGTTTCCCCTAGGCCCTGGTCATAACTGTGCTAGTAAAGAAGAATGAAGAACCCAAAAAAGATGATACTTGTGCACACCACGCCAGCATCTTCGCCATGGCCACAGTTATTTTGCCTGAGGGTCCAATGTCTGCAGTGCATGAGGGATGTCTCGTTCCCGAGGCAGCCGACATCATCCAGCCAGATGTCTCCCTGGCCTGGACCAAAGAAGGCATGCGTTTTGGCCGTCCGAGCTGTTCCGCAGACAATGACTCTGCACACCACCTCTGCATCTCTGAGGTCCCACTCATCATCACACACTGTTCCCCACTGGCCATCATGCATAACCTCCACCCTGCCAGAGCATCAGTCGGTGCCATCAACAAGCCTTATCGGTGGAATATCTGAGGAAAGGTCCAATGATGTCTGAAGTTATCCAGTACTTTAGCTCTTATCTGTATTGCTATGTATTTGAGATGTTGGCATTCTTTCAAAGATAATTGAACTAGATGGCACTCAGTTTGTGGTGTTCAAAGCGCCAAAGAAATACATCTGGAATAAATCAACAACAAAGACAACAGTCTTATTACCAGCTTAATCAAGGTAATTGACAAATGTTGTTGTGAGCAGTTTCATGTATTTCTTTCAGTGTCACCTCACAGAGGGAAGTGTGCATCCCCTCATAAATGAGAGACTTGTAAATGTTAAAGCTCGGTTGTCACCAGCTGTCACAAGCATGAGCCTTTGTCCATAAGTAGACACATTTTTTTCTTCTGTGATACTGTTTGCAGGTATAGATCAGTAGAAAGAAAATAGCTCCTTGATGACACTGCTCACAACAAGGTCTGTGGATTATCTTGAGGATCCGGGTCATGATTTCTGGAAATAGACATTGCTGTTGAGTTTTTTAAATTGTATTTATTCATTTCTTTGAGTGGCATCTAGTTCCAGCATATTTGAGAGAAGACAAACATCACCTACCTTACACTGTACCTGTACATGAAAGAGAAACACCTTCACATGTCCCTGTAATTTCTTGAAATGTGCAGTCAGAGATAGAGCTCACATTTCTGCTGCATGTGGTCCTATACCCTTTCAGTCTGGTGTCACCAAAATGGAAGCTTTCGTTAGAATTTTTTGGAGGTCCGCAGCCGAGTTCCTTGCACAGCCTTGTAGACTCTTTTTGGCCCCAGTTACTATTACAAATTTTCCACCACTGGCCACCCTGGGAGACCTCCACCCTGCCAGAGCAGTGGTTAGTCCCATTGAACAGTCTGACTGAGGCTGGAAAAGAAGCAGTTAGGGTCATGTTTAACTATTGTATTTAAAATGTTGGAGAAGAATGTTATTAGTTCAGCAGTGAGATGTAGTATTTCCCGCTGCTTTTGAGGATGAAAGGGTTTGTGGATAGGAAAAGAGATAGTACTGCTTATAAATCTGTGATTTAACACCAAGAACAACCACCAAACGAGGAACAGGCTGCAGGAGGATTTTCTAACATGGTACAGGATTTGAAATTATACTCTAACTAAAAGAAACGTGTACGTAATGTTTGATAAAAGATCTTAGGAAATAGCAAGGGCTCAACATGCCTATACAGTAGATACATGTATTTCATTCAAGAACTTGACATTTTAACAACAGACAGTTCAACATGTGTTACCTGAGCATACAACACCAGCATCTTCACTGTGGTCACAGTTGTGTTCTCCCAAACCTCTGTTGCGGCAGTCAACAAGGGATTTCTCATGACCAGAACACTCAACATCGTCTAACCAAACCTGATCCCGACCTCTGCCGAAGAAGGCTTTGTTCCTGACATAGAGAGCATTCCCACAGTTCATCTCGCGGCACACGACAGCTGCTTCCTGCATGCCCCATCTGTCATCACAAACTGTTCCCCACTGTCCATTGTGGAAGAGTTCCACTTGGCCATTGCATCGATTAGTCCCGTTCATCAGAATTGGTTTACTGTCTATCAGGTGGACAAGAAAAGACAGTCTAACCATATACAGTTCACTACAAAATTACAGATGTAGTTTTTGACTCACTTGCACAGAAAACCGTAGCATCAACACAGCTTTCCTTAAATTCTTGAAGCTTGCACTGTGAGATCGAGCTCTCATTTCCAAAACAGGAGGTCTTGATTCCAACCGCTTCACGTGCCTCTCCAAAATGTAGATCGTCAGTCGGAGTGACAGCGGTGCCACAGTTAATCTCTTGGCACACCACGTCAGCTTCTGCCTTGCCCCAGTCACCGCTGCATATTCGTTTCCAATGGCCCTCATGGTAGACTTCCAATCTGCCATTACACCGATTGCTTCCATTGATCACTCACATGTTCTGCAAATCATTAAGGAAGAGATATAATTAAATCGAGATAGTCTTTGGTGTTACCTAATCCCTTAAAGTGGAAGGGAAGAAATCCAAGCCAAGAACCAAAATGTCTGTATATTTACATATAACCACGTGTTTCAGGGCCTTTAAATCTGTGTACTGCATGGTAGCAAGTACTAGCAAATAAATATCATGTTTGACAGTCTCAACACAAAAGTGTCATGTTACGCAATTTGAAAGTCAGCCAACACATCTTCGAAAATGTGTATAGCAAAGGAAGAAATATATTTTTAAAGGGGAACTTCTTTTTCTTTCTTTCAAGTTCAGTTTGCTCAACGGGAAGTGTAAGACTCGGCATTTCAAAACCTTAATGCAGCTTTCCAAAGTATACAGAAATTCTCTTGATGTGATAAGATGATGCCTAACCAACGACACTATTGACTTGCAATGTGGGAAGTGAATAGCCAAACATTTTTGGAGCTTGATCCACACTATGTCCTAAAAATCAGGAAATGTCTGCCTCTACTGATTCCATTTTTTTAATCTGGTACACTAACATTACGTGAGTGCAATATAAACCACACCATGATGTAGAATGAAGGTGACATGAGGTGAATGAATGGGCACTGCACAATGGCCTTGTGGAGGTGAGCGTGGTCGAGGCGTGGCTGAGGGAAAGAGAGAGGTGGAGAGCGCTCAGGAGAGCAGCGCCAGGCAGGGGCGGACTGGCCATCTGGACGTTCTGGATAATACCAGAACGGCCGGTGCAGCAGGACGGCCGCCGGCCGCTACAGTTGTTTTTTTCTCTTGCTTATAATCGACTGTTGATCCATGTCCCGAACAATAGGTGGCAACAATGCATCTCAAGGTCCATAGATGTCCAAGCTCATTCGTCACTTCGAAGGCGACCGGCAAATCTCAGAGCGGTCCCAAGCTCGTTTCTCCCAATAAAGTCAAAAGTCAATAAAGTTTTTCTGCTTACGGAAAGCCAAATTTCCCCCGACCTTACACATTAAATAGCCAGCCTATCTATTCACTATTTATATGCCACATACGAGTCTCTATATCACAGTCATGGTTACCCTCTACAGTCTCAAACTTTTATATCACTCTGCATTGTTTGTAGCGAAATGTCTCATTCAGATGTTCAGAAACGTGCATGGTTTGAATTAAAACAAATCTACCGGCATTTTTTATTTGAATAGTTGTTTGCAAAAGTTAAAATGAAGCAATGCCTTCTGGGAATTTCAAGACTGAATCGAGTGGACCGTCTGAGTGTGGTTGTTGGAAGTTGGAGGTTGGAAGTTGGAAGGTGACTGAGTTTAAGATAGCAAAAAAATTAATTGAGGTATCAAGCGACACAAGGTGGGAGCGGAGAAAAAGAGAGAAATCTCAATATTTTCACTTTCAAGTCAAGGGCAAAATATGAAATGGTGGAAGTAAAACACTGAAACTCACCTAATGACAAATAAACAAAATGTCGTTTTCCAGCAGAAATGAAGAACATATTGTATCTTCAAAGTGGGTCAAATGCTGTCAAGGTAAAGTAAGATAGAAAAAAGTATTGTTACTCTTCATTTAAAAAAAAAATCGTTTGCACAGCAACGAGAAAAGCTTGATTTCTGGAAACCATGCAATATTTGTCTTTACCAAAATCAGTGACGGTTTCTAAGTCCCCCTCTTACATTTTAAATTCAACCAGTCTGGTTGCTGCTATTGAAATGACATCACAATTCAAACTAAAAAAATATCACATCTGAAAAATCCAAAGGATAGAAGTCCTATGTACACCTAATGACAAATAAACAAAATGTCGTTTTCCAGCAGAAATGAAGATCATATTGTGTCTTCAAAGTGGGTCAAATGCTGTCGAGGTAAAGTAAGATAGAAATAAGTATTGTTACTCTTCATCTAAAAAAAAAAATCGTTTGCACAGGAACGAGAAAAGCTTGATTTCTGGAAACCATGCAATATTTGTCTTTACCAAAATCAGTGATGGTGTCTAAGTCCCCCTCTTACATTTTAAATTGAACCACTCTGGTTGCCGCTATTAAAATGACATCACAATTCAAACTAAAAAAATATCACATCTAAAAATCCAAAGGATAGAAGTCCTATGTACAGATCCAGTGGTTATTATAAATTAAAGGGGCTGCCTGGACTTGGACTGCAACCTGGACATATGTTGACATTTGGATCAATGATTAAAGACTGGGGATGACAGGAGATTACATTGTTACACAATATCTACTTACTATTTGAAAAAGACATTACTTACAGCAGGAAAATCCAACCACAAGTAACATAATGCTAGAACTGGAATTCTAGAAACCCTGATTAGTAGACACTACAAATAATCTGCTGCGACAACTAAAAGGGAAATGTAGTTGAAAAGGAGAGTTGTGGGCAAACTTCTGGTATGGCCAAAACCCAATAAGAGAAACCTGTGGCGTTCAACAACCTTTCAAAACATAGGACATTTTGGTATCATTCACAACATTAACTATATTAATATTAACAGCAGCAACACATTTATAAGCACTTTTCCAACTGAAATAAATGTAATAAACCCATATCAACAAATTAGCTGCATTCACATTTGCATTTTAATTGCAAAGCATTTCATCATATCATACATCTGTTAAGCCTCTGTCTGTCTGCAATTTTCTTTCTTATTTGTTGTTCATGTGTTTGTTGTGATACAAAAAACACAAGAAAATTACATTTTTTTAATTAATTTTTTTTTAACAGAGGTTGACCACTGACTCTCATTGCCAAACCCAAACATCCGTCCCCTCCCACCTGTTTTCATTATTCACAGCAGTCAATTTATGTTGAATTTGTGCTCGGCAAAGCCATTCCTCCCCCTTTCTTTAAATTTTAATGAAGTGGTCTGAGCTGGGCTAAATCAATGCGCTGTTTATTTGCTTCGTCTCCGCAACATCACAAGATGGAACATCTCCACGGAAGATATGACTTAGCGTGAAAAAACAAATCTAAGATAAAAGTGACACTACATTTGAATTAGTTTGAGCTGGTAACAGACTTTTCTTCACATAAACAAGCCTTTCTTATAGCTACTGCTGCAGAAACCTTCCTTTCTTTGAGTGAATGTTGAGACGCTGTTCAAAAACATCAAACAGATTGTGATCATTTGCGGATCCTTTTGGAAATGTACACAATTAAAAAACAGTAAAAAGACCATATATATAATAGAATGTTTTACAATTTTTTTGTTTATATATGATGATTGGTTTTTATTTACATTTTACATTCACTCAACTCTTTTGGATTGGGTTTGAACATCTCAATTAAACTAGCTACTCATTCACTCCTCCAGATAGAAACTTTGAAATATTAAAGTGTTATTCATCTGTAAAATCCTATTAAACTTTTTCAAAATATTCAACTTTCTTTGACACTAATACTTATCTTAGTTATAATGGAAGTCAATAAATCAGAATATGGGCTATTTCTATAGAGTTATATTAGTTATAATTAGTGCCTGTCACCAGGTCAGATTCCATCAGATAACGAGTAAAATTAAACCTTTTTTGTGGTGCAGTGCAGAGGATGAATTGATGGGTCTCACAGTCAGGGGAAATAAGCTGCTCTGTGGTCTTTAACATTACCTCATCACTATGCAACCTGCAAGCAGCTTGGATTAAAACAAGTAAAATAGCATTTGTCAGCATTTGCTTTCAAAACTAAGAACGCCAAATGATAAGGTAAGAAAAAAACACATTTATTCAAGTGCACTCACTTACACCAAAAAAGCAGATTATCATGTAACACAAAGACAATGTAATCAGTATCTTCCTGCAGATCAATAGACTTAAACTTTATGATTATCAGAATCTCACAGGAACAAACTAAATCACTGCAGGAACAAGTAAAATAAATGTTACAAGCACACATTTGCCCATTTATACAAGCATCATGCATGTTATTATTCAAGTGGATTATCCAAATCTCTTTTTCTACATATAATTTGATACGGCAAGTCACACTTGAGTTCCTGTAAAGTTGGCAGTTTTCTGGATTATTTGTTTGCATAAAATTAGGAGGGAATATATGAAGGTAGATTTGTGTCTTTATTATTCAATCAAAAAAAGTTTGCTTCAATCAAAGTATATATTTTCAAAAAAAAAAACCTTCACTTCAATCAAAAAAAACCTTTTCAATCAAAGAAAAAAAGTGTTTGAATGCAAAAATATAGTTGAGACTCAAAAAAATGCATTTGAACACTGTTTTTCTTTGATTGAAAATGTTTTCTTTGATAGAAGTGAAGGTTTTTTTGATTGAAGTAATGTTGTTTTGTGTTTGGGCCATATTATGGGTAGGACATTTGTTTCTTTATAATTTAATCAAAAAAGAAGTTGCTTCAAACAAAAAAAAATGATTTTCATAAAAAAAAATCACTTCAATAAAATAAAAAAACCAAAACGTTTTCAATCATAGAAAAAAGGTTTTTGAATGCAAAAAAATATTTGAGACTCAAAAAATTGCATTTGAACACTTTTTTTTAATTGAAAATGTTTTCTTTGATTGAAGTAATCTTTTTTGTGTTTGGGCCATATTATGGGTAGGACATTTGTGTCTTAATTATTCAATCCCAAAAAAGTTGCTTCAATCAAAAAAAAAATATTTTCAATCAAAGAAAAAACTGTTCAAATGCAAAAATAAATTTGATTCCATGCCAAAAAAAAAAAAAATTAATCATTTGAAATGTTGTTCTTTATTGAAAATATTTTTTTAAATTTGAAGTGATTTATTTTTTAAAGAGGCTTGTGAAAGAAGATAGACTCAGGCTCTGCATGATCTGTTGCTGCTAAACAGGCAGCGCTGCAGGCAACAGTTGGCCTGTGGACTGTTGTTTGACCACTAATGATGTTAGTTATTATAACATAACATAGCACTAGCACATAGCAAGCCTCTGTACTTGGGTGAAATAAACAATTCATTCAGTGTGCAGAGCCATCGGCTAACGTTATCAGCTAGCCTGCCTGACAAAATGACAGCGTTAGATTTCTGACACCATCACACAAATTAGTCAACGTGAACTAAGTTAGCAAGCTTTATGTTTAATCGAAATATCAAACAGAGTAGGCTAATAACATGACACCAATCATTTTAATGCTGTAGTTAACAACAACTCCACCACTGCTCCCTGGCTTGCTGGCGGCCATGACTTCCTTGTCAGAAAGACGTCGTTGGTGTAGACACTTGTCACTCAAACATGTCTGACCAATAGGGAAGCACCCGCCCACTGCGGGATGTTTGTGTCAAAATAATTAAATCGAAAAAAAAAAACGACTTCAAAACTTTTTTCACTTCATAAAAAAAAAAAAAAAAAACTTCAAATCGAAAAAAAATATTTTCAATATTCAATACAATTTTTTTTTTTTTTTTTTTTAGGGGGGGGGGATTCAATTTTATTTTTGCATTTGAACAGTTTTTTCTTTGATTGAAAATATTTTTTTTGATTGAAGCAACTTTTTTGGGATTGAATAATTAAGACACAAATGTCCTACCTATATTATGGCCCAAACACAAAAAAGATTACTTCAATCAAAGAAAACATTTTCAATCCAAAAAAAAGTGTTCAAATGCAATTTTCTGAGTCTCAAATATTTTTTTGCATTCAAAAACTTTTTTCTATGATTGAAAACGTTTTTTTTTTTTCATTTTATTGAAGTGATTTTTTCTATGGAAAATATTTTTTTTTGTTTGAAGCAACTTCTTTTTTGATTGAATTATAAAGACACAAATGTCCTACCCATAATATGGCCCATACACAAAACAACATAAATCAAAAAAGTTGCTTCAAACAAAAAACCTTCACTTCTATCAAAGAAAACATTTTCAATCAAAGAACAACAGTGTTCAAATGCCTTTTTTTGAGTCTCAACTATATTTTTGCATTCAAACACGTTTTTTCTTTGATTGAAAAGGTTTTTTTTTAATTAAAGTGAAGGTTTTTTTTATTGAAAATATATACTTTGATTGAAGCAAACTTTTTTTTGATTGAATAATAAAGACACAAATCTACCATCATAGGAACAACAAATTGAAAACAGGTCCCTAGTGTTCCTGTGGTCTAGTTTAAAGGAAAAAAGGCACACCAGCTAAAAAAATCTTGTTTCCTCCAAGGTCGCGTTATTACGTGGTGACATCACTTCTGGGCATGGTTACAGGTGTGACAGACCTGAAACTTGCTCTTATTTTATAAAAAATATTCAACTTTCTTTGGCGCTAATACTTATCTTAGTTATAATGGAAGTCAATAAATCAGAAGATGGCTATTTCTATAGAGTCATATTAGTTATTATTAATGCTTTTCACCAGACAATGAGTAAAATTTTAAAAATTAATGTTTTTGCGGTGTAGTGCAGAGGATGAATTGATGGGTCAATGGGCAATCAGTATCTTCCTGCGGATCAATAGACTTAAACTTTGCTATTATCAGAATCTCACAGGAACGAACAAAATCCCTGCAGGAACAAGTAAAATAAATGTTACAAGCACACATTTGCCCATTTACACAAGCATCATGCATGTTATTATTCAAGTGGATTACCCAAATCTCTTTTTCTACATATAATTTGATACAGCAAGTCACACAGCATGTATTTGAGTTCCTGTAAAGTTGGCAGTTTTCTGAATTATATGTTTGCATAAAAATACAAGGGAACAACAAATTAAAAACAGGTCCCGAGTGTTCCTGTGGTCTAGCTTAAAGAAAAAAAGGCACAGCAGCCAAAACAATCTTGTTTCCTCCAAGGTACTGTTAGTATGCGCACTTCTGGGCGTGGTTACAGGTGTGATAGACCTGAAACTTGCTCTTTGAATTTAGTAAAATCTCATAATTTCTTGAGTCATTCTGCCATCACGAGAGAACGAGTGGTTCAAGCTCGTAACACACTCTCCCAGCCAGGTTTTCAGGGACCCTCTTGACAGAGTTATCCAAATCAGCGTCAGCCTTCTTCTCTGTCGGTCTGCGACTAAACACATTCTCATTCACTTGGATTGTGCGAGTACTGAGGGAGATAAGGAAAGGGACAATGCGATCATTGGGGTGTCTTTCAAGTTGTTTGATGTAAAATAGAATAAGTATATCTTTGCAAATTGCCTCAGATTCGTTCTCTTTTTTAAATACCTTCCATCGATTTCTCCATTGCTTCTGTCATCTTCATCATTTGTTTTTGCTCCTCCAAACCTGTTACTAAACTGAACCAAGGTTCCTGAAAAGTCAGCATAAAATCACCGTGACATTATTCTTGAAAGACCATCTCGAGATGAGTGATATCCAGCTGAAATCCAGATCAACTTTATGTAATTTTCAAACGTGCATTTGTTGGTTTTGTTTTAGAAACATGGAGTCATCCCAACAAGCTTTAAGAACAACACTGACGTCCCCATCTTAAGTTGTTGCGCTAAATGTTTAAATATGTCCGTCTCTGTCTGCCTCTTGTTCAGCTGAAGGACTGAACTAAAACAGTGAAGTTGAGGGTTGTTAAAACCAAAACAAACAAAAGTGCATCTCTGCAGAGAGACTGGAAAGAAAATGGTTTCTTGGTGTCAAAATATGTAGTTTACTGTAACAATAAAAAGTGTGTGCCTGCTAGGGGTGGCGATACTGCAAATTTTGGGATCGATCCAATACCAAGTAATTACAGGGCCAGTATTGCTGATACCGATACTGATAGTTTTTACTTGAAAAATCCTGATCATTGAATGATTTTGTACTTTTGTCCTTAATTAGCTGATCATGATTATAAAACACAGGATAAATATTTTAGCCTAATAAGAAAATAATATCTAACATAATTAAATCTATAACCTATCTGCATGTAGCCTAAATAGGAATACTAATGTTCCTTCTACAGATACACAAAAGGTTTATTACATTCTGCCAATTCATATTTCAGAGTGAACCTGAGGAGAGTGAGAGAGGTGGAGAGGAGCACTGTACATAAGGACTTAGAGAGACGCTGTAATCACAAAAACTCAGTAAAGAAATACGAGTGATTTGCTGAACTTATAGAAGAGAAACTACAACAAAAATATCTATCTCATCGCGCTAGTATCGATCCGATACTATTACTCACCTTGGTATCAATACTATCAATATTTGGATCGATCAGCCCACCCCTAGTGTCTGCCACTTACCAGCACCCAGACGTCTCCTCCTCCAGAACCAGAAACCGCTACCCAGCGCCAGTAGCACCAGCAGTAGCCCAATCACAACTCCTGCAACAGTTGAAGAGGACGTGGCTACTGCAGGGATTAAAGGAAAGAAGAAGTAACAGTGTTAGGGAAGGGGAGAATCAACCATATCACTCTGGAAAGACAAATGCTGAAGGGCTTTTGAGTCTCACCGATTACATTGACTTGTAGTGACTTCGAGGGAACGGAACAGAAGGACATGCTGGAGATGTTAACACCAAAGACACAGCTATATTCCCCTTGGTGCTCATACTGTAATGATGGGAAGTCAAAGGTCGCCAGGTTGAAGATAGAGTGGCCAAATGCAGGCTTTGCCTCTGTGACGGTCATATTGGACTTTCTCAGATAGAAGTAACCTCCGGAATATGTCGAATGAGTAGAGCAGGTGACGGAGAAGCTGCTGCCTTCGTTGACTGATATTTTGTCCGGGCTGTAGATCACCATTGCATGAGGAGATGTCATGGAGATTCTGGGTATGTCCATTTTCACTGCAGAACAGACAGAGATTCATAGAGATCAGATTTATGTTTGCAATCTTGCACAGTCAAATTTCCATCAATTATGTTCAAGTGCACAAACAAAGAACACATCTGTTGACCTGTAACGGAGAGTTCGGCTACATTTCCTTGAGGATAATAGATGACTTGATTGGGCAACTTCTTCTGATATTCACAGTAGTATGACCCATTTTGGCTGAATTCCACTGAAGGGAAGACAAAGGTTGCAGCTTTGTGTTGGGAGTATTTTTCCATTCGATCATTTCCTTCCATCTTTCTCAGGATGAATGTCCCACCCAGGTGTTCTGATACAACGGTGCAGGTGATTTCAACTTTGTCACCCCATTTTACATCTGTAGCCGGACTAACAGTGATTTGGGGCTTCTCTAGAGCACCTGAAACAGAGCGTAAGTTTTAGTTAGTTTGGTCATAAAAGCTACTGCAGTTTTATCTGAGGTAAAGACTTCATTCACAGATTCAGAATGAGCCAGGCCTCTTACCTAAACAGATAACACCAGCATCTTCACCATGCCCGCAGTTATTTTCTCCAAATCCGTTGTGATTACAGTGTGACAGAGCAGACTCTTGGCCTGTACACTCCACATCATCCAGCCATATTGGACCACTGCCTCTACCAAAGTGGGCATCTGTAAGAGCAGAAACTGCGTGACCGCAGCCAAGCTCTCTACATACAACATAGGCATTGGTCAATTCCCATTGATCATCACACACGGTTCCCCACTGGCTTTTATAGAAGATCTCCACTCTGCCAGAGCACTGATTTGAGCCGCTGGCTAACCGGATCTGTGCTGCATATGAGGACAGAAATGAAGTGAGTCCAAATGCAAACGACAATCCTTGAAACATTCTTTTATATACAATTAGAAAAGTGTATTTGGATTATTGAATTTCTCCTACAGTAAAACAGGATTGCATGCTCTAAATCTAAAAAAAACACACAAAAAACTGCCCAGTGCTGCAGCATTGTATTCCCCCTTTGTCTGAAATGGTCTGTTTTAACTCCTCTCTTTAAGGGCACCCCTCCTGAATACCCAGTCGGCTCTCATTGGTCAGCTCACACATGCCTGACCCAGCGCTGCTTACAACAACAAATTGTGCAAATATGTGAATTGTGACTTAGTGTGATGCCACAAGGTCTCAGAATTAAAGGTGGGAGTAGTGACAAGGCCTCCTCAGGTGCAGTGTTTTCTGCGGGAGAGAGGAGCTTCTGTTGGTGCAGGCTTTGACCTTTTTAACTTTCAAAATCTTTTACATGCACAAGTAACTATATAAGGAAAGGGGGGTGGGGGGGTATTCAAATAAAATATCAAAGCAGAGAAATAGTGTGAAAAATTTTCTAAATGCTTTCCTGCTGAGCGTTCTATTCAAATATTCATACCATACTGTAAGATAACACTGGAGCTAGTGGCCATCCAAAAGGAAAAAATCCCACCGACCAGAACCTCATAAGCTCACACCTTAGCTCTTTAGATATGATTTATGATTCATTTAGAGTAGCTGTTTCACCATTTTCCCAGTTCTTATGCTAAGCTAATTAGCTGCTTTCTACATCTCACCACTCTTTAAAGCCCCTGTACAGACTTTTCATTTAGTGTTGATTTTGGCGGCCCCGCTGGACGAAAGCGATAGTGTTTTGCCGGAATGAAAACTGCATTTCCCATGAGCTCTAGCGCCCACTGTCGTGAAGACGTTTGTCTGGCCGGCGCGTGTAGATTTGTTTTGGAAACGTCGGAAAGACGACGGGACTTGCTTTGAAAACTTTTTTTTTTTTTTAAATTTTTAGCAGCTATCTGCAGCGTGCATATGGACGAGGTAATGTGTCTATTTGTATTTCTACTTAATATAATATGCCGCCGGTGAAACAAAGTAATGCTGCTGTTGCACTGCAATTTCCCAGCTATATATATTACCCACGGTGCTACAGAGCTAGCGTTACAGCAAAGTCACAGTGATTGTGATGGATGTTTTGTTCTAAGTAAGAAACTGAATCATTTATAATGACAGAGGATATTACCGATGCATCGTTGCAGGTCGGCTGGGCTGATACACACAGCTGAAATGGATGCGTGATCTAAGACGTTTGTTTTCACGAGTGTAGTATCTAGAGCTAATCTAGTGGTACCGTTAGCCAGCTTTGCTGTAACAACATGAATTCATGTATTGCTGTAAACTACGTCCCGCATTACATTTCATAAATGAAATAAAATTTACAAACCTGTCTAGGAGGAATCGGGCGAATTATGGATCCGACCCTCCCTTCAAGCCCCGCAACTCTCTCCATCTCTGGAAGGAATCGCCAATGTTTATCCGTGTTTTAGCCCTAGCTTGATCGGATTCCCTCTTGGCCTTTCGTTGGTCTTCGGTTCGAATTCTTTTTCTTTTCTTTGTCTCATTATCAGCCATGACAAAAGTTTTAGCTCGGTTAGCACTGGCTAGCGTAGCAACAAAACAGCTATGCCGTATCCTGAATGTCGTCAGTTCCGGTCTGACTGCCGTAAATCGTTTTATCAGTGGTCCGACCCGACCAATGCCTTTCAGAGGTATAGAATTAGACTACTTAGGAAAAGCGTATCTTCACGCTGATGGGCTCATTTGCTGTTGTAGGTAACAGAGACACATCAGCAGAAACCAGAGACTTTTCTATATCCAGTTAAAAACTCCGTACAGGGGCTTTAAAGTCTGATCTCAGTGATTTATATTTTTAACACTGAATGTGAAAACTATGGAGAACTAAAAGTGCCACAATTAAATAAATAAATACACTATTAAATCATTAGTTAAATGTGTCATTATTTAATTAAAATTGGAATTAAATGTGTCATTAATTCATTAAAATATCAATTCATTCGATGTAAAAAAAAAAACATATAATCATTTCACTATATAATTAATTATTTCATGGTCCGGTGTTGCAGTGCTTCATGAATTTATTTTATGTCAAACTCACCCATCAAAGTCGATGGGTGGTTCCTAACACCTGATTACCCTGCACATCAAGTCAAGGCAAATTGATTCCAGATAATGGATTGATGCAATCAAACAAAACTTTATTGGCAACGCTGTGGAAGGCTCGGTCCCCTGCTAGCCCCACCTGTGAGGTGAAGGATGTAGCATCCCCGGCTGAATGATGGTCAGACTCTCTAAATGATGGTCCAAAGTGTTTATTACAGGAACCTTGTACACTCTCGAACACACCTTCGTACACCTCATCTCCGTTCCTCTGTAGCGACAGGATAGCTGAGCTAATGCTAATTAGCGTTTCCACTAGCTCAAACATGCTATATCAAACTGTACAAATCTGTAAACGTTACAATCTGAATTAAACATTAAACATGTCATAAAGTGATATGACAACAAACCCTGTGCCCTTTATCAGCCAGGTACTAAGTAAATCATTTTCATCACGTTCAGCAAAGACCATGCAGGCACACTTCCAACACGCAGACACACAGGATTCACAAGAACACGGATGTTTTCAGGTCACAGCGAGACGCTTTCAAAATAAAAGTCCCACATTTAGCGTCTAATAATTAATGAAATAATAACCTGGCTTCAAAGAATATCAGTAAACCAAATGAAAACAAGATGTTCTTATAAATAATCATCACATTAAAGGTCATTTACAAGATCAAAATGTCAAAAACTTAATCTCACTAGAAAGTTCAAGGGGATGTTTTTCTTTCGATTTCAAGACTTCAGACCAAAGCAATGGATAAGACTAAATATGTGTTAGCCCCGCCCACTGACTTTGATGGTTGAGTTTGACGGATAAAATAAATTCATGAAGCACTGCAACACAGGACCATGAAATAATTAATTAAATAGTGAAATAATTATATATGTTTTTTACATAAAATGAATTGGTATTTTATTGAATTATTGACACATTTAATTCCAATTTTAATAAATTAATGACACATTTAATTAATTAATGATGCATTTGATTAATTATTTAATGGTGTATTTATTTATTTAATTATGGCACTTTCAGTCCTCCACAGAAAACAGCCTTCTGGTGTAAAACTCGGCATGAACATAGTTTTACACAGTGAAGCGCAAACTATAGTTAACGATAGGAACAAGAGGCAAAACACAGTTTTGACTGGAGGGGGATTTTAAGCTTGATGTTGCACCTGGATGAACACATAGACACAGATTTCTCACTCTACTTTTTTTTACTTGTGTGTATAAACAGAATGCAGTTGTGAAACAGATGTTCAAAAGGCTGTACCTGCACATTGGACACCAGCATCATGGTCATGCCCACACCTTGAGCTTTGGAAACCATTGGCTGAGCATTGTTGAAGAAATGTCGTGTTGCCAAAGCATGAATCGCTGGCTTCCACCACTGATCCATTGCCTTGGCCAAAATGAGCAGCACCTGGAGCGTTCAATGCAGTTCCACATTCCAGCTTGTCACACACAACCTGAGCTTTACTCAGAGTCCAGTCTGTGTCACACACTGTTTGCCACACATCACCATGATGGACCTCTACCCTGCCAGAGCATTCATCCTTACTGTTGACCACCCGGACTTCCAAACTTTCTGTGAAATCAAGTGAACTAAAATGATTATATGGTATCAGAAGATTGAAAGTGCCTAAATATGTTTAGGTAAAACTAAGTGACACTAGCTGAATAAAAAAAATAAATAAAATAGGGATATTGCTCAACATCAATAAACAAGACTGTTTAATCCTTTGTAATTTTTGGTAGATTTTCTTACCTGAGCAGACAACACCAGCAACGGTGGTGGAGTTGCAATTTTCGTCTGTGAACAGACTTCGTGGGCACTGAGCCAGTGTGGACTCCAATCCATTGCATTCAATTAGAGCAGTCCAGGTCTGTCCTGTGCTACTGCCGTACTCAGCCATGGTGGTAATCTTATATGTCATCCCACAGTCCAGCTGTCTGCACACCACCGTTGCATCATTCATGTCCCAGGATCCACCGCACACAGTCCCCCACTGGCCTTCGTCGTAGTACTCCACTCTTCCAACACAACCACTATGCCCACCAGACAACCTCACGTTACCTGAGAATGACAATTCTTTGGTGAGTGTATGCAGTACATCCAGTCTAACTTTGAGGTTTGTTTATATATTGTTACTCTTTCCTTACAGAATGACAACGTACATTGTGTACTTAATCATTGCGATAGCATGGAATATAGGAATTGCTTCGATTTCAACTGGAACATGCAACATCACTGTTGGTCCTCGCTTAGTTCCATCTGTGATTTGAGCAATCCTTCAGTTCATCTGTTTTATTATGTGAATCATGAGGTAATAATCACATGAGTTAGTTATTACGTTACTGGACTATTCACTGATTAGTCTGACTTACAGGAAGCAGCCTGTTTGTATTTCAGTGTGCATTTTCCTCCCCACCGCAAACTATTTAGCAACAGCATCATAACTGTATCCCCGGCAGGGCCGTTTGTAGCTTTGTTGGGGCCCTATACAGGGTATTGTTTTTGGGGGGCTCTATTTTCTGAAATGATGGCGGGGAGGGGGGTTTCCAGACCCTTCTTATTTATTCAAATTCCTTCCACAGTGGCAGCTGCACTCTCTCATTTGAATTTGGAATCGTCTTCACTCTGGAGACATGATTTCTCATATGATTCTTACTTTGGTGACCTCATTGAGCAGCGTTCTGCAATAACAAAATGGTCAGAGCAGGGTTTTTCTATATAACTGTGGCACCAAGTCAGGTTTCCTCAGCATCACTGCCTTCAAGTCTCAAGTCAAGTCCAGTCTCAAAACTATCTTTTAGTCCTCAGGCCGAGACAATTGTCATTAGTTTAAAGGGATAGTTTGGTTTTTTTGAAGTGGGGTCATATAAATTACATATCTATAGTCGGTCTGTTCCCTACCATATTCACCGATCAGCACAGCCTCAGTTTAGAGAAGTAGAGAGCCGCTCCAGCCCAGACGTTCAGCTTTGTACTGCAGTGAGTCCAGATGTAAAGTGAATTTTAACAACTTAAAACAAGGCCCACCTAAAAAAATCTAAATTAGTTCAAGTGTACGTTATATAGAGAAAATTCCCACTGCTTTAAATCGCCTTTAGACAGCCCTTTCTTTTGGTGCTACATTTTCTCAACCATAGAATCTCCGTATCCCTACGCATTAGCATAACGCACTAACAGGTGATCTGCGAGTGGTGAGATACAGTGTTAGGCCCAGTTGCGCTAAAATTCGCTTAAAATTCGCTTTGTATCTGGACTCTGTTCACTGCAGTACAAAGCAGAGCGACTGAGCTGGAGCGGCTCTCTACTTCTCCAAACTGAGGCTGCGCTGATCTGCAATTACAGTAGGGAACAGACTGACTATAGATATGTACTTTATATGACCCCACTTAAAAAAAAAACGAACTATCCCTTTAAAGAAATACAAACCAGCCAGTCCATTTCTACACTACCACAATGATAATGGTTTCGGGCCTGACCAGACCTGTCCTAGAACCTGAGGACACAACACGTAGCGACTTGTCAATTACAAGGTATCCACTCCCTGAAGCATACCCACCTTCAGTGTCCATTTTGCTCTCAGCGTTTAACCATAATTTAATGATAATGGTTTTAGGCCTGATTGAATCTGACTGAGAACCTGAAGACACGCCGCAGTAGTGACTTGTCAATCTCAAGGAAGCCAATCCCTGAAGTTTACCCAGCTTTATCGTCCATTTTACTCTAATCGTTTGACCAAAAATTCCAAAATGAAAATTAATGAGATATGCACAAGAGCTGCTTTACCATGTAGTTCTATCTCTGTTCACAATTACTGAGGGAACTCAAATTTCAATACACCACCAAGTCTTACCTGAACATTCCACAGCTGCCTCTTCCATATGATCGCTGCTGGTCTGGACATATTCTGTCAGTGTGCACTGTGACAGAGAGCTCTCTCTGCCGCTACAACTGACCTTATACCCTCGCTGAGCTCCGCCTTGACCATATGATCCGGTGAACTTGACAGGATCTCCACAGTTCATCTCTCTGCACACCACTGTAGCCTCATTCATTCCCCAGTTAAAGTTAAATGTTGGTGACCAGTGGTCACCGTGGGAAAACTCCACTCTGCCTGAGCACTGGCCAGTCCCATTAATGAGTCTAATGTTGGCTGCAAAGCAATGAGAGCGAAAAGCAATCAGTTAGTTGGTGTTTTGACACAAAACATCTGATTAGAGGGAAACTCGACCGATTTTACACATTTAACTATGTTTGCAGGTCTTTGTGGAGTACTATAACACATGTTAAAGGGATAGTTTGGGTTTTTTGAAGTGGGGTCATATAAAGTACATATCTATAGTCGGTCTGTTCCCTACCATATTCACCGATCAGCGCAGCCTCAGTTTGGAGAAGTAGAGAGCCGCTCCAGCCCAGACACTCAGCTTTGTACTGCAGTGAACGGGGTCCAGATTTTAAGCGAATTTTAAGCACCTATAACAAAGCTCACCTAAAAAATCTATAACAGTTCAAGTGTATGTTGTATAGAAAAAATTCACACCGCTTGTACCACAGTCAGACCGCACTTTCTTTTGGCACTACATTTTCTCAACCGTAGAACCTCTGTATCCCTACGCAGTTGCGCTAATGCATATGGATATGGAGGTTCTATGGTCTTTGTCTGAAATGGTTAAGTTTCGTTTGGATTGAAAGTAAACGGAGTTGCGTGCATTAACCTCTCGTCCAGCAACTGGGCCTCACACTGTATTTCGCCGCTCACAGATCACCTGTTGTGCTAATGCGTAGGAATATAGGGGTTCTACGGTTGAGAAATTGTGGTGCCAAAAGAAAGGGCGGTCTGACGACGATGTAAAGCAGTGTGAATTTTCTCTATACAACGTACACTTGAAATGTTATTGAATATTCTAGGTGAGCCTTGTTTCAGGTGCTTAAAATTCGCTTTGCATCTGGACCCCATTCACTGCAGTACAAAGCTGAGCGTCTGGGCTGGAGCGGCTCTCTACTTCTCCAAACTGAGGCTGCGCTGATCGTGATTACGGTAGGGAACAGACCGACTATAGATATGTGCTTTATATGACCCCACTTCAAAAAACATGAACTATCCCTTTAAGCAAGTAGCATAAAGCCTTTTGTGGCTCCAGAAGAAGCTGTGTGTAATCTGAAAGGTCGCTGCCAGTGATGCTACTCATTGGCTAAGCTGCATTGTGGGAAATGTAAGAAGCAAGGTTTTTTTTTAAAGAAGAAAGAAGAATTTTGCGTGATAAAAAAGGTGATATCTCTGGTCCTGCTGTGTCTATTTCGATAATTTATTTTTAATCTGTCCATAATGTGTCCAACAGTGATAACATAACCTGCAAAATATTAATCGGAGGCATTATGGGCAAAGGATAAATTTATGCAAGGAAACACTATGTGAAATAAGTAAATACTGTGCTTGTTACGACCCATGGTCATATCAGTATTTCTGTGCTTTTCCTCTCCTTGAATAACCCTCTTTTACCTGAGTGAGTGAGAGTATGTGTGATTGGTTGCAGATGTGTCTGAGTGATTGCAGGTTGTCCCAGGGAGCTGATTGGTTCCTGCCTGGAAGCCAAGAGTTTAAGGACCAGCTCCTCTCCAGTTCCTGGAGGCTCTCCTCTGCTGTCCCAGACTGCCAACATGTGTGATTGTGTAAATGATGTTGTTACGTCTGCATGTATTGCTCTGTTCTCCTGTGTCCTGCTTCAGGTGGCGCCCTCCCCACCTGACTGGTCAGGCACACCTGCAGCACCTCAGCAATCAGGTGGACTGCTATAAAGCTGCAGGGATGGAAGCAGACGGGGCCAGTGGGCCAAGCCACCAGATAGTGTCATGGAGCGCTGTCGGTCGTGAACCTGAAACTGTGTTACTTTTCATATTATTATTCCCCGAGGCTTTGGCCTTAGTGTTTATCTTTGTTGTTGGTTAGACCACAGTTTGGTCTACTCTGAGTGGTTTTTTTCCGACTTCGCTTCCATAAGGGAGTAGCTTTGTGTTATTGTTGGGCTTATTTGTGTATAAATAAATAGTTTAATTATACAAATCTTTCTGTTTCCTCTCATTCTCGAAACACCCGGTTTACTATTAATTTGTTGCTCGTCTCTTCCCCTGGATACCACCAATAGGGACGTAACAGATGTATTTTTGAATAAAACCATTCAAAAACACTTTGCTGCTGGTGGTGCCTGGAGTATCGTAAGAGCGGAGTCTCATCTTCATGCTGGGCCAGGGTTTCCCCTAGGCCCTGGTCATAACAGTGCTAATAAAGAAGAATGAACAACCCAACAGAGATGATACCTGAGCACACCACGCCAGCATCTTCGCCATGGCCACAGTTATTTTCCCCGAGGGGCGGATGTCTGCAGTGCATGAGGGATGTCTCGTTCCCGAGGCAGCTGACATCATCCAGCCAGATGTTTCCCTGGCCTGGACCAAAGAAGGCATTCGTTTTGGCCGTCTGAGCTGTTCCACAGTCAATGACTCTGCACACCACCTCTGCATCTCTGATGTCCCACTCATCATCACACACTGTTCCCCACTGGCCACCATGCATAACCTCAACTCTGCCAGAGCATCGGTCGGTGCCATCGACAAGCCTTAACATTGGAATATCTGATGAAAGGTCCAATAATGTTTAAAGTAATCAAGTACTTTAGTTCTTATCTGTAGTGCTATTTATTTGAGATGTCGGCATTCTTTCAAATATAATGGAACTAGATGGCACCAGTTTGTGGTGTTCAAAGCACCAAAGAAATACATCTGGAAAAAATCAACAACAAAGACAACGGTCTTATTACCAGCTTAATCAAGGTAATCCACAGACGTTGTTGTGAGCATTTTCATGTATTTCTTTCAGTGTCACCTCACAGAGGGAAGTGTGCATCTACTCATGGATGAGAGACTAGCTTACAAGGCTAATAAATATTATTTGTAGATGCAGTTCAGTAGAAAGAAATTACGTTAGCTCCTTGATGAAGCTGCTCACAACAAGGTCTGTGGATTATCTTGAGTAGCCGGGTCATGATTTCTGAAAAGACACATTGCTGTTGAGTTTTTTTTTTAAATGTGTTTATTAGGGCTGGGCAACAATTAAAAGTTTTAATCGCGATTAATCGCATGATTTCCCTGATTAATCACGATTAATCACATCTGTATACGCAAAATCTAATAATTAATTCAAATGTATAGCGCACTTTTAACATCAGCATTTTTATACAGTAGCAGTTAAATAAAAATATTTAGTGTAAAATCTCAACTTAAAATGTTATCAAAAGCAAATACATATTTAAGCTCATTGCCACTGCTAGGGCATTAATGTTATCGCTGTTCGTGGTGAAAAATGATTAAAAAAAATTTAAAAATGCCCACAAAATCCTGAGCCACAATCATAACATTAAAACAGGGAATTTCTGAGATAACAACACAAACATTTTCCTTTCATCAAGGAGCAGCATAACCAGTCTATGTTCAGTAGCAAATGTCCCTGAGAGACGAAGTTAAAAAAAGTTCACTGCTGGGATTTACTGTGCAACTTCAGTCAAGTGTCCCATGCACGTTTCAGCATAATGTCTCTCCTCTGTTTCCATTACAGTAAGAGCACGTGAATGCAGCGCCCACTTTTCATCAATATAATGCACTGTAACCCCAAGGTAATTATGGTCACCGAGTGATGTCCAGTAGTCCTCAGTGAGAGCAACAGTGGGTGCACGTTGCAAAGTTGTCGCTTTTGCAGTCCTCTCCTTTTCATACAACTCGTGCATTCTTCGTGTGATGGTGTGTCTTGAGGGCATCTCATACCTGTCGTCATTTGTCGCGATTCTCAGAATGCTACTCAGACCAACGTCTTCCACAACACTAATCGGCCTGCAGTCTGTAGCTATCCACTTCGCTATGCCATTTGTTAGCTTCTCTTGCCTTTGTTTATCTATACTTCTCCCACACGCTGCATCTAACGTAGTCTGCCGAATTCTCGCTCCACTGTTTGTTTCGTTGAATGATTTGCTGATATCGGTGTGTTTCGCATTTAGGTGATATTTTAGACTGGAAGTAATCCGGTGATACGAAAATTCAACTTTTTGAATTACTTTGGTTCTGTCGACTCTGCCGTCTGTAAGAATTTTAAAATGAAAATGGCCATGCAAAAGTTGCGTACCCTTCTCCATGTTTGTCTATCCCCCAATTCTTTTCTTTTGCGGTTCAGCAGCCGTCAGCAACAGACTTTTAACAAAATAAAAGCCTGTGAGCAACAGACTTTTACAATAATAAAAGACACAATAAAACCTGCTCTAATGCGCGATAAAATAATTGTCGGCGTTAATTAATTAATGAGTTAACGCGATAATAACGAGTTAACTTGCCCAGCCCTAGTATTTATACATTTCTTTAAGTGCAATCTAGTTCCAGCGTATTTGAGAGAAGACAAACATCACCTACCTTACACCGTCTTACCTGTACATGAAAGAGAAACACCTTCACATGTCTCTGTGATTTCTTGAAATGTGCAGTCAGAGATAGAGCTCACATTTCTGGCGCATGTAATCCTATACCCTTTCAGTCTGGTGTCACCAAAATGGAAGCTTTCCTGAGAATTTTTTGGAGGTCCGCAGCCGAGTTCCTTGCACAGCCTTGTAGACTCTTCTTGGCCCCAGTTACTGTTACAAATTTTCCACCACTGACCACCCTGGGAGACCTCCACTCTGCCAGAGCAGCGGTTAGTCCCGTTGAACAATCTGACTGAGGCTGGAAAGAAAGCGGTTAGGGTCATGTTAACTATTGTATTTAACATTTGTGGGGAAGAATGTTATTAGTTCATCAGTGAAATGTAGTATTTCCCGCTGCTTTTGAGGATGAAAGGGTTTTTGGAAAGGAGAAGAGATAGTACTGCTTATAAATCTGTGATTTAATACCAAGAACAACCACCAAAAGAGGAACAGGCTGCAGGAGGATTTTCTAACATGGTGCAGGATTTGAAATTATACTCTAGCTAAAAAAGACATGTAATGTTTGATAAAAGATCTTGGCAAATAGCAAGGGCTCAACATGCCCATACAGTAGATACATCTATGCGTTCATCACCATGATACACAAGTGCAATTATCAGGATTCTGAGCAACCTGATTTCATTCAAGTACTTGACATTTTAACAACAGACAGTTCAACATGTGTTACCTGAGCATACAACACCAGCATCTTCATTGTGGTCACAGTTGTGTTCTCCCAAACCTCTGTTGCGGCAGTCAACAAGGGATTTCTCATGACCAGAACACTCAACATCGTCCAACCAAACCTTATCCCGACCTCTGCCGAAGAAGGCATTGTGCTTGACTGAGAGAGCATTCCCACAGTTCATCTCTCGGCACACGACAGCTGCCTCCTGCATGCCCCATCTGTCATCACAAACTGTTCCCCACTGTCCATTGTGGAAGAGTTCAACTCGGCCATTGCATCGATTAGTCCCGTTCATCAGCCGAAGTGGCTTACTGTCTGTCAGGTGGACAAGAAAAGACAGTCTAACCATGTACAGTTCACTACAAAATTACAGATGTAGTTTTTGACTCACTTGCACAGAAAATCGTAGCATCAACACAGCTTTCCTTGAATTCTTGAAGCTTGCACTGTGAGATCGAGCTCTCATTTCCAAAACAGGAGGTCTTGATTCCAACCATGTCACTTGCCTCTCCAAAATGTAGATTGTCAGTCGGAGTGACAGCAGTGCCACAGTTAATCTCTTGGCACACCACGTCAGCTTCTGCCTTGCCCCAGTCACTGCTGCATATTCGTTTCCAATGGCCCTCATGGTAGACTTCCAATCTGCCATTACATCGATTGCTTCCGTTGATCACCCTCACGTGTTCTGCAAATCATAGAGGAAGAGATATAATTAAATCGAGATAGTCTTTGGTGTTACCTCATCCCTTAAAGTGGAAGGGAATGAGTCCAAGCCAAGACCCAAAATGTCTGTCTTATTTACATATGACCACGTGTTTCAGGGCCTTTAAATCTGTGTACTGCATGGTAGCAAGTACTAGCAAATAAATATCATGTTTGGCAGTCTCAACACAAAAGTGTCATGTTACACAATTTGAGAGTCAGCCAAAAAATCTGGTAAATTGTCCATAGCAATCGAAGAAATATATGTTTAAAGGGGCACTTCTTTTTCTTTCTTTCAAGTTCAGTTTGCTCAGCAGGAAGAGTAAGACTCAGCATCTCAAAAACCCAACAGAGCTTTCCAAAGTCTACAAAAATTCAGTTGATGATGTGATAAGATGATGCCTAATCAACGACACTATTGACTTGCAATGTGGGAAGTGCATAGCCAAACGTTTTTGGGGCTTGACCCACACTATTGACGAAAAATCAGGATATGTCTGGTACACTAACATTACAGGAGTGCAATAGAAAACAACACCGTGATGTACAATGAATGAAGGTGACATGAGGTGAATGCATGGGCACTGCACAATGACCTTGTGGAGGTGAGCGTGGTCGAGGCGTGGCTGCGGGAGAGAGAGAGGTGGAGAGCGCTCAGGAGAGCAGCGCCAGGTGAGTGATTGGCAAGGCTGGCACCCAGTTGCTAATCACTCTCTCCCTTTATATGCAGTAGCGTGCTGGACCTCTGATGGAGGAGGCATGGGAGATGTGCCAGAGAGAAGTTGAACCGAGATGCAGGAGCTGCATTCGGCCCCAGTGTAAGTAGTTACTATTGGGAATTACGGATTCAAGCAATAAAAGGCTTGACACGTGATATGCGTGCGGTACTCAGTGGTGATGCGAGGTTGTCCGACGCTACATACGGGGATGAGGAACCAGTGAGCCCTGATGCCGCACAGGCATATCCACACTTTACATCGATTAGGGATAGATTTATAGAGACAGGAAAAGAAATTACCCAGTTGCTGGTACCAAAAAGCCACCGGGAAGCTGTCTTCCAGGTGGCTCATTATAACCCAATAGCACATGGGGGGCGACAAAACACTAGACCAGACTACAGCCCGATTCTTTTGGCTTGATGGGGAGATGTACACTGCTGGAGTGCATTTTGCCCTGAATGCCAGCTGGTTAACCAGCCGGCCATCCCAAGAGCGCCTTCGCGCCCCTTACCACTCATGGAGGTCCCGTTTGAGCTAATTGGTATGGACCTTGGGCGCAATTGGGATAGGTGACTAGATCCTCTGTTGTTTGCAGTGCAGGAGGTACCCAATGGCGTCCACAGGATTTTCTCCCATTGAACTGCTGTTTGGCAGAACACCGCAGGGGACTTTGGACCTGGTTAAGCAAAGCTGGGAGGAAGGGCAGAATAAAAATTTAATTCAGTACATCCTGGACCTTAGAGCAAAACTCTACACACTAGGGCAGCTATCATGGGAAGTTTGCTTAAAGCCCAGGAGCGTCAACAGCACCTGTACAACAGAGGAACTAGATTAAGAGAATTTGCACCGGAGAGAAGTGCTTGTATTTCTCCCGTCATCCTGCTCCAAATTACTCGCCAAGTGGCAAGGACCCTTCGTGGTCACACGGCGAAAGGGCGATGTTGACTATGAGGTGGTGCGTTCTGACAGGGGAGGGGTAACACAGATTTACCACCTCAACCTCCTCAAAGCCTGGAGAGAGGCGGAGCCTGTTTCCCTGATGACAACTGTGACAGAGAGAGATGACCTGGGGCCCGAGGTGCCAAAATTCGCCAATTCCTGCTCGCTCCTCTGTGGTGCCCATTTCACACCTTAAACATAAACTGAGGTAATGGATTGAATTCAGCCTTACCCGAACAGACAACTCCAGCATCTTCACCATGGCCACAGTTATTTTGCCCAAATGGTCTGTGTTGACACTTGAGGAGAGACGACTCACGACCAGCACACTGCACATCATCCAGCCAGATTTCTTCCTTTCCTTCGCCAAAAAAAGCCCCTTCCTTGGCCTCAAGAACTGTCCCGCAGTCTAACTCTCTGCACACCACCTCAGCATTGGCAGTGCTCCACTGATGGTCACACACCGTTCCCCAACTGTCGGCATGGTAGACCTCCACTCGACCCGAGCAACGTGAAGGACCGACCAGCTTGACTTTGTCACATTCTGGAATTGGTAAAAAGGAAAGCACAATTGCTGTAGGTTGTGTCGACATTAAATCAGTAAAAGAAAGTCCCTTTCATTATATCGTGGTCTAGAAATCAGGATATCTAAATATCATACATGTGTTTTCGGGTATGAAACATTTTACTTACTAACCTGTAAGCAGTGAGAGGCTCAGTAGACCTGCAGCAGAAAAAATCTGTTAAAATGTTCTAATTAAGCCTGATAACCAAGAGATTTATCATAAATATCTAAACAATCTTGTCCAATAGTACAGAGCAGTCAATGCAGTCAATAAAAGCAGCTCTCCATGATGAAAGACTATTTTCTTTTTACACACTGAGATTTTCACTTCTGTATCTGTGATTGCAACCAAACTCTTTGACTATGCTGTGATATATTATATTTTCAAGTCAAGGGAAACATGTGAAATGGTGGAAGTTAAACACTGAAACTCACCTAATGACAAATAAACCAAATGTTGTTTTCCAGCAGAGATGAAGATCATATTGTATCTTCAAAGTGGGTCAAATGCTGACAAATGTAAGATAGAAATAAGTATTGTTACTCTTCATTTAAAAATAAATAAATTGTCTGTTCTTTTTTCACAGCAACGAGAAAAGCTTGATTTCTGGAAACCATGCAATATTTTTTCCTTACCGAAATCAGCGACGGTGTCTAAGTCCCCCTCTTACATTTTAAATTCAACCTCTCTGGTTGCTGCTATTAAAATGACATCACAATTCAAACTAAAAAAATATCACATCTAAAACATCCAAAGGATAGAAGTCCTATGTACAGATCCAGTGATTATTATCAATTAAAGGGGCTGCCTGGACTTGGACTGCAACCTGGACGTATGTTGACATTTGGATCAATCATTAAAGACTGTGGATGACAGGAGATTACATTGTTACACAATATCTACTTACTATTTGAAAAAGACATTACTTACAGCAGGAAAATCCAACCACAAGTAACATGATGCTGGAACCAGAATGCTAGAAACCCTGATTAGTAGACACCACAAATTATCTGCTGCGAAAACTAAAAGGGAAATGTAGTTGAAAAGGAGAGTTGTGGGCAAACTTCTGGTTTTGCCAAACCCCAATAAGAGAAACCTGTGGCGTTCAAAAGCCTTTCACAACATAGGACATTTTGGTATCATTCGCAACATTAACTATACAAATATTAACAGCAGCAACACATTTATAAGTACTTTTCCAACTGAAATAAATGTAATAAACCCATATCAACAAATTAGCTGCATTCACATTTGCATTTTCATTGCAAAGCATTTCATCATATCATATATCTGTTAAGCCTCTGTCTGTCTGCACTTTCTTTCTTATTTGTTGTTCACATGTTTGTTGTGATACAAAAAACACAATCCAATTTTTATTTAGTTTTTTTAACGGAGGTTGACCACTGACTCCCATTGCCAAACCCAAACATCTGTCCCCTCCCACCTGTGAACATTATTCACAGCAGTCATTTTATGTTGGATTTGTACATAGCAAAGCCATTCCTCCCCCTTTCTTTGAATTTTAATGAAGTGGTCTGAACTGGGCTAAATCAGTGCGCTGTCTATTTGCTTCGTCTCACCAACATCAAAAGATCTTTAAGAAAGCCTCCACGGAAGATATGACTTAGCATGAGAAAACAAATCTAAGTCACTAAAGAAAATGTATTTGATAAAATTGACACTACATTTGAATTAGTTTGAGCTGGTAACAGACTTTTCTTCACATAAACAAGCATTTCTTATACTGCTGCAGAAACCCTCCTTCCTTTTATTGAATGTTGAGACACTGTGCAAAAACATTAAACAGATTGTGATCATTTGCTGATCATTTTCGAAATGTACACAATTAAAAAACAGTAAAAAGACCATATATATAATATGATGTTTTACAATTCTTTGTTTTTAGATGATGATCTGTTTTTATTTACATTTTATATTCACTCAACTCTTTTGGATCTGGTTTGAACATCTCAATTAAACTAGCTACTCATTCACTCCTCCAGATAGAAACTTTGAAATATTCAAGTGTTATTCATCTTTCAAATCCCACTAAACTTTTTCAAAATATTCAACTTTCTTTGACGCTAATACTTATCTTAGTTATATTGGAAGTCAGTAAATCAGAAGATGGCTATAGTTATTATTAATGCCTGTCACCAGGTCAGATAACGAGTAAGACTTTTTTTGTGGTGCAGTGCAGAGGATGAATTGATGGGTCTCACAGTCAGGGGAAATAAGCTGCTCTGTGGTCTTTAACATTACCTCATCACTATGCAACCTGCAAACAGCTTGGATTAAAAAAAGTAAAATAGCATTTGTCACTTGCTTTCAAAAATAAAAATGCCAAATGATAAGGTAAGAAAAACACATTTATTCAAGTGCACTCAGTTACACCAAAAAGCAGATTATCATGTAACACGAAGACAATGTAATCAGTATCTTCCTGCAGATCAATAGACTTAAACTTTGCTATTATCAGAATCTCACAGGAACGAACAAAATCACAGCAGGAACAAGTAAAATAAATGTTACAATCACACATTTGCCCATTTACACAAGCGTCATGCATGTTATTATTCAAGTGGATTATCCAAATCTCTTTTTCTACATATAATTTGATACAGCAAGTCACACAGCATGTATTTGAGTTCCTGTAAAGTTGGCAGTTTTCTGAATTATATGTTTGCATAAAAATACAAGGGAACAACAAATTAAAAACAGGTCCCTAGTGTTCCTGTGGTCTTGCTTAAAAAAAAAGGGCACAGCAGCTAAAAAAATCTTGTTTCCTCCAAGGTCGTGTTAGTACGCAGTGACATCACTTCTGGGCGTGGTTACATGTGTGATAGACCTGAAACTTGCTCTTTGAATTCAGTAATTCAGTAAGTCATTCTGCCGTCAGGGGAGAACAAGTGGTTCAAGCTCATAACACACTCTCCCAGCCAGGTCTTCAGGGACCCTCTCGACAGAGTTATCCAGATCAGCGTCAGCCTTCTTCTCTACCGGGCTGCGAGTGTACACATTCTCATTCACTTGGGTAGTGCGAGTACTGAGGGAGATAAGGAAAGGGACAATGCGATCACTGGGGTGTCTTTCAAGTTGTTTAATGTAAAATAGAATAAGTATATCTTTGCAAATAGCATCAGATTCGTTCTTTTTTTAATTACCTTCCATCGAATGCTCCATTGCTTCTGTCATCTACATCGTTTGTTATTGCTCCTCCGAACCTGTTACTAAACTGAACCAAGGTACCTGAAAAGTGAGCATAAAACCACCATGACATTATTTTTGAAAGAACATCTCGAGATGAGTGATATCCAGGTGAAATCCAGATCAACTTGTTTACAGCTATGTCCTTTTTAAACATGCATTTGTTGTTTTTCTTAGAAACTTGGAGTCATCCCAACAAGCTTTAAGAACAGCACTGACGTAATAACCCCGAGTTGTTGCGCTAAATGTGCAAATATGTTCGTCTCTGTCGGCCTCATGTTCAGCTGAAGGACGGAACTAAAACAATGAAGTTGAGGGTTGTAAAAAACCTAAACAAACAAAAGTGTATCTCTGCAGGGAGACTGGAAAACAAATGATTTCATGCTGTCAAAATATGTAGTTTATTGTAATGTAAATAATGTGTGTCTGCCACTTACCAGCACCCAGACCTCTCTTTCTCCAGAACCAGTAACCGCCACCCAGTGCCAGTAGCACCAGCAGTAGCCCAATCACAACTCCTGCAATAGTTGAAGAGGATGTGGCTACTGCAGGAATTAAAGGAAAGAAGAAGTAACAGTGTTAGGGAAGGGGAAAAACAGCCATAATCACTCTGGAAAGACAAACGCTGAAGGGCTTTTGAGTCTCACCGATTACATTGACTTGTAGTGACTTCGAGGGAACGGAACAGAAGGACATGCTGGAGATGTTAACACCAAAGACACAGCTATATTCTCCTTGGTGCTCATACTGTAATGAAGGGAAGTCAAAGGTCGCCAGGTTGAAGATAGAGTGGCCAAATGCAGGCTTTGCCTCTGTGACGGTCATATTGGACTTTCTCAGATAAAAGTAACCCCCGGAATATGTCGAATGAGTAGAGCAGGTGACGGAGAAGCTGCTGCCTTCGTTGACCGATATTTTGTCTGGGCTGTAGATCACCATTGCATGAGGAGATGTCAGGGAGATTCTGGGTATGTCCATTTTCACTGCAGAGCAGACAAAGATTCACAGAGATTAAATTTATGTTTGCAATCTTGCACAGTTAAATTTCCATCAATTATGTACAAGTGCGCAAACAAAGCACAAAATTATTGACCTGTGATGGAGAGTTCAGCTACATTTCCTTGAGGATAATAGATGACTTGATTGGGCAACTTCTTCTGATATTCACAGTAGTATGACCCCTTTTGGCTGAATTCCACTGAAGGGAAGATAAAGGTTGCAGTTTCGTGTCCGGAGTATTTTTCCATTCGAAAATTTCCTCCCATCTTTTTCAGGATGAATGTCCCACCCAGGTGTTCTGATACAACGGTGCAGGTGATTTCAACTTTGTCACCCCATTTTACATCTGTAGCCGGACTGAAAGTGATTTGGGGCTTCTCTAGAGCACCTGAAACAGAGCGTAAGTTTTAGTTAGTTTGGTCATAAAAGCTGCCACAGTTTTATCTGAGGTAAAGACTTCATTCACAGAGTTAGAATGAGCCAGGCCTCTTACCTAAACAGATAACACCCGCATCTTCACCATGCCCGCAGTTATTTTCTCCAAATCCGTTGTGATTACAGTGTGACAGAGCAGACTCTTGGCCTGTACACTCCACATCATCCAGCCATATTGGACCACTGCCTCTACCAAAGTGGGCATTTGTAGGAGCAGAAACTGCGTGACCACAGCCAACCTGTCTACATACCACATCGCCATTGGTCAATTCCCATTCATCATCACACACAGTTCCCCACTGGCTTTTATAGAAGATCTCCACTCTGCCAGAGCACTGACTTAAGCCGCTGGCTAACCGGATCTGTGCTGCATATGAGGACAGAAATGAAGTGAGTCCAAATGCAAAGGACAATCCTTGAAACATTCTTTTATATACAATCATAACATTGTATTTGGATTATTGAATTTCTCCTACAGTAGAACAGGATTGCATGAATCTCAAAAAACTGTCCAGTGCTGCAGCATTGTATTCCCTCTTTGTCTGAAACCCTCTGTTTTAATAATAATAAAAATAATAATAATGGATTCAATTCATATAGCGCCTTTCAGGGTACCCAAGCACACTTAAAAAAGTGGAACAAACATATATGAAAACAAACAAAACAAAGAATAAATGGAGCGCCTGTCAGTCAGCACGGAAGGAACAGCAGCACCACCGTCAACAACACTGCCAATCAGTTACTGCTCGTCTCTTTAAGTTCCCCCTCCTCAGTGCCCAGTCTGCTCTGATTGGTCAGCTCACCTATGCCTGACCCAGCGCTGCTTACAACAACAGGGCAGCTTAGCTAAATCAATTCTTGTATGCCAAACTTGCCACTAGGCATAAATTATGCAAGGATGTGAAATGGTGACTTAGTGTGATGCCACAAGGTCACAGAATTAAAGGTGGGACTAGTGACAATGTCTCTTCAGGTGCAGTTTTTTCTGTGGGAGAGAAGAGCTTCTGTTGGTGCAGGCTTTGACCTTTTCAACTTTCAAGATATTTTACATGCACAAGTAATTATATAAGGAAAGGGGAGTATTCAAATAAAATATCAAAGCAGAGAAGTAGTGTGAAAAATATTCTAAATGCTTTCCTGCTGAGCGTTCTATTTAAATATTGATACCATACTGTGTGATATCACTAGAGCTAGTGGCCAGATAGCTTAGCTTATCATGTAAGTCTGGAAACAGGGAAACAGTTAGCTTTGCTCTGTCCAGAAGGAACAAAACCCATCGACCAGAACCTCATAAGCTCACTACTTAGCTCTTCATATCTGATTAATAATTCATTTAGGGTAGCTGTTTCACCATTTTCCCAGTTTTATGCTAAGCTAACTAGCTGCTTGCTACATCTCGCTACTCTTCAAAGTCTGATCTCAATGATTTACATTTTCAACACTGAATGTGAAAACAGCCTTCTGGTTTAAAACTCTGCATGAACATCGTTCTACACAGTGAAGCACAAACAGTTAAGGATAGGAACAAGAGGCAAAACATCGTTTTGACTTGAGGGGGCACTTAAGCATGATGTTGCACCTGGATGAACACATAAATACATCGATATCTCACCCTGATTTTACTTCTGTATACTTCTGTTTTCTGTATAAACAGAATGCAGTTGTGAAACAGATGTTTGAAAGGCTGTACCTGCACATTGGACACCAGCATCATGGTCATGCCCACACATTGAGCTTTGGAAACCATTGGCTGAGCATTGCTGAAGAAATGTTGTGTTGCCAAAGCATGAATCGCTGGCCTCCACCACTGATCCACTGCCTTGGCCGAAATGGGCGGCGCCTGAGGCATTCAATGCAGTTCCACATTCCAGCTGGTCACACACAACCTGAGCTTTACTCAGAGTCCAGTCTGTGTCACACACTGTTTGCCACACTTCGCCATGACGGACCTCTACCCTGCCAGAGCACTCATCCTTACTGTCAACCAGCCGGACTTCCAAACTTTCTGTGAAGTCAAATAAACTAAAATGATTATCTGGTATCAGAATATTGAAAGTGGCTAAAAAGGTTTAGGTAAAACTGAATGACAAAAGCTGAATAATAACAAAAAAATAAGGATACTACTCAACATCAATAAACAAGACTGTTTAATCCTTTGTAATTTTTTGTAGATTTTCTTACCTGTGCAGGCAACACCAGCAACCAAGGTGGTGTTGCAATTTTCGTCTATGAACGGACTTCGTGGGCACTGAGCCAGTGTCGACTCCAGTCCATTGCATTCGATTTGATCAGTCCAGGTCTGTCCTGATCCGATGCCGTACTCAGCGATGGTGGTAATCTTATGAACCCTCCCACAGTCCAGCTGTCTGCACACCACCGTTGCATCATTCATATCCCAAGATTCACTGCACACAGTCCCCCACTGGCCTTTGTCGTAGTACTCCACTCTTCCAACGCAACGACTGTGCCCACCGGACAACCTCACAATACCTGAGAATGACAGTTCTTCTGTGAATGTATACGGTACATGCAGTCTAACTTTGATGTTTGTTTATATAGAAGTGCTTTTCGTTACAGACTGACAATGTACATAGTGTACTTAATTATTGCAACAACTGTGTGGGCTGGCATGGAATATAGGAATTGCTTCTATTTCAACTGGAACATGCAACATCACTGTTGGTCCTCGCTTAGTCCCATTTGTGATTTGAGCAATCCTTCAGTTATTGCTTGACTACATAAATTATCTGTTTTCTTATTTGAATCAACAGGTAACATTCACATAAACTGGTTATTAAGTTAGTGGACTATTCACTGCTTAGTCTGACTTGCAGGAAGCAGCCTGTTTGTATAAGCTTGTGATTGTCTGTGTATCTCAGTCTGCATTTCTCCAACCGCAGTCTGCATGTGACTATTTAGCAATAGCATAATAACTGCATCCCTGGCAGGGCCATTTGTAGCTTTGTGGGGGCCCTATGCAAGGTGTTGTTTTTTGGGGGCCCTATTTTCTCAAATGATGGCGGGGAGGGGGGTTTCCAGACCCTTCTTATTTATTCAAATTCCTTCCACAGTGGCAGTTGCACTGTCCATTACCTGGTTTAAAACAAGTGTTAATATGTTGATCTATTACTTTTTAATATTATTTTGGACTAATTGATGATTTAATGAATAGATTTTCTCATTTGAATTTGGAACTGTCTTCATGCTGGAGAAGTGATTTCTTTTATGGTTCTTATTTTGGTGACCTCATTCCGCAATAATCAAAATGGTCAGAGCAGTGTTTTTCTATATGACTGTGGCACCAAGTCAGGTTTCCTCAGAGTTACTGCCTTCAAGTCTCTAATCAACTCCTGTCTCAAAGCCATCTTATAGTCCTCAAGCCAAGACAATTGTTATTGGTTTAAAGAAATACAAACAAGTCAGCCCATTTCTCCACTATACCACAATGATAATGGTTTCACGCCTGACTGGATCTGACCGACAACCTGAGGACACAACACAGTAGAGAATTGTCAATCTCAAGGAAGACAATCCCTGAAGCATACCCACCTTCAGTGTCCATTTTGCTCTGAGCATTTTACCATAATTTACTAAATAAAAATGAATGAGATGTGCACAAGAGCTGTTTTACCATGTAGTTCTATCTCTTTTCACAATTACTGAAGGACCTCAAATTTCAATACATCACCAAGTCTTACCTGAACATTCCACAGCTGCCTCTTCCATACGATCGTTGCTGGTCCGGACATATTCTGTCAGTCTGCACTGTGATAGAGAGCTCTCTCTGCCACTACAACTGACCTTATACCCTCTCTGAGCTCCGCCTTGACCATATGATCCGGTGAACTTGACTGGATCTCCACAGTTCATCTCTCTGCACACCACTGTAGCTTCATTCATTCCCCAGTTAAAGTTAAATGCTGGTGACCAGTGGTCACCGTGGGAAAACTCCACTCTGCCTGAGCACTGGCCAGTCCCATTAATGAGTCTAATGTTGGCTGCAAATCAAATGAGAGCGAAAAGCAATCAGTTAGTTGGTGTTTTGACACAAAACATCTGATTAAAGGGAAACTCCACCAACTTTACACAATTAACTATGTTCGCAGGTCTTGGTGGAGTACTACTACACATGTTAAACAAGTAGCATAAAGCCTTTTGTGGCTCCAGAAGAAGCTGTGTGATATCTGAAAAGTCACTGCCAGTGATGTTACTCATTGACTAAGTTGCATTGTGGGAAATGTAGGAACAGGGTTTTTTAAAAAGAAGAAGGTTTCATGCAATAAAAAAGGTGATATTTCTGGTTCTGCTGTGTCTATTTTGATCATTTGTTTTTAATCTGACCATAATTTGTCCAACGAGATAACATAATCTGCAAAATATTCATCAGAGGCATTTTGGGCAAAGGATAAATGTGAGTATGGAAACACTATGTGAAATAAGTAAATACTGTCCTTGTTACGACCCATGGTCATATCAACGTTTCCGTGCTTTTCCTCTCCTTGAATAACCCTCTTTTAGCTGAGTGAGTGAGAGTATGTGTGATTGGTTGCAAGTGTGTCTGAGTGATTGCAGGTTGTCCCAGGGAGCTGATCGGTTCCTGCCTGGAAACCAAGAGTTTAAGGACCGGCTCTCCTCTGCTGTCCCAGACTGCCAACATGTGTGATTGTGTAAATGATGTATTTTTGAATAAAACGCTTCGCTGCTGGTGGTGCCTGGAGTATGGTAAGAGGGGAGTCTCATTTTCATGTTGCGCCAGGGTCTCCCCTAGGCCCTGGTCATAACTGTGCTAATAAAGAAGAATGAACAACCCAACAGAGATGATACCTGAGCACACCACACCAGCATCTTCGCCATGGCCACAGTTATTTTCCCCGAAGGTAGGATGTCTGCAGTGCATGAGGGACGTCTCGTTCCCGAGGCAGCCGACATCATCCAGCCAGATGTCTCCCTGGCCTGGACCAAAGAAGGCACTCATTTTGGCCGTCTGAGCTGTTCCGCAGTCAATGACTCTGCACACCACCTCTGCATCTCTGAGGTCCCACTCATCATCACACACTGTTCCCCACTGGCCGTCATGCATAACCTCCACTCTGCCAGAGCATCGGTCGGTGCCATTGACAAGCCTTATTGGTGGAATATCTGAGAAAAGGTCCAGTAATGTTCATCCAGTATTTTAGCTGTTATCTGCAGTGCTATTTATTTGAGATGTCGGCATTCTTTCAAATATAATGGAACTCGATGGCACTCCGTTTGTGGTTTTTAAAGCACCAAAGAAATAGATCTGGAAAAAATCAACAACAAAGACAACAGTCTTATCACCAGCTTGATCAAGATAATCCACAGACGTTGTTGTGAGCAGTTTCATGTATTTCTTTCAGTGTCACCTCACCGAGGGAAGTGTGCATCCACTCATGGATGAGAGACTAGCTTACTAGGCTAGTAAATGTTAAAGCTCAGCTGCCACCAGCTGTCACAAGCACGAGCCTTTGTCCATAAGTAGACTAAATTTTTTTCTTTAGTGATACCATTTGTAGGTATGGTTCAGCAGAAAGAAAATAGCTCCTTGATGAAACTGCTCACAGCAAAGAGGATTATCTTGAGGAGCCGGGTCATGATTTCTGGAAAGACACTTTGCTGCTGAGTTTTTATTTAATGTATTTATTCATTTCTTTAAATGTCATCCAGCTCCAGCATATTTGAGAGAAGACAAACATCACTTACCTTACACCGTCTTACCTGTACATGAAAGAGAAACACCTTCACATGTCCCTGTGATTTGTAGAAATGTGCAGTCAGAGATAGAGCTCACATTTCTGGCACATGTGGTCCTATACCCTTTCAGTCTGGTGTCACCAAAATGGAAGCTTTCCTGAGAATTTTTTGGAGGTCCACAGCCGAGTTCCTTGCACAGCCTTGTAGACTCTTCTTGGCCCCAGTTACTGTTACAAATTTTCCCCCATTTGCCACCCTGGGAGACATCCACTCTTCCAGAGCAGCGGTTTGTCCCGTTATACAATCTGACTGAGGCTGAAATGGAAGCAGTTAGGGTTGTGGTTAACTATTGTATTTAAGATATTGGAGAAGAATGTTATTAGCTCAGCAGTGAGATGTAGTATTTCCCTATGCTTTTGAGGATGAAAGGGTTTGCGGAAAGGAGAAGAGATAGTACTGCTTCTATCTGTGATTTAACACCCAAGAACAACCACAAAAAGAGGAACAGCCGAGGATAACTGTGAGAGGCTGCAGGAGGCCCGCCATAGTCTAATTTGCCCCCTAAATATGATATGTGAAAAAATATTTCTGCCTTTCCAATGCATACAGACGTTTCAGTCAGTCTCTTTTTGTTTGCATTACTTTTAATGACTTCAGTTATGCTAGTTTAGGGCTGTATTAGTGAAAAAAATAATAATATGATAATATGTTTTTTGAACCCACACAGACACACACACACACACACACAGTGAAAGATGGTGGGTCTGTGTGCCGCTCCGAAGCAGCTATGTGTTAGTTACAAAATGACAAAAATGTCGCCTATGACTGACTGTTACAGTGAGTTAAAGAGTATCAGAAACATCTAATTCAGTGGTCGGCAACCCGCGGCTCCGGAGCCGCATGCGGCTCTTTGATCCCTCTGATGCGGCTCAGCTTTTGAAAATAATTAATGAGTATTTAATTAAAATGTATTTTATTTTAGTTTGTTCATTTTCAAAATGTAATTCTATGAAGATTATGAGGATCTTGTAACATCGGAATAAAACGTGTTAAAATATTTTTGTTGCTCTTAATACACGTCACAACCTCCAATGTGTGACACCCGCCAGTGTGCAGTTTCTTGAACTTTTCGACCCCAGGTAGGCCAAATATGGAGAATTCAAAGAAAAGAAAAGTGTCTGAAGAAAACAGGACGTTCAATGCTACGTGGGCAGATTAATTTGCTTTCACTGCTGATGAGACTGGTTTACCAGTGTGCTTAATATGTAATGAGAAACTAGCCAACAACAAAAAGTCAAATGTCGCAAGACATTTCCAGAATAAACACGCAGCCTTTGCTCAAAAATATCTGGATGGAGAAGAGAAAAAAAAGCCGTTTCGGAAGACTGAAAGACGCGGAAGACGCGGACCTTGAAGATGTTTCACGTCAGAAGGCCGTTCTTGCTCAGAATCACAAATGGCGTGATATTGAAAACCTCCCCAAGCCAGACGAACTTGTGTTCGAAACTTGGAATGCTATCCCCGACATTTATGTGAACATGAAAAAGTATGCACTTGGAGTCCTGTCGATCTTTGGATCCACATATGTATGTGAGCAGGTGTTCTCCAACATGAACTTTATTAAAAACAAACATCACACACGCCTCACAGATGACAGCTTGCAATCCTGTGTGAAGATGAAGGTGACGGCATACAGCCCCGATGTGCAGACGCTGTGCGCTGAGGTTCAGGAGCAGAAATCACATTGACCAAGTATGATACATATTTTGATTGCCTATTGTTTTGCATATATTCATATTTTTTCATTGTTCAGTGAAATAGCCAGTAATAGGATGATGGCACACAGAGAGAGGACAGCATTTTTGGTTTGCTGCAAGTGGATAATTTAAGTTCGGCATTTTTTTTTCATTACTACAAGAAGGACTCAAATAGACATCGAGTATTTTACTTAACCTTCAACCCAACGTCTTTTTTTCGGAGTTAAACATGTTTTGTTGCATGCAGAAATGTTATTTCATTTTCTCTGCAGTCGTCATTGATTTCATAAGTGTAACACATTATAGTTTGTTTATACATAGCACAAAGGCAAAAAAAAACCATTATATGCAGTGTTATTTCATTTTAAATTTCAAAAGGGTTTTGTGGCTCCCAGTGTTTTCTTTACTGTGTGAAACGGGTCCAAATGGCTCTTTGAGTGGTAAAGGTTGCCGACCCCTGCCCTATACTAAGGCAGAGAAAAACAGTAAACAAAGCCTATTGGTCCTTCAAACAGGCAGCGCTCTACTTCACGGGCTGTGCTGGGGTGAAAACTGAACAGAAAAAGATGGGGACACTTTTATTTTGCAGCCAGAAAAGTGATGAAAACAAGCATACCCAACAACACAGGAACTAGAGAACACTCTGATTGCGGCCGGGAAAGTATGGATTCTTTTTGTCGAACAAAGTTGGTAGACGGTAAACAAATGGACTTTACAGGACGATATTCACAAGCTGGAGTAATTTTATGAAAAACCATTTTGATGCTTTTGATCAGTGGATTCTTACGGACAACTGGAATATAAATAATTGAGTAATGGACACATATTACGGCTTTATGGCCGCATCAAAGGTAGGGAGTCACAGTGTGTTTCTTGTGACTAACGTTTACCATGCTGGTAAATATCAATGATTTATGGTTTGGTGCTCATGATTTTTGCAAAATCAACTGGATGAATGAATTGCGGAGATTCTACCCTTTCTAACGACGTATAGTATGTCCGTATTGATGAAAGTTGAAGCGGGATACGTCACTGCGCAGTGTAGACATACAGTCATTTATCTGAAATCGCCCATCTGCAGGCGGGTGGGTGCGGAGAGGTTAACTAGCATGTTGGATATTTAGCTAGAGGATTAAACTGGTCACTTAGATAACTCCTCTCTTGAAACAAATAATAAAATAGTATGTCTGTACAATAGTAGATGAATCTTCATTCCAAGCCCATGCAGGGGAGTTCATGATGGCTGTGTGAGACCATTATAACCAGAGAAAAAAAATGAAATTACTGAAGTAGCCTATGACATAAGTATAAATATTACAGTATGATGACCCAAACTACCTGCCACCCCCCCAGCGTCAGTCTCCGAAATTACTGTGGGAAACACTGATGCGTGCATCACTATGGTACACAAATGCAATTATCAGGATTCTGAGCAACCTGATTTCATTCAAGTACTTCACATTTTAACAACAGACAGTTCAGCATGTGTTACCTGAGCAAACAACACCAGCATCTTCATTGTGGTCACAGTCGTGTTCTCCCAAACCTCTGTGCGGGCAGTCAGCAAGGGATTTCTCATGACCAGAACACTCAACATCGTCCAACCAAACCTGATCCCGACCTCTACCGAAGAAGGCATTGTACTTGACTGAGAGAGCATTCCCACAGTTCATCTCGCGGCACACGACAGCTGCTTCCTGCATGCCCCATCTGTCATCACAAACTGTTCCCCACTGTCCATCATGGAAGAGTTCCACTCGGCCATTGCATCGATTAGTCCCGTTCATCAGCCGAAGTGGCTTACTGTCTGTCAGGTGGACAAGAAAAGACAGTCTAACCATGTACAGTTCACTACAAAATTACAGATGTAGTTTTTGACTCACTTGCACAGAAAACCGTAGCATCAACACAGCTTTCCTTAAATTCTTGAAGCTTGCACTGTGAGATCGAGCTCTCATTTCCAAAACAAGAGGTCTTGATTCCAACCATGTCACGTGCCTCTCCAAAATGTAGATTGTCAGTGGGAGTGACAGCAGTGCCACAGTTAATTTCTTGGCACGCCACGTCAGCTTCTGCCTTGCCCCAGTCACTGCTGCATATTCGTTTCCAATGGCCCTCATGGTAGACTTCCAATCTGCCATTACACCGATTGCTTCCGTTGACCACCCTCACGTGTTCTGCAAATCATTCAGGAAGAAATATAATTAAATCGAGATAGTCTTTGATGTTACCTAATCCCTTCATGTGGAAGGCAATGAGTCCAAGCCAAGAACCAAAATGTCTGTCTTATTTACATATGATCACTTGTTTCAGGGCCTTTAAATCTTTGTACTGCATGGTAGCAAGTACTAAAAAAATAATTATCATGTTTGACAGTCTCAACACAAAAGTGTCATGTTACGCAATTTGAAAGTCAGCCAAAAAATCTTGTAAAATGTTCATAGCAATGGCGGAAATGTATTTTCAAAGGGGCACTTCTTTTTCTGTCTTTGAAGTTCAGTTTGCTCAGCAGGAGGAGTAAGACTCTGCATTTCAAAACCTTAATGGAGCTTTCCAAAGTCTACAAAAATTCCCTTGATGATGTGATAAGATGAGGCCTAACCAACGACACTATTGACTTGAAATGTGGAAAGTGCATAAGCAAACGTTTTTGGAGCTTGACCCACACTATGGACTAAAAATCAGGAAATGTCTGCCTCTGCTGATTCCATTTTTTTTTATCTTGTACACTAACATTACGGGAGTGCAATATGAATGAATGAATGAATATGAATGAATGAATAGTTTTATTTCGGTTACAATATAAAATACTTAAATCATGTGCAATCAACTGGCAAATATTATCATACAGACTTCCACTCAACATTTTCTCACAAAAAAAAAATATTAAACAAACTCTGTAACTGAAAAAGGAATAGGCTGAAGCCAAGGCTTATTTTTGCCTATCCTGTGCAATCCATGAAATAACCCAAAGTATCAGTAACACAAAGAGGAAGAAAAAACAACAACAAAAAAACATAACAAAAATTTACTAAATTTACTAAATTCTTACTTCTTAATCATTTCACATTTCAGTTATTTAACGTTGTAATCCTTAATTATTTTACCTTTCAATGTTTTTTTGAAACTCAACAGTGATCTACACAATTTCAGTTCATCACTAAGTCCATTTCATAATTGAACTCCCAAAAATGAAACACATCTATATTTAACATTAGTTCTCACTTTACATATTTCAAAGACACACAACCCTCTTAAATTATAGTTTTTTTCTCTCAATTTAAAAAAATGTTGAATACAGGTGGGAAGACTTTTATTCCTTGCTCGAAATAATATTTCTAATGTTTTTATATGTACAATGTCTAAGAATTTTAAGATGCCAGACTTTATAAATAATTTATTAGTGGTTTCGCGATAGGAAGCTTTATTGATTATTCTAGTAACTCTTTTCTGGAGTTTAATTATAGGGTCTATGTATGTCCTGCATGCATTTCCCCAAACTTCAACATAATATGACATATATGGCATTATAAGTGAGAAGTATAATATACGCAGACATTTATTGTTCAACAAATCCCCTACTTTGTAAATAATACCAATAGATTTAGCTAATTCATTTTTAATATATTCTATATGTGGCTTCCAACTGAATTTATGATCTAAAATTACTCCCAAGAATTTAATCTCATATACTCTTTCAATTTTTACTCCATTCAGGAATAATTTAATTTCACAATTAGCCCTAACACCACCAAATACCATACATGTTGTTTTATTTTCATTTAATGATAACTTATTAATATCAAACCATTCTTTTAACATGTTCAACTCCTTTTCTACTGTTGACAACTATTCTTTAATATCTGGTCCTGAACAAAATACATTTGTATCATCCGCAAATGTAATGAATTTCAACTTATTAAATACTGTACAAATATCATTCAAATAAAGTATAAATAACTTACCGAACCCTGTGGTACACCACAAGTTACTTTTCCAAAATGTGACACAATATTATTAATTTTTACATACTGAAACCTATTATTCAAATAACTTCTATCCAATTTTGTGTAACACCTCTTATTCCATAACACTCCAATTTCTGCAGTAGTAAGGAATGATTAATTGTATCAAACGCTTTATGTAAATCAACAAAAACACCTACAGCATATTGTTTCTCATCTATAGCCGTAGCTATATTTTCTACAAACTCCATCACTGCTAAGGATGTTGATCAGTTGCTTCTAAACCCATATTGATGGTCACTCAGTAACTCATATTTCTCCATAAAATTATCCAATCTGTTTACAAACAATTTTTCAAGTATTTTTGAAAACTGAGGTAGCAAAGACACAGGTCTGTAATTTGATATAATATGTTCGTCACCATTTTTTATAAATTGGGACCACCTTAGCCATTTTCATCGTATCAGGAAAAATACCTGTTTGAAAAGATTTATTACATACATAAGTAAATGGTTTGAGGACAGAATCCATTACTTCCTTTACAAGTGACATATCAATAGTATTATCATCTGTGGATTTTTTACTCTTAAACTTCTGTACCACTTCTAATACATCACTCTCACAAACTCCACCAAGAAACATTGAGTTGTTACTGTTGAAAGCAAAATCATAATTATGGTCTACATCACTAATTTCCCTTGCTAAATTTGGGCCTACATTGACAAAAAAATCATTAAACTCATTAGCAATTTCCTCTGGATTTTCAATAATTGAATTGTCATTATTTACAAAATATGCTGGAAAATAATTTTTACTACAGTTTTTTATCAAACCATTGAGCACTCTCCAGGTACCCTTAATGTTATTTTTGTGTTTTTGCAGCAAATTATCAAAATAGTCTTTTTTGTGCAGTCTCATAATAGATGTCAATTTGTTTTTATATTTTATATGTTTTTATAATATGAACCACACCATGATGTAGAATGAAGGTGACATGAGGTGAATGCATGGGCACTGCACAATGGCCTTGTGGAGGTGAGTGTGGTCGAGGCGCGGGTGCAGGAGAGAGAGAGAGGTGGAGGGCGCTCAGAAGAACAGCGCCAGGTGAGTGATTGGCATGGCTGGCACCCAGTTGCTAATCACTCTCTTCCTTTATATGCAGTAGCGTGCTGGACCTTGGATGGAGGAGGCATGAGAGATGCGCCGGAGAGAAGTCGAACTGAGATGCACGAGCCGCGTTCGTCCCCAGTGTCAGTAGCTACTATTGGGAATTACTAATTCAAGCAATAAAAGGCTTAAATCAACAACTGTGTGCGCTTTGTGACTGCCGAGATGACTCATGGTAGCTCAAAACAGGTTACATTGGCACCCAACTGGACTTGGACGGCAAGCACACAGAGACATGACAGAGCTACAGCATCTGCAGCCAGCCACTGCACTGGGTCAGATGCTAGGGGAGATCGCCACGATGCACTGAGAGCAGGTGGAGGCGCAGACCCAGCTGCCACGGTCGTTGCTGGCTAGGTTGGAGATAGGGGCAATATCTCCCCCACCCACTTGCTCGCGGGCATCGCGCTCCACAAACTGGCGGCGGAGGACAATCCCCAGAGTTTTCTGGAGATGCTCGAATTGACAGCGGTGGCATGCGGTTGGCCATGGAGTGGGCCGTGCGACTGCTCCCTTTACTGTCAGTGGAGGCCCAGACAGCAGCCCTCGCCCTGCCGGCGGTGAAGAAAGCCGTCCGGGACAGGATGGGCTTCTACCCTGAGGATCACCGTCGTTGGTTCTGGATCATCCAGTTAGGGTCCGCGGGCTGGCCCTTCACGCTCGCCCAACAGCTAAAGGACACCGCGACCAGGTGGCTACAACCAGGGTAAATGGCTTTGGAGGAGCGGATGCTCGAGCAAGTCATGCTCGTGCAGTTCGTGGAGGGGCTCCTGATGGGGACGTTGGAGTGGGTGCGGTGCCACCGACCACCGGACCTGACAGCCGCAGTTACCCTCGTGGAGTATCACCTGGCAGTCCACCACAAGGGCCAGGCACCCGAGGGCCAGCCTCCCACTCCAGGCCGACCGACTCCGGCGGCCTGCCAGTGAGCTGTACCGCTGCCCGCAGCTCCTGGTCCACACCACGCATTCATTCGGCCCTTCCCTGCACAACACTCTAATTCTCCCTATGCTTCCTCTGCTCTTCCTCGGGTGCCAGGGTAGGAGTGCTGGAGGTGCAGGCAGCTCGGACACTTCGGCTGGGAGTGCCCGCTTATGGAGGTCTGCCAGGGGATCTGGGTCACTGGCCCGCCTACACCCTACCCCGGTCCAGGGGGGACATTCTGGTAAGGATTCAAGCGGATATATCAGGCAATGGTGGATTCGGGCTGTATGCAGTCTATAATCCACTTGAAACTGGTTTGGCCCGAGGCTTTGGTGGAGGAATCCTTGGTGGATATAAGGTGTGTGCATGGGTATATTAACAGTTACCTTGTGGTGCCAGTGGAAATTAGACATGGGGGGGGAAAGCATAGTGTTATGGCTGCGGTTAGCTCCCGTCTGATGCACCCTCTAATTGTGTGCATGGATTGGCCGGGGATTATTAAGTTATTGGGGCAATGTGTGGGGGTGCATTCACGGCCAGTAGCGACACGGGATATGTGTGTAGTGCTCAGTGGTGATGCGAGGTTGTCCGACGCTGCAGATGGGGAGGAGGAACTAGTGCGCCCTGACGCTGCACAGGCATAGCCACACCTTGCATTGATTAGGGACATATTTATAGAGACAGGAAAAGAAATTACCCACTTGCTGGTACCAAAAAGCCATTGGGAAGGTGGCTTATTATAACCCAATGGCTGGGCACATGGGGGGCGACAAAACTATTGGCCCGGCATTCGGGGAGATGTACACCGCTGATGTTAATCTTGCCCTTAAAGCCAGCTGGTTAACCAGCTGGCTATCCCAAGAGCGCCTTTGTGCCCCTTACCCATGGAGGTCCCATTTGAATGGATTGGTATGGACCTCGTAGGGCCATTTCACGTACACGAGGATGGCCTGTTGTTTGCAGTGTGGGAGTTACCCCAGGCCTCCACAGAATTTTCTCCCTTTGAACTCCTGTTCGGCAGAACACTGCGTGGGGCTCTGAACCTGGTTAAGGAAAGCTGGGAGGAGGGGCCGTGCCAAGTAAAAATGAAGTTCAGTATGTCCTGGACCTTGGAGCAAAACTCCACACAATAGGGCAGCTATCATGGGAGAATTTGCTTATGGCCCAGGAGCGTCAACAGCGCCTGTACAACAGAGGAACTAGATAAGAGAATTTGCACCGGGAGATAACGTGCTTGTATTACTCCTGTCATCCAGCTCCAAATTACTCGCCAAGTGGCAAGGACCTTTCATGGTCACACGGCGAGTGGACTATGTCGACTATGAGATGGTGGGTTCTGACAGGGGAGGGGCAACACAGATTTACCACTTCAACCACCTCAAAGCCTGCAGGGAGGCGGAGCCTGTTTCCCTGGTGACAAAAGAGAGAGATGAGCTGGGGCCTGAGGTGCTGAAATCCGCCAATCCCGCCTCACTCCGCTGTGGTGACCATCTCACACCATCCCAGGGAGCAGATATTGCCAGGTTGCAGCAGCATTACGCGGATGTGTTCTCCCCCCTGCCAGGATGCACAGACCTCATACAGCACCATATCGAGACGCACCTGGGCGTGGCGGTGTGGCGGCGTGGCGGCCCTATCGGTTACCAGAACACAAGAGAAAAGTGATTCAGGAGGAATTGGCGGCCATGCTGGAGATGGGGTAATAGAGGAGTCTAACAGTGCCTGGTGTATCCCCATAGTTCTGGTGACCAAGAAAGATGGGTCTGTCCGGTTCTGTGTGGACTATAGTAAGGTAATTGATGTTTCACAATTTGACGCCTACCAATTCGTTACACTTTCGTTTGAGTTGATCGTGCCCCAACCACCTTCCGGTGCCTTATGGACCAGGTGCTACACCCACATGCTGAGTATGCGGCCGCCTACTTGGATGATGTGATCATCCACAGTGGCGGCTGGGCCGCGCAAATGCAGCAGGTGGCCGCGGTGCTCGAGTCTCTGCGGCGGGCAGGGCTCAGGCCAACCCAAAGGAGGTGAGCAAATGGTCGTTGTGCAGCTGCGGGAGAGAGAGGTGGAGAGCGCTCAGGAGAGCAACGTCAGGTGAGTGATTGGCATGGCAGGCACCCAGTTGCTCATCACTCTCTCCCTTATATGAAGTAGCGTGCTGGACCTCGAGGAGGCATGGGAGATGCGCCGGAGAGAAGTCGAACCCAAGACGCATTAGCTGCGTTCAGTCCCAGTGTCAGTGGCTACTATTACTGATTCAAGCAATAAAAGGCTTAAATCAACTGTGTGTGCTTTGTGACTGCCACAAAAGCATTTCAAGCACAGTTCGCAATCAATCATAACACAATCTACTGTCTTTGAATTTGAAATGCAATAATATCGTCAGTTCCTAAAACAAATGCTGTGTTAGCTGCTTTTCTCCACAGCTGTATTTCTCAATCTCTTGATAGTTTCCATATCTGGTATCTTGATATAATTTGAGGAAAGTACTTGCCGTGCCGGATCACTTCAAGATAGAAACCTGGACGTTACTTTGGATTGTGCAATTAGCAAACTTGTCTGCTTATGTTGTGATACATTTTATTTGGCCTATAAAGCTAAGTCATTTTATGTTCTTATTTATAAAAGTAAGTGGCAAATAGCTCTGTATTACAATTGCAATTGAACATTTGATTACAAAGTAGATGTTGACTGCACAACTATGTCACCATTGGTTTTCCATAAACTTCGTTATCACTACACTGTTTTGTCTGCTACCAGGCGCGTGGTCAGCTGGGAAAAGAAAGGTTCTATAGGGATACATTTCCATTATAGACTAAATGATTGAATAGACTCTTCTTTATCCTGTTTTGTTATTTGCGACTCTGAGTGCAACAGAAATGACACAGTTGTCATAAAAACAGTGGTACCAGCAATAGGTAGATTTTGTTGACAGACGTTCAATCTTCTCAACTCTTAACAAGAGGGCAAACAAGGATGTTTCCAAAAGTGTCCAAAACTATTTCTGTAATAAAGCTACAAACTCTGCCATTGGATTAAGTGTTTTAAATGGGTCAAGTACAGCAAACATAAACTGAGATAAGAGATTCAGCCCTACCCGAACAGACAACTCCAGCATCTTCACCATGGCCACAGTTATTTAGCCCAAATGGTCTGTGTTCACACTTGAGGAGAGACGATTCATGACCAGCACACTGCACATCATCCAGCCAGATTCCTTCTTTTCCTTCTCCAAAAAAAGCCCCTTTCTTGGCCTCAAGAACTGTCCCGCAGTCTAACTCTCTGCACACCACCTCAGCATTGACAATGCTCCACTGATCGTCACACACCGTTCCCCAACTGTCGGCATGGTAGACCTCCACTCTACCCGAGCAACGTGAAGAACCAACCAGCTTGACTTTGTCACATTCTGGAATTGGGAAAAAGAAAGGGCAATAGCTGTAGGTTGTGTCACCATTAACTCAGTAAAAGAAAGTCCCTTTCATTATATCATGGTGTAGAAATCAGAATACATGTGTAAATGTGTTTTCAGGTATGAAACATTTTACTAACTGACCTGTAAGCAGTGATAGGCTCAGTATACCTGCAGCAGAAAAAATCTGGTAAAATGTTTAATTAAGCCTGATAACCCAGAGATTTATCATAAATATCTAAACAATCTTGTCCAATAGTACAGAGCAGTCAATGCAGTCAATGAAAGCAACTACCTGTAATAAAGTCAAGGGAAAAATGTGAAATAATGGAAGTAAAACACTGAAACTCACCTAATGACAAATAAACAAAATGTTGTTTTCCACAAGAAAGGAAGATCATATTGTGTCTTCAAAGTGGGTCAAATGCTGTCAAGGTAAAGTCAGAGAAATAAGTATTGTTACTCTTCATTTAAAAGAAAAAAAAAAAGTGGTGTCTGTCGTTTGCACAGCAACGAGGAAAGCTTGATTTCTGGAAACCATGCAATATTTGTCTTTACCAAAATCAGCAACGGTGTCTAAGTCCCCCTCTTACCTTTTAAATTCAACCAGTCTTGTTTGCTATTAAAATGGCATCACAATTCAAACTAAAAAAATATCACATCTAAAACATCCAAAGGATAGAAGTCCTAAGTACAGATCCAGTGATTATTATCAATAAAGGGGCTGCCAGGACTTGCACTGCAACCTGGACGTATGTTGACATTTGGATCAATCATTAAAGACTGGAGATGACAGGAGATTAAATTTTTACACAATATCTACATACTATTTGAAAAAGACATTACTTACAGCAGGAAAATCCAACCACAAGTAACATAATGCTGGAACGGGAATGCTAGAAACTGTCAGGCTGGGTTAAAGGGGAAAACTCAGGATAGAGGAAGTGGACCCAAACGCAGTTAAACAGGGGACATGAGGCAAAATCAGGGGAAAAACAAAAGGCGAGCTTTATCAACTAAAAGCTGTCAACAGGCAAAGTAGCAAAAGAAAGCAAGACAAAGTACAAACAAAAGGACAAAGTTCAAATAAAAAAAAATGCAAAATACAAAACTCCAAAAACACATACCGTGGGGAACAAGGAACAGACAGGAGCAGGCGCATGAACGGGAGCATGGACGTAGACAGAGGCTGACAAATACAATGACCGGACCAGGAGTGAAGGGAACACACAGACACTGATGAACAGACGAGGAACAGGTGAGGAGAGAGTGGAGGGAGGACGAAGGGGAGGAGCACATGAGAGAACATGAAGGGAACAATACAATAGACAGAGGGAGCCAGAGGGAAGAACATAGGGAAATACACAGGAGAACTTAAAGGACACATGAGGGCATGGAAAAACAAAACAAAAGACACAAGACATGATACAAAGAGATGGAAATCAAATACAAGACAAAACCAGACAACACAACGAACAAGAATCTACAGTCATGACAGGAAACCCTCCTGGATCTTGGCCGGACCACCAACAGAGGTTCGCAGGGAGCTGGTGGCCTGGGAGCTGATGAAGGGCTGCTGGCAGCAGACGACCTCGGCCAGGCCTCCGACTGAGGAGCAGGGATAGGTGTCGACCGGTCCGCCGACTGAAGGCCACTGGCAGGTGTCGACTGGGCCGTCGACTGAGGGCCACTGGCAGGTGTCGGCCGGTCCACCGACTGAGGGCCACTGGCAGGTGTCGGCCTAGGTGTCAGCCACACCATTAGTGGCGCAAACCCGGCAAGTGCTGGCTGGGCAGTTGACAATGGAGCTGGGGCTCCAGAGCCAGACTTCACGGAGCCAGGACGCTGCCGAGAACGTCGCTTTCTTGGTGGGGGCACTTTGTAGGCCAGGCGGGTTCCACAAAAAGGGGAAACTGCAGGCTTGTCCAGGATTGCGATTGAGGCATGGGCTGATGCTGGAGCTGAGGCATGGGCTTGTACACTGGGAGCTAGCTGAAAGTTGCTACCATTTGCTTGTTAAGCAAGGTCCTCCTGAGTTCAGCAACTTCAGCAATTAGCTCCTCAGCACATGGAACTGCCCTCAACCAGGGCTTACTAAACAGATCCCTGTCAAATTCTGCTATTGCCTGTAGCATCTCCCTTATGTCCGTAGTACCATCAAGATCCCCCCACAATTTGTTCTCAATATCCAAAAGCTGTTTGCAGTTGTCTGCTGGGTCCATTTTACTTCTTCCGGTCATTCCATCAGGCTGGGTTAAAGGGGAAAACTCAGGATAGAGGAGGTGAACCCAAACGCAGTTAAACAGGGAACATGAGGCAAAATCAGGGGAAAAACAAAAGGTGAGCTTTATTAAATAAAAGCTGTCAACAGGCAAAGTAGCAACAAAAACAGCAAGACAAAGTACAAACAAAAGGACAAAGTTCAAATCAAAAAATGCAAAATAAAAAACTCCAAAAACACATACCGTGGGGAACAAGAAACAGACAGGAGCATGGACATAGACAGAGGCTGACAAATACAATGACCGGACCAGGAGTGAAGGGAACACACAGACTAAATACACAGACACCAATGAACAGACGAGGAAAAGGTGAGGAGAGAGTGGAGGGAGGAGGCCAGGTGTGGTAACGAAGGGGAGGAGCACATGAGAGAACATGAAGGGAACAATACAATAGACAGAGGGAGCCAGAGGGAAGAACATAGGAAAATACACAGGAGAACTTAAAGGCCACATGAGGGCATGGAAATACAAAACAAAAGACACAAGACATGATACAAAGACATGGAAATCAAATACAAGAAACCACAAGACAAAACCAGACAATAACACAACGAACAAGAATCTACAGTCATGACAAAAACCCTGATTAGTAGACACTACAAATAATCTGCTGCGAAAACTAAAAGGGAAATGTAGTTCAAAAGGAGAGTTGTGAGCAAACTTCTGGTATGGCCAAACCCCAATAAGAGAAACCTGTGGCGTTCAACAGCCTTTTTAAAACATAGGACATTTTGGTATCATTCACAACATTAATTATACAAAGATTAACAGCAGCAACACATTTATAAGCACGTTCTCAACTGAAATAAATGTAATAAACCCATGTGAACAAATTAGCTGCATTCACATTTGCATTTTCATTGCAAAGCATTTCATCATATCATACATCTGTTAAGCCTCTGTCTGTCTGCACTTTCTTTCTTATTTGTTGTTCATGTGTTTGTTGTGATACAAAAAAAAAACAATAAAATTGCATTTTGTTTTGTTTTGTTTTTCTAACAGAGGTTGACCACTGACTCCCATTTCCAAACCCAAACATCCGTCCCCTCCCCCCTGTGATCATTATTCACAACAGTCATTTTATGTTGAATTTGTATATAGCAAAGCCATTCCGGGATCATCCCCATGTTCCCCGGGTCCTATGTTCCCCGCTGTTCACCCAAAGGGTTAGGGTTAGGGTTAGGGTTTATTACTCTTAAAACAAGAAAATGGGAACATAGGACCCAGGGAACGCTCCCACCATTCCTCCCCCTTTCTTTAAATTTTAATGAAGTGGTCTGAACTGGGCTAAATCAATGCGCTGTTTATTTGCTTCATCTCCCCAACATCACAAGATCTTTAAAGTCCGTGTAAAGCAAATTCGGCCATTTTCTTCTAAACACATTAAAAAGGTCATAAATGTATTTCCTTAAAACATGTAAAAAGCCATTCAACCATTTAGAATTTAATTTTGGAGCTAGGCTCACAAACTGTGTTACAACATTTCTGTGTTCAGGATTTAATGGGCGGGTCAGAAATCATGGCAGCGTTATTTGCATAAACCCGGCCCTGCTGCGGAAGCGGTATAATTACATTCAGTGCATTAGCTTCGGTGGTTTTTCTTCTGGCTCACGAGTCTTGGATAGTATCTCTTAGCTAAACAGTCATGTCTCATCCACATCGCTCGTGCATCTTTCCTGGATGCCACAGTGTGCAGGGTAACGGCGCCATTAGCTTAGTTTCCTAAGGAGGACAACTTAAGGAAACAATAGATCGATTTTGTCAAGAGGAGCTACTGTGGAGAGTTAAAAATCACCACCAATACCCGTCTCTGCAGTGTCCACTTTACCCCCGATAGTTACAGCAACTGTCACCAGGTAAAGTCTGGATATCTGAAGAGTCCGTTGACGCTGGTCAGTGGGGCCGAACCGACCCTCTCCAGCCCCGGCTTGCATCCTCCCATCCCGCCGACAGCGCATGCTCTCATCTCCACCGCTGGCATTATGTTCCTGCCTGCGACCATTCCGCCGACTACAGGTGCTTTCATCCCCGCCATCGGCATTACGTGCCCGCCAGAGAGTGTAAGTAGAGTTTAGATTCTCTCCCCGAGCCTGACCCTGACCCGACCGGGACCGCTGGCCGCGGGCCTGGTCGGGCCGAACTCCCGTCAATATCCTCAGGCGTGTAAGTGTAAGTGTGTGCTTATGTATGTTATAAATATTGTACATTTAGGAAATTAAATGCATTTTGCTGAAGGTGCAAATCCTGAAAGTGATTTTACATCGTGTATCCTGTCATGCCCATGTAATGTTAGCAAATGTTACTGCATTTAAAGGTGAAATATGGAATATGAGCTGAATGCTGCCATCTAGTGTCTCAAGATCATAGTCGCGACAACAAAAAAGTAATTCCAGCGGTCGGGTTGCCAGGTTTGCTGCCGAGTGTGTGTATTATAGCCACTGACCGCAATGGTTAAAGTGAACCAGCAATACTGGACAGGGCAGGAGGATTGAGCCGCCTCCGTTTCCTCCATTTCCTCCGTTTACTGGGTGTGGAGGTCGATGGGTCACGATCAGTATTCTCATATCTAGGATCAACGTGATATAATGAAAATAAGTATAGCAGAGGAGTTTGACCGACAGGTAACGTTAGCTAAGTTAGCAAGCGAGTTAGCTTACCGATCCAGGAGAAAGTTCGCCATTTCCGCGTGTGTTTTGATGCCGTGGAAATCCTTTACCTGAGTCCATCGAACGTATGCTTCACCGATATTTACTCTGGTTTTTGCTCTTCTCCGGTCACTCAGCTGCTGGGACAGATAACGCACCATTCGCTGGGGCTCTGAAGAGCTTGCAGACTCCGCCATTTTACCCAGTGTCAGCCTAGCTGTGCCGAGCTTTGCCGAGCATTGCCGAGGTTGCGAAATTGGCAACCCGCAATGCCGGCTGCTATTTGGCCGGTACGATGTAAACAGGAAGTCATTGTCGAACCCGTCAAAATTTCTTAAAGTATTTATTTCAGACTAAATATAATTTTTCAAGGAAACGCATTACTTTTAATCTGCGCCCCTCTAAACGCCCCGTGGATGTATTATTTTTGAAAAAATATAGCTTTTAATAAGCATATTACATATTCAACCTTTAATCATGACACGATTTGGCCTCATTCCCTGAGCGAGTCCAACTGACAGCACAATGATAATCTACAGGTAATATTTTATGTGCACCAATATAGCTATGACAAGGAATTATATGTAGACTGGGGTTTTACATTTGTGTGTAATGTAAAACATGGACTGTGAGGAACAAGGCTGAGCACCATCAGTGTCTGACTCAGAGTCACTTTCTGGCTCTGATGGCTCAAACAGGTCGGGCTGGGTCCGTCCGATGACGCTACTAGCTTCCATTGTTACTGTAGGTTACGTCCTTGTACAGTACATTGTGGCTCCCCTCCCGCGCGTGGGCGTAGTTCCAGCGCCTCTAACTGACACGCCCCCAGCGTTTCACAGCAGAGACAAGTGCTTGTTTTTCCATGATTTTGAGACCTAATTTTAAATACTTGGCAACTTTTTTAATCTTTCAAATTTGGCTCAGTGGTCAATGACACATGTTTCTGTGGTGTGACAAACTCATAACACTGCTTTACACGGACTTTAAGAAAGCCTCCACAGAAGATATGACTTAGCATGAGAAAACAAATCTAAGTCACTAAAGAAAATGTATTTGATAAAAGTGACACTACATTTGAATTAGTTTGAGCTGGCAACATACTTTTCTTCACATAAACAAGCCTTTCTTATAGCTACTGCTACAGAAACCTTCCTTTCTTTTAGTGAATGTTGAGACGCTGTGCAAAAACATTAAACAGATTGTGATCGTTTGCAGATCCTTTTTGAAATGTACACAATTAAAAAAACTGAAAAAAAACATATATATAATATAACGTTTTACCATTTTTTTGGTTTATATATAATGATCTGTTTTTATTTACATTTTACATTCACTCAACTCTTTTGGATTGGGTTTGAACATCTCAATTAAACTAGCTACTCATTCACTCCTCCAGATAGGAACTTTGAAATATTAAAGTGTTATTCATCTTTCAAATCCCACTAAACTTTTTCAAAATATTCAACGTTCTTTGACGCTAATACTTATCTTAGTTATAATGGAGGTCAATAAATCAGAAGATGGACTATTTCTATAGGGTTATAATAGTTATAATAGTGTTAGCAGAGGATGAATTGATGGGTCTCACAGTCAGGGGAAATAAGATGCTCTGTGGTCTTTCACATTACCTCATCACTATGCAACCTGCAAACAGCTTGGATTAAAACAAGTAAAATAGCATTTGTCAGCATTTGCTTTCAAAAACAACGGTGCCAAATGATAAGGTAAGAAAAAACACATTTATTCAAGTGCACTCACTTACACCAAAAAAGCAGATTATCATGTAACACAAAGACAATGTAATCAGTATATTCCTGCAGATCAATAGACTTAAACTTTGTGATTATCAGAATCTCACAGGAACAAACTAAATCACTGCAGGAACAAGTAAAATAAATGTTACAAGCACACATTTGCCCATTTACACAAGCATCATGCATGTTATTGTTCAAGTGGATTATCCAAATCTCTTTTTCTACGTCATAATTTGATACGGCAAGTCACACAGCATTTAATTGAGTTCCTGTAAAGTTGGTAGTTTTCTGAATTATTTGTTTACATAAAAATACAAGGGAACAACAAATAAAAAACAGGTCCCTAGTGTTCCTGTGGTCTAGCTTAAAGAAAAAAAGGCACGCCAGCCAAAAAAATCTTGTTTCCTCCAAGGTCGTGTTAGTACGTGGTGACATCACTTCTGGGTGTGGTTACAGGTGTGATAGACCTGAAACTTGCTCTTTGAATTTAGTGAAACCTCATCATTTCATGAGTCATTCTGCCATCACGGGACAACGAGTGGTTCAAGCTCGTAACACACTCTCCCAGCCAGGTCCTCAGGGACCCTCTCGACAGAGTTATCCAAATCAGCGTCAGCCTTCTTCTCTACCGGGCTGCGAGTGTACACATTCTCATTCACTTGGGTAGTGCGAGTACTGAGGGAGATAAGGAAAGGGACAATGTGATCACTGGGGTGTCTTTCAAGTTGTTTGCTGTAAAATAGAATAAGTAAATCTTTGCCAATAGCATCAGATTCGTTCTCTTTTTTAAATACCTTCCATCGAATGCTCCATTGCTTCTGTCATCTACATCGTTTGTTATTGCTCCTCCAAACCTGTTACTAAACTGAACCAAGGTACCTGAAAAGTGAGCATAAAATCACTGTGACATTATTTTTGAAAGAACATCTCGAGGTGAATAATATCCAGGTGAAATCCAGATCAACTTGTTTACAGCTATGTAATTTTTAAACATGCATTTGTTGTTTTTCTTAGAAACTTGGGGTCATCCCATCAAGCTTTAAGAACAACAATTATGTCCCAATCTTAAGTTGTTGCGCTAAGTGTGTAAATATGTCCGTCTCTGTCTGCCTCTTGTTCAGCTGAAGGACTGAACTAAAACAGTGAGGTTGAGGGTTGTAAAAACCAAAACAAACAAAAGTGTATCTGTGCAGGGAGACTGGAAAAAAATGGTTTCATGCTGTCAAAATATGTAGTTTGATGTAATGTAAATAATGTGTGTCTGCCACTTACCAGCACCCAGACCTCTCTTCCTCCAGAACCAGTAACCGCCACCCAGCGCCAGTAGCACCAGCAGTAGCCCAACCACAACTCCTGCGACAGTTGAAGAGGACGAGGCTACTGCAGGGATTAAAGGAAAGAAGAAGTAACAGTGTTAGGGAAGGGGAGAACCAACCATGATCACTCTGGAAAGACAAACACTGAAGGGCTTTTGAGTCTCACCAATTACATTGACTTGTAGTGACTTCGAGGGAACGGAACAGAAGGACATGCTGGAGATGTTAACACCAAAGACACAGCTATATTCTCCTTGGTGCTCATATTGTAATGAAGGGAAGTCAAAGGTCGCCATGTAGAAGATAGAGTGGCCAAATGCAGGCTTTGCCTCTGTGACGGTCATATTGGACTTTCTCAGATAGAAGTAACCTCCGGAATATGACGAATGAGTAGAGCAGGTGACGGAGAAGCTGCTGCCTTCGTTGACCGATATTTTGTCCGGGCTGTAGATCACCATTGCATGAGGAGATGTCAGGGAGATTCTGGGTATGTCCATTTTCACTGCAGAACAGACAGAGATTCATAGAGATCAGATTTATGTTTGCAATCTTGCACAGTCAAATTTCTATCAATTATGTTCAAGTGGACAAACAAAGCACAAAATGATTGACCTGTGATGGAGAGTTCAGCTACATTTCCTTGAGGATAATAGATGACTTGATTGGCCAACTTCTTCTGATATTCACAGTAGTATGACCCCTTTTGGCTGAAATCCACTGAATGGAAGACAAAGGTTGCAGCTTCGTTTTGGGAGTATTTTTCCATTTGAAAATTTCCTTCCATCTTTCTCAGGATGAATGTCCCACCCAGGTGTTCTGATACAACGGTGCAGGTGATTTCAACTTTTTCACCCCATTTTACATCTGTAGCCGGACTAAAAGTGATTTGGGGCTTCTCTAGAGCACCTGAAACAGAGCGTAAGTTTTAGTTAGTTTGGTCATAAAAGCTGCTGCAGTTTTATCTGAGGTAAAGACTTCATTCACAGAGTCAGAATGAGCCAGGCCTCTTACCTAAACAGATAACACCAGCATCTTCACCATGCCCGCAGTTATTTTCTCCAAATCCGTTGTGATTACAGTGTGACAGAGCAGACTCTTGGCCTGTACACTCCACGTTATCCAGCCATATTGGACCACTGCCTCTACCAAAATGGGCATTTGTAGGAGCAGAAATTGCGTGACCGCAGCCAAGCTGTCTACATACCACATCGCCATTGGCCATTTCCCATTCATCATCACACACAGTTCCCCACTGGCTTTTATAGAAGATCTCCACTCTGCCAGAGCACTGACTTGAGCCGCTGGCCAACCGGATCTGTGCTGCATATGAGGACAGAAATGAAGTGAGTCCAAATGCAAAGGACAATCCTTGAAACATGCTTTTTTATACAATGATAAAAGTGTATTCGGATTATTGAATTGAATTTACTTGTATTGATACACATAGATTTTAATTTTTAAACAATGTAAAGACATTTCATATTATATTTGGAAAACACTGCTGTTCTTTTCATCATCATCAGTTAATGATGATTTAATTTTAAAGGAGACATATTAAGCTAATTTTCAGTCTAATAATATATTTTTGGGAGGTTACTTCTACAGTAGAACAGGATTGCATGCTCTAAAGCTCAAATAACACAAAAAAAAACTGTCCAGTGCTGCAGCGTTGTATTGCCCCTTTGTCTGAAATGCTCTGTTTTAACTCCTGTCTCTTTAAGGGCCCCCCTCCTGAATACCCAGTCGGCTCTCATTGGTCAACTACACATGCCTGAAGGTCTCTTCAGGTGCAGTGTTTTCTGTAGGAGAGAGGAGCTTTTGTTGGTGCAGGCTTTGATCTTTTGAATTTTCAAGATCTTTTACATGCACAAGTAACTATGTAAAACACTGAAGGACAGGGGGGAAGAAAGCATAATAGGCCCCCACTGATAGCAAAACAGTAGTTATGTGCAATATGACTCAATGGGTCACTTGAGTAATCCAAATAAAATATCAAAGCAGAGAAATAGTGTGAAGAATATTCTAAATGCTTTCCTGCTGAGCGTTCAATTTAAATATTGATACCATACTGTGAGATATCAATAGAGCAAGTGGCTAGGTACCTTAGCATGTAAGACTGGAAACAGGGAAACAGTTAGTTTGGCTCTGTCCAAAAGGAACAAAACCTAAGAGGAACCTCATAAACTCACTACTTAGCTCTTTATATCTGATTTATGATTCATTTAGGGTAGCTGTTTCACCATTTTCCAGTCTTTATGCTAAGCTAACTAGCTGCTTGCTACATCTCGCCATTCTTCAAAATCTGATTTCAATGATTCACATTTTCAACACATGTGAAAACAGCCTTCTGGTGTAAAAACTCGGATTGAACATCGTTTTACACAGCAAAGCTCAAACAGTTAACGATAGGAACAAGAGGCAAAACACAGTTTTGACTGTTTCTCATGTTTAAAAGGCTGTACCTGCACATTGGACACCAGCATCATGGTCATGCCCACACCTTGAGCTCCGGAAACCGTTGGCTGAGCATTGCTGAAGAAATGTTGTGTTGCCAAAGCATGAATCGCTGGCCTCCACCACTGATCCACTGCCTTGGCCGAAATGGGCGGCGCCTGGAGCGTTCAATGCAGTTCCACATTCAAGCTGGTCACAAACCACCTGAGCTTTACTTAGAGTCCAGTCTGTGTCACAAACTGTTTGCCACACGTCACCATGACGGACCTCTACCCTGCCAGAGCACTCATCCTTACTGTTGACCAGCCGGACTTCCAAACTTCCTGTGAAGTAAAATAAACTAAAATGATTATCTGGTATCAGAAGATTGAAAGTGGCTAAATATGTTTAGTTAAAACTAAGTGACAAAAGCTGAATAATTAAAAAATAGGAATACTGCTCAACATCAATCAACAAAACTGTTTAATCCTTTGTGATTTTTGGTAGATTTTCTTACCTGTGCAGGCAACACCAGCAAGCGACGTGGCGTTGCAACTTCTGTCTCTAAACGGTCTTTGTGGGCACTGAGCCAGTGTCGACTCCAGTCCATTGCATTCAATTTGATCAATCCAGTTCTTTCCTATGCCGATGCCGTACTCAGCCATGGTGGTAATCTTATGACCCCTCCCACAGTCCAGCTGTCTGCACAACACCGTTGCATCATTCATGTCCCAGGATTCACCGCACACAGTCCCCCACTGGCCTTTGTCATAGTACTCCACTCTTCCAACGCAACGGCTGTGCCCACCGGACAACCTGACGTTACCTAAGAATGACAGTTCTTCTGTGAATGAACACGGTACATGCAGTCTAACTTTGATGTTTGTTTATATACTAGTGATTCTCGTTATATACTGACAATGTACATAATGTAACTGATTATTGCAATAACTGTGTGGGCAGGCATGGAATATAGGAATTGCTTGCATCACTGTTAGTCCTTGCATAGTCCCATCTGTGATTTGAGCAATCCTTCAGTTATTGCTTGACTACGTAAACTATCTGTTTTATTATTTGAATCATGAGGTAACATTAACATAAACTAGTTATTAAGTTACTGGACTATTCACTGCTTAGTCTGACTAACAGGAAGCAGCCTGTTTGTACAAGCCTGCGATTGTCTGTGTATTTCAGTCTGCATTTCCCCAACCGCAGTCTGCATGTGACTATAACTGCATCCCCGGCAGGGCCGTTTGTAGATTTGTGGGGGCCCTATGCAAGGTGTTGTTTTTGGGGGCCCCTATTTCCTGAAATGATGGAGGGGAGGGGGGTTTCCAGACCCTTCTTATTTATTCAAATTCCTTCCACAGTGGCAGTTGCACTGTCCATTAACTGGTTTAGAACAAGTGTTAATATGTTGATTTATTGCTTTTTGATATCATTTTGGACTAATTGATGATTTAATGAAAGGATTCGCTCATTTGAATTTGGAATCGTCTTCACTCTGGAGACGTGATTTCTTATAAGATTCTCATTGGGCAGCGTTCTGCAATAAACAAATGGTGTTACACCACTCAAGCGACAACGTTTGGTGCAGGAATGAGTTCACCTTTATTACTCCGTGGCAAAACTGACAACACAACTCAAGACGGTCAATGCAGTACGGGGTACACACTTTTTTCACCGCAGCAGCGCAGGTTTCTTCAAAAAACTCAACAAAAAAACTCTCTTCTACTTCTACTACTTGGCTGACAGTCATTTGCCACCAACTCTGCCTCCTGCTGGCAAGCATAATGAAACATACTCAAACAGCAAAGCTGATACTGTCTATTACTGACAGACATGTAAAATGAATAATAACAAAATAAAATAGCATTTTCTTCAGGTGCTACAAGGGTCAGAGCAGTGTTTTTCTATATAACTGTGGTGACAAGTCAAGTTTCCTCAGCATTACTGCCTTCAAGTCTCAAGTCAAGTCCAGCCATGTTTCAGGCCTGACTGGATCTGACCGAGATTCTGAGGACACAACACGGTAGAGACTTGTCAATCACAAGGTAGCCACTCCCTGAAGCATACCCGCCATCAGTGTCCATTTTGCTCTCAGTATTTAAAGCGAAACTCTCGCCAAAAAGCAACCGAGACTTTATTTGGGATTGAATATGAGTCAAACCTTGGTAATACCCTGGTGATGCTACGAGCAAAGTTTCATGTTGTGTCGAGCCTTCTTAGTGTTCTAAAAATAGCAATTTTGATGCTAGCGTATCATGCCCCTAGCACTCCCGTTCAAAATTAACGTGCCCAAAACCGAAACTACGGTAAATTTTAAAATAGCCTCTTTCATCGTAATTATGCTTTTACACGAAGGTTTGACTCATATTCAATCCCAAATAAAGCCTCGGTTGCTTTTTGGTGAGAGTTTCGCTTTAACCATAATTTACTAAATAAAAATGAATTAGATGTGCACAAGAGCTGCTTTATCATGTAGTTCTATCTCTTTTTACAATTACTGAAGGAACTCAAATTTCAATTCAATACATCACCAAGTCTTACCTGAACATTCCACAGCTGCCTCTTCCATACGATCGTTGCTGGTCCGGACATATTCTGTCAGTCTGCACTGTGATAGAGAGCTCTCTCTGCCATTACAACTGACCTTATACCCTCTCTGGGCTCTGCCTTGACCATATGACCCGGTGAACTTGACAGGATCTCCACAGTTCATCTCTCTGCACACCACTGTAGCTTCATTCATTCCCCAGTTAAAGTTAAATGCTGTTGACCAGTGGTCACCGTGGGAAAACTCCACTCTGCCTGAGCACTGGCCAGTCCCATTAATGAGTCTAATGTTGGCTGCAAAGCAAATGAGAGTGAAAAGCAATCAGTTAGTTGGTGTTTTGACACAAAACATCTGATTAAAGGGAAACTCCACCAACTTTATACATTTAACTATGTTCGCAGGTCTTGGTAGAGTACCATTATATATGTTAAACAAGTAGCATAAAGCCTTTTGTGGCTCCAGAAGAAGCTGTGTGTACTCTGAAAGGTCACTGCCAGTGATGTTACTCATTGAAGTTGAATTGTGGGAAATGTAGGAACAGGGCTTTTTTAAAAAGAAGAAGATTTCGTGCAATAAAAAAGGTGATATCTCTGGTTCTGCAATGTCTATTTTGATAATTTGTTTTAAATCTGTCCATGATTTGTCAAACAGTGATAATATAACCTGCAAAATATTCATTGGAGGCATTATGGGCAACGGGTAAATGTATGCATGGAAACGCTTTGTGAAATAAGTAAATAATGTGCTTATAAAGAAGAATGAACAACCCAACAGAGATGATACCTGAGCACACCACGCCAGCATCTTCGCCATGGCCACAGTTATTTTCCCCGAGGGCTGCATGTCTGCAGTGCATGAGGGATGTCTCGTTCCCGAGGCAGCCGACATCATCCAGCCAGATGTCTCCCTGGCCTGGACCAAAGAAGGCACTCGTTTTGGCCGTCTGAGCTGTTCCACAGTCAATGACCCTGCACACCACCTCTGCATCTCTGAGGTCCCACTCATCATCACACACTGTTCCCCACTGGCCATCATGCATAACCTCCACTCTGCCAGAGCATCGGTCAGTGCCATTGACAAGCCTTATCGGTGGAATATCTGAGGAAAGGTCCAATAATGTTTAAAGTAATCAAGTACTTTAGCTCTTATCTGCAGTGCTATTTATTTCAGCTTTCTTTCAAATATAATGGAACTAGATGGCATTCCGTTTGTGGTGTTCAAAATGCCAAAGAAATACATCTGGAAAAAATCCACAACAAAGACAACAGTCTTACTACCAGCTTGATCAAAGTAATCCACAGACGTTGTTGTGAGCAGTTTTATGTATTTCTTTGAGTTTCACCTCACAGAGGGAAGTGTGCATCCACTCATGGATAAGAGACTAGCTTATTAGACTAGTGAATGTTAAAGCTCGGCTGTCACCAGCTGTCACAAGCACGAGCCTTTGTCCATAAGTAGACTCAAGCCTTCCTCTGTGATACTATTTGTAGATACAGTTCAGTAGAAAGAAAATAGATCCTTGATGACACTGCTCACAACAAGATCTGATTATCTTGTGGAGCCGGGTCATGATTTCTGGAAAGACACTTTGCTGTTGAGTTTTTTGAAATGTATTCATTTATTTCTTTGAGTGCCATCTAGTTCCAGCATATTTAAGAGAAAACAAACATCACTCACCTTACATCGTCTTACCTGTACATGAAAGAGAAACACCTTCACATGTCCCTGTGATTTCTTGAAATGTGCAGTCAGAGATAGAGCTCACATTTCTGGCACATGTGGTCCTATACCCTTTCAGTCCGGTGTCACCAAAATGGAAGCTTTCGTGAGTATTTTTTGGAGGTCCGCAGCCGAGTTCCTTGCACAGCCTTGTAGACTCTTGTTGGCCCCAGTTATTGTTACAAATTTTCCCCCACTGGCCACCCTGGGAGACCTCCACCCTGCCAGAGCAGCGGTTAGTCCCATTGAACAGTCTGACTGAGGCTGGAAAGGAAGCAGTTAGGGTCAGGGTTAACTATTGTATTTAAAATGCTGGAGAAGAACGTTATTAGTTCAGCATTGAGATGTAGTATTTCCCTCTGCTTTTGAGGATGAAAGGGTTTGTGGAAAGGAGACGAGATTGTACTGCTTATAAATCTGTGATTTAATACCCAAGAGCAACCACAAAAAGAGGAACAACCGAGGATAATTGTAAGAGGCTGCAGGACGATTTTCTAACGTGGAACATGATTTGAAATTATACTCTAACTAAAAAAGACATGTGTAAGTAATGTTTGATAAGCAGGGGCTCAACATGCCCATACAGTAGATACATGTATGCTTGCATCACCATGGTACACAAATGCAATTATCAGGATTCTGAGCAACCTGATTTCATTCGAGTACTTGACATTTTAACAACAGACAGTTCGGCATGTGTTACCTGAGCAAACAACACCAGCATCTTCATTGTGGTCACAGTCGTGTTCTCCCAAACCTCTGTGCGGGCAGTCAGCAAGGGATTTCTCATGACCAGAACACTCAACATCGTCCAACCAAACCTGATCCCGACCTCTGCCGAAGAAGGCATTGTACTTGACTGAGAGAGCATTGCCACAGTTCATCTCTCGGCACACGACAGCTGCTTCCTGCATGCCCCATCTGTCATCACAAACTGTTCCCCACTGTCCATCATGGAAGAGTTCCACTCGGCCATTGCATCGATTAGTCCCGTTCATCAGCCGAAGTGGCTTACTGTCTGTCAGGTGGACAAGAAAAAGCGGAGGGTCATCCACAACAGCACACAGTCTAACCACCTACAGTTGACTACAAAATTACAGATGTAGTTTTTGACTCACTTGCACAGAAAATCGTAGCATCAACACAGTTTTCCGTGAATTCTTGAAGCTTGCACTGTGAGATCGAGCTCTCATTTCCAAAACAGGAGGTCTTGATTCCAACCATGTCACGCGCCTCTCCAAAATGTAGATCTTCAGTTGGAGTGACAGCAGTGCCACAGTTAATCTCTTGGCACACCACATCAGCTTCTGCCTTGCCCCAGTCACTGCTGCATATTCGTTTCCAATGGCCCTCATGGTAGACTTCCAATCTGCCATTACACCGATTGCTTCCATTGACCACCCTCACGTGTTCTGCAAATCATAAAGGAAGAAATATAATTAAATCGAGAAAGTCTTACCACCCGAGAAGCCTTCCTTGTTGTGGGGAAGCCCTGTGAGTCGATTACCGAGTGCAGTAAAGTTCCGCAGCTCAATGATGATCATTACTGCGGGACTCTACTGCACTCGGTAATCGAGGAAGGAAGGCTTCTCGGGTGGTGAGATTTGTTTATCTATTCCGACAAATACAGCAACGATATCAAATGTTTGATTCCTCAAACTATGTGCTGGGACCCTATTTCTAATGTTGCTGAAGTTTGGTGCTGTTCTGAGCATTATTTGTGGCTTTTTGATGGCGGTTTTATATTTGGACTCATTTACTGCAATGTATTGTTGTTGTGTGGTCGTTTCTGAGGATGCTAAATCTACGTTAGCTAGTGGTCTGCAAACTTGATCTCTCGAGAGGGAGTCTAACACAGTTTCACGGTGTGTTAGACCATGGATTAAACTGAATACTAACAAAAGTCTACAAAAATTCCCTTGATGATGTGATGAGACAATGCCTAACCATCCACACTATTGACTTGCAATGTGGGAAGTGCATAACCAAACATTCTGGAGCTTGACCCACACTATGGACTAAAAATCAGGAAACGGCTGTCTCTGCTGATTTCATTTTTTTAATCTGGTACACTAACATTACAGGAGTGCAATTTAAACCACACCATGATGTAGAATGAAGGTGACATGAAGTGAAGTCATGGGCACTGCACATTGAACTTTTTAATGCAAATATAGACACAGTCAAAAGCGTAATCTGGTAGCTGTTTATCCCCCAACTCTACCTTCTGGCCTTTGCCCTTTACATATGTAGCAGCCAATCACACGCTAAACCTGCTTTTGCGACTCTGCCACAAAAGCGTTTCAAGCATAGTTTGCAATCAATCATAACACAACCTATTGTCTTTGAATTTGAGATGCAATAATATCCTCAGTTCCTAAAATAAATGCTGTGTTAGCTGCTTTTCACCACAGCTGTATTTCTCAATCTCATAATAGTTCCCATATCTGGTCTTGCCGTGCCGGAGTACTTCCAGATAGAAAACAGGACGTTAATTTGGATTGTGGCATTAGCAAAGTTGTTTGCTCATGTTGTGATGCATTTTGATTTGGCTTATAAGCTATATCTTTGTATTTTCTTATATATTACAGTAAGTATCACATAGCTCTTTATTACAATTGCAACTGTATGTTTGAGTTTGAGGTAATGTTGACTGCACAATGAATGAATTTAGAATGATGAAACCAACTACGTCAACATTGGTTTTCCATAAACCTCGTTATCACTACACTGTTTTGTCTGCTACCAGGCTTGCGGTCAGCTGGGTAAAGGAAGGTATAGGGATACATTTCTATTATAGACTAAATGATTGAATAAATTCTTCTTTTATCCTATTTTGTTGTTATTTGCGACTCTGAGAGCAACAGAAATGACCCAGTTATCATAACAACAGTGGTACCAGCAATATTAGGCAGATTTTGTTGACAGACGTTCAATCTTCTCAACTCTTAACAAGAGGGCAAACAAGGATGTTTCCAAAAGTGTCCAAAACTATTTCTGTAACAAAGCTACAAACTCTGCCATTGGATTAAGTGTTTGAAATGGGTCAAGTACAGCAAACATAAACTGAGATAAGGGATTGAACTCAGCCTTACCCGAACAGACAACTCCAGCATCTTCAGGATGGCCACAGTTATTTTGCCCAAATGGTCTGTGTTGACACTTGAGGAGAGACGACTCATGACCAGTGCACTGCACATCATCCAGCCAGATTTCTTCCTTTCCTTCTCCAAAAAAAGCCCCTTTCTTGGCCTCAAGAACTGTCCCACAGTCTACCTCTCTGCACACCACCTCAGCGTTGGCAGTGCTCCACTGATCATCACACACCGTCCCCCAACTGTCAGAGTGGTAGACCTCCACTCGCCCCGAGCAACGCGAAGTACCAACCAGCTTGACTTTGTCACATTCTGGGATTGGGAAAAAGGAAAGCACAATTGCTGAAGGTTGTGTCACCATTAACTCAATAAAAAGCCATTTTCATTATATCATGGTGTAGAAATCAGATTATCTAAATAGTATACATGTGTTTTCAGGCATGAAACATAGATTTTACTTTACCTGTGAGCAGTGATAGGCTCAGTATACCTGCAGCAGAAAAAATATGGTAAAATGTTCCAGTTAAGCCTGATAACCCAGAGATTTGTCATACATATCTAAACAATCTTGTCCAATGAATACAGAGCAGTCAATGCAGTCAATAAAAGCAACTCTCCTTAATAAAAGACTATTTTCTTTTTACACACTGAGATTTTCACTCCTGTATCTGTGATTGCAACCAAACGGCTATGCTGTGATAATATATTTTTATTTTTTAAGTCAAGGGAAAAATGTGAAATGCTGGAAGTAAAACACTGACACTCACCTAATGACAGATAACAAACAAAATGACGTTTTTCAGCAGGAGTGAAGATCATATTGTATCTTCAAAGTGGGTCAAATGCTGTCAAGGTAGAGTTAAATAGGAATAAGTATTATTACTCTTCATTTATAGAAAAAGGAAATAGCCATGTCTGTCATTAGCAGAGCAACAAATAAAGCTTGATTACTGGAAACCATACAGTATTTTTCAATATCAAAAATCCCCCTCTTACCTTTTAAATTCAACCAGTCTGGCCAGCTATTAAAATGACATTACAATTCAAACTAAAATAAATGATTACATCTAAAAAAATCCAAAGAACAGAAGTCCCACGTACAGATCTAGTGATTTTTTTTTTTACAAATAAAAGGGGCTGCCTGGACTTGGACTGCAACCTGGACGTATGTTGACATTTGGATCAATCATTAAAGACTGGGGATGACAGGAGATTTCATTTTTACACAATATCTACTTACTGTTTGAAAAAGACATTATTTAGAGCAGGAAAATCCAGCCACAAGTAACATAATGTTTAAATGGAATGATAGGACCACTGATTAATCAACACTACAAATCATCAGCTGCAAAAAATAAGAGGGAAATGTGGTTCAAATGGAGAGTTGTTATGAGCAAACATTAAAAGTCGAAGTAGACCACTGACTCCCATTGCCAAACCGAACCATCCGTCTCCTCCCACCTGTGATCATTATTCACAGCAGTTCGTTTAAGTTGAATTTCTACATAGCAAAACTAATCCTTCCCCTTTCTTTGAATTACAATGAAGCGGTCCAAACTGGGCTAAATCTCCCCATCATCACAAGATCTTTAAGAAAAACTAAACTGATAAAGCTCAACTGCACTGCTGGCTTTAAAGGTTGGATAACATGAATTGTGTATGAGTTGCTAACTTTATTTAATTGTATTCATTTATTTTACGCAGCAGTTGAGGGAGCCCGGGTAGGTGGCAAAGTTGGAAATGGTCTAAGTATGCAAAATGCACTATTGCTGGGAGCTAAATAGCACAACTGGCTGTTCACCTTGCTGCTGTCTGGCAAAAGATACAAGTATCCGCAGACTACACCGGACTACAGGGCAGCTTTCTTTAGGCTGTGAGACTAATGAACTCATCCTCAGCAAACTACATTGATCAATCCTGTCATTCTATAAATGGTAACAGGGCTGAAAGTAACAGGTTGACGAAAAATGTTATTGGTTGCCGTTACTAGTTATGTGGAGAACAAAATCATTTTTGACACAGTTTTGTGGTAACAGAGCTTACAAAATAAGCTTGTTGTCTTCTGTCAGACGTTAGATAACTGAGATGTCTTTAGAGGAGAGAAAACTTACATGTCTTTTAAACATCAGCTTTCTCAAAATCAGATACTTTCACTTCCTAGAAATGATGCACCCTCCACAACGGTTTGTTATTTCAAAAGGGGTGTTTTCATTAAAAGTAACAGGGTTGACGCAACCCAATTTTTTTCTTACTCAACATATAAAACATATGAAACAGAATTAAACCCTGAATAAAGCCCTTGCACTTTCTTAAAGTTCAAATTTCTCTCTCTATCTATCTGGATGATATTTTGACTTTTTGGTAGAAAAAAACTTGTTTAAAATTATTTTTTAAAAAGCAAAATATTTGTTTTTATGTTACGAGGCATGTACAGCAAAGTAAATGATAAAATGCTTAATTGTTTATTTAGACTTACTGGGCTTTTGTTCAGGGGACACAGAATGACACGTTTTCATACAACCAACCAACTCCAATTTGAAAATATTAATGCAAAATCCATCCCACATTCATTTGCACCATAAAGCAGAGCTTTTGAGGACATTGAAACATTTTTGACAGTACCGTTCTTATTTTAATTTTAATCCTGACATTAAGCAATTGTAATTTTCTGGTATTGATATACATTTTTTTTTATTTCATACATTTATAGCAAAAATGTTAAACTGGTGCGAATTAATTGATAATGGCAATTTTGTAAATTATTATTATGAACGAACTTAAAGATTTAAAATGTTTTATTATTATTATGTTATTGTTATCATATTACAAATTATTACATTGCAAATGTTTTTTTTCTTACCTTAAAATGTGTAGTTTTATGCTCATCAGAATAATAGAATAATTCTGAGGACCTCAGTCCATTTGCTCTTTCACAAATGCTTGACCTGACAGAACCACTTCTTGTCCCGCATCTTATAGTCAACATGACTCATCAGGACTGGGAATGACAAACACTTCCCCTTGTGAAAGCCTGAGCTTCAGTACATTTTACATGTATTAATTTCCTGTAGTGAGCCTCAAAATACTGCGTCTCTACAATGTCTTCCTGTTAAGTGTCACAGATACAACCAAACTTTATGTCACCACCACATTGCTTTACAGCCACAGTTAATGCTGCATGAACTCCCCCAACCAATCTCAAACGGCCCAAAATAAGACATGCAAAATCAGCAAAATCAGACAATATGTTTTTATTTTGATTGCATATATTGGCATAATTTCCCATAATTATACCCATGTACTGTTTGCTTCTTTGTTTGTTTATTTAGGATTTCAGGTAAAGGTGCAATATGTAAGAATTTTAGTTGAATGTATTAAAATATTAATTATCAACTGTCAACAATGCAAAGTAATATAACATCTATGTATTGTGTTGCAGAGATATCTACTGAAATTTGCATGCTAATCAGCTAGCGCTGGCCCGTCTTGGTCTGGCGCTCCTGTACTAGCATTGTAAACACTAAGGCTGCATCTGAAATTCCATACTAACACGCCATTGAGTATGCTAAAACAGTATGTGAGATTTTTTAGTATGTCTGAAACCTTAGTATGAACCCAATAGTACATGAGGTGCATACTATTTCTGGTAAATATTACAGTATGCAAGCACTGGACACTACGCCGGCATAAATATCCAACAATGCAATGCAGTGCTGATGACACCAACAACACAACAGACAATGGCGGACAGCGACACCGTGGTAACCCATGCCAACCTCACCTCTACCGGCACCTCTATAACACCCAGTACAGCAACATCACTTAACGAGTTCGCCTGCGGTTCGCATTTATTATTGTGTGGCTTCTTATTGGATGCATATCAAGGATGTATTATTAGATTATTATTATTGGATGTATTCAAAGAGTATTATTGCAGATTGCTGGTAGAGGTGAGGTTGGTACGGGTTACCACGGTTACGCATATCCAATGCAACCGGCAAGAGGTTCTCAGGAAGTGCGTCACTTCCACGCTAAACAGTGTGTCAGAAAAGATGCATACTACTGTTATTCACTCAAAAGTATGTTGAACAATAGTACACATATTGAGTATGTAGTGTACAGTATGGAATTTCGGACGCAACCTAACACTGGCCTAGTGTTCTGAGCTCCCGGCCTGGACTGCTAGCTGCATGGCTAACTGAGCTAACCAGCCAACTCTGAGGACAACATCGACAACAACTTCCACTTGGAAACGTTAGGGGGGAAGAGCTGTCTGTTACAGTGGCAACAGACAGAGTTAGCTGAAGACAACATCGACAGCAACTTCCACTTGGAAACGTTAGGGGGGAAGAGCTGTCTGTTGCCACTGTAACTTTAATGAGTTTTCACCTCAGAAAATTCTTCACGACATATTGTTCTTTTTGCTTCTTGTCCACAAATACATCCTGTCAGATCACATGCAAGCTGTACAAGACATTTCCTCACTGACTTGCCCATTCAGCATTTTTGAGTTGCCTGGTTAAGCCATCTGTTGCTCACACATAACAAATTTCCTTAATTTGCCTCCGGTTACAGTTGCAAGTTAAGCCATTTCACAAAGAAACCCACATCTTGAACTTCCCCTTTATGCTGTAGTTATTTTGACATGATTTCAATGAAAAGGTTTTGGGTTTTGACCGATTTCTGAATAAGACAAGAAATTCAGAGAACCAGGACCCTGAAACTTTTTTTTGTATCCCTGTCTTTGTACTATGTCCTGTTAATAAATTGATACATATCTATGTGCAAGTATTTTCTGTTGAAATAAAAGATGCCATTAACACGTACACCCTGTGAGGACGTAATGCATCTTTCTAAAGGAATTGCTCTTCCAAATCGAACTGGGAGCTGTCTTAATTTTTCAGCATTGCCTTTAGATACTATGTTAAAAAACCTCTTAAATTCATAGTCATGGCCCTGCTTGAAATTTCATTATAAAGTTTCTTGCCTTTGTCATTCTTTATGTTTTTGCTGTATTTTTCTACTAGCTGGAACCACAGAGTGACTGCAGTGCTTCAAAAATCCCTGACATTGACAATGAAAGGTTGTCCACGTTGAGAACTACAGCGCTCTAGACCGGTTGGTTCCCAGCCAGCATGAACCCCAATATAAATCTTAGGGGTTGCAAGAGGATTAACAAGATAGAAAGGCAAAGCCAAAAAAAAGGACACAAAGTTAACTTAAATATTACAGTTAATAACCAGAATTTACAGCATTTTAGAACATTTTGCACTACAATAGACAGCAAACTTGAACACTAACATACTATAGGTCCAAGCAGCCACATCATATACTGTCAACAATGGCATGGAGATGAAAAGGGAGATAAATTTCCCAAACTCCCTCATAAAATTGCCCGGTTTTGTAAGCTGCTGAGTTGGCACAGACTTGCTACACTTTGTGAAACACTGTTTGTGACAAATTCTTAATCATTTGGCCCTTCTTGTGCATTCAGCATACGTATACATCACGTTCTTTCTTTCTCTGAGTAAGAAACATTGCGTTTGTTGTGTCCCAGTGGTATAGCGCGAGGAAATGAGATCCAATACTAATAGTGTCATGACAGCAGCACAGGTAGAAGCTCCAGAAGTGGTGACAATACTACTAGACCCAGTAACCTCAGTCAAGTACGGTTGAATGATCTGAGGATACCGAGGTTTGGACAGCAGGTTAAACACATATTGATGTCTGGGTAAATCATTACAGACACAGAGATATGCATCACTCTCTGATGGGAAATGGTATTACAACTCATCAACTCTATTTAGCCCATTTTCTTTTACATGCTGGAGTATGTCAATGTGCACCATTTACAGTTGTTGAAGTTCAAAAGTATTTAAACAGTAAGGACTTTTACCTGCTGGGTTTGTAGAATAAAATACAGTGTTTTGAATCATCAGTGTACCTGTTAGTTTACTGGTGTCTGATTAGAAGAAATGGTTTGGAAAACAAACATCCATTCAGTTACTCCACAGAGCATATCAAAGACAAGCTCTAACCATGAAGAAATGATCAGATTAAAGATTTAAATTCACAGGCACAACAAAAGCCTTGCCGTGTCAAAATATTCTGACATTTCTCCTTCTTATTCCTTTCTAACATCCCATCTATCTCTAGATCTGCCATTCCTCACCTCTCCACCAGCTGCCACTGCAGAGCCTCCCTCTGCCGGTCATCGAATGTCTCCACCTGGCTGCCAGATCAGCTACTCACCACTGAGTCAGCCCACAGTTGGTCCAGCGACCCCCTCACTCTTATTCATTGCTGTTTTACAGTCTTTTTCTCTTCTGCTGACCCCACAGTCTGTTTTTGACTTCTGCTCGCTAATCAATCACAAGGCATTCTTTTGCAGTGTTTGTGATTTGAGTTGTGTGTCCATCAAAAGACAAAATTACCATCGCTACAAAAGGGCTGCAGATTGATCTTCAGAAGACAAAGGTGGACATTTTAAAATCTCCCTCTGTGATTGGACAACAGCTGTCAAAAAGTCAAAGAAAAACAAAGAGGTATACATAAATTGAATCGCTCCCTGAAGCGACAGTTCTCTGTGGAAATATAACAGGAATAATGAAAACTGAATCAAGAAGCAAATTATTTTGGAATATTGTATATATTGTTATATTCTTGCTTTAAACATTTTAACTGTAGAACTACTCTGTTTTCTTGTAGTTTGGCCTTTTGACAGTTTATGACTTATGATTTTACACTGGAATGGAGACACACATGGACATGTACAAATTGTGGTCATTCTCTCCAAAATGCAACCTAGGCTTTTTTTGTGAATGTATATGAGTCAAACCTTCGTGTAAAAGCATAATTACGACAAAAGAGATAATATTAAGGTTTACCGTATTTTCGTTTTAGGGTCAAACTCATTTTAAATGGGAGTGCTTGGGGCAAATTAGCAATAGCATCAAAATTGCTATTTTTAAAACACTAAGAAGGCTCGACATAACATGAAACTTTGCTTGTAGTGTCACCAGGGTCTCTACACGTGAACACGAGCATTGAGAGCATTGTTTGCGTGCACAGAGTTTACTAAAAAGAGAGTTTTTGAACAACTCACCTTAGCAGATGTTTCCTCTGCTCGCCGCCTTCCTGCCAGTGAGAAGTGTCGATCTCCGAATACGACGTTACATGGAGGAGAGTTAAGGTGGACCGCTCCTAAAGCTTAGTTCCATATAAATGCAAAGGTAATTTATTGTTTTGTCATTTGCGAAAAACAATTCGACATTGAAGTTGAAAAAGGAGCCTTATATAAGAAACAATACTAAAATCAAAAGCCAGAAAAGTCACGTGAGATTTTGATGCCATTACTAATTTGCCCCAAGCACTCCCATTGAAAATGAGTTTGACCTGAAAACGAAAATATGATAAATCTTTAAAGTGCCTCTTTCGTTGTAATTATGCTTTTACACTAAGGTTTGACTCATATACATTCACAAACAAAGCCTAGGTTGCATTTTGGCGAGAGTTTCACTTTAAAGAGGCCTGAAACTAAAACCCTATATATATATATATAGATATATAGATATATAGATATAGATATGTACATATACACATATATATATACACACACACACACACACACATTGTTTCATCTCTGTTCATGTCAAATCCTGTAAATCTGAGACCACAATTCAGTAAATAGATAATTAATGTGCTTTTTAGTGAGACAGTTATCATCATGTATTGTTGGATGCTTGCCTTGCCAAATATCAAATATCACAGAATTTCTGTGTCATGATCTATCGTCTTCAACATTTCATGAATTGTACCAAACAAGTTGTTAATCTATGATTCCCACCCTTTAACATAAACTTCCTCCTTGTGTCAAATACAAATGCAGAATAGTGTCATCAGTGTGATTCTCAACACAAAACAGTCACAGGCAGAGGAGTGCAGCATAAGCACCTTTAGCCAGTTTGTGGCCCAAAACAGGCTTGCTGGTATCCATTTAACAAAAAATAGAAATCACAAAAAAGTCATCACATGATTTGAAAATAAATGAGGATTACAACTCTGCCAAACAGGAATGTCTTCAGTGTGGACAGTGACAGAGATATATAGAATATGATGTCCCCGACGTGATTTTATAAAAGTGAAAATTACATATCCTTTCACATGATGGCACAACATTCAGGGAGGAAAGGCGCGCGAGGGCGGATCTGTTTGTGTGTGTCCTTCATTTGTGAACATTAAAGGAGGTGGTCAACCACCCACCCATGATAATTTAATAAGGATGCTGTGTGTTGGTGTTAGTGAGAGAGAGAACATAGAATAAAGACTGGAGGACCAAGAGTTGACCAGGATTCATCAGTCTATCAGCGCACAGAACGAGGTCTCCTCACACTTCATCGTGTGTTCACTTACACATTTGAAACTATGTAGAGAGAAGGTGAGTCGCAGCAGGGGAAGCTGATCGCAGTGCTTTGCTGCTCATTTATCTCTCAGCGACAAACTATCATTTCTTATCTCTTTCAGATAAGACTTATCTAATCTGTGAGGAGCACTCCTACAGCTCATGTAGCCCTGACTGTAAGCGTGTTTTGTCTGCAGTGGCCTTGATTAAAGGAGAAATGTGATGTCTCATCACAATGTGATGAGTTCCTTCATTATAATAAACCTTGGCATATAGTTTTTGACTCCGATTGCAACTGCAAATATTTCATTAGAGCCCAAATGTGTAGTCGTCCCCCAAAACTGGACTGCTGTCAACTGTTTGAGTGACGTTTGCTAAAAACTACAACGCCCAGCTGATTTAGGAAATTACTTTGCCTCTCTATGAAATTAATCTACATATTTGATACCAACTTGTTGGAGTCTTCAGCCAGCAGCGGTGAGAAATTAAGCCAATGCTGAACTGCATGGACATTTGATCCCCATAGACTCCCACATTAAAAGTGCCCATGTTGACAGCCCGGTACAAAAAAACACCTTTTGGTGACTTTAGCTAATTTCCCTGTCCATGCCATCTGTACAGGCAGGAGGTGACTTTGTGTACCGTGTGACGTGCCCCTTCACTATAATGAACATGGACGCTGTAGTGCTCGACTCAGTCTCACAGACATCAGATTGCAGCTGTTAAAATTCACTAGAGACCAAATTGGTTGCTTTCCCATTTTTCATTAGGACTGAGTTTGGCAGAGTCAGGCACTGAGGCTGGAGACACCTCACTGAACCTCACAGTGGCTCTTCACAAACCTGTGAGACTATGTTCATGTTTTATACAGTCTATGGTAGGATTACAGTAGGGCTGAGAGACAGACTTACACATTGTTGACTTCAGTTTTTTTTATTGGATTTGTAGACAATAAGAAATATGAAGTATCAAATAACGCAAACCCTGTCCGTCAATCAAATTAGTTTGGCAGTGGAACGGTACAAGAACAAAGTTTGTTTTATTTGACCGTGGTGACTACGAACTTAGCACAAATGCTAGCAATGATATGACGTATAAGCTTTATGCATATGTTTTAGGATACTTTAGCATTTGGTGTCTTCTGCTTTGTGATAAGCTGGAGTGTCACCCTCACCGCTGAGAAAGCAATCCTCACTCCCACACATGCACACACAAACACACGCACCGCCGGACGTGATGGCTATAGGCCTCGGGTTGTTTCAGGTTGAGTCAAGTGCTGCCTCTCAGGTCCCCTCACTTGACGCGGCCTTCATTAACATCTGCTGATTGAGACGGATACACACGTACACAATAAGGCGTGCACACACACACAGTATAGGTGTGTGTTCAGGTGACTTGCGCCTGATCAGTTCTTCCCCGTCAACTTGCGCTGTAGGTTGACCTAAAGCGAGTTATGCAGAAGCTGCTACATTGTCTTCTAGCTTGCACAGCATTTATGCTACTGACATTGTTTGTCACAATGTGTTAAAGATAATACAGGAAACACAAAAAGCATCCGTTATAGAGTTCATCCAATTCTGCGAGAATCAGACCACTTCTTGGATGTGATGGTGGAATGTTGATTCCTCAAGTCAGGAGAGGTCGTACAGGGTGGAATCCACTGGGTCGGACGTTTGGCAACACGGTGGCATCAGAGCAGAAGGAACAGACGCAGGAACAGGAGGTGATGCGGGGTTTTGTCCTCGTATTTGGAGGGTTCCTGGATGTCACATACCAGCAGTTGGACTCTAGGCTACGACTCAGAATCCTAGAGATGAACAGAAAAAGGGAATAGAGATTGAATAAGTATCGTCTGTCTGAAGCACATTATACAGTATGCTGCACAGCCGGACTTCTCTGCTGAACATTCCAGACTCAATCCATCCGCAACGCCCTGCTGGTTTATTCGTAATCAGATCTCTTTTAACTCAGTTATCCAATCAACGTCTTGGAGGGGGACAGCAAAAGGATGGACCGGGGGGAAAATTCAATAACTACTCTTCTGTGATAAATGGAAATTTGATGCTCGACAATTGGATCATCTACTGGTCACTGTGATTTCTGTTTTCAGCCAAAAGAGACCGACGTTACCCAGTTCTAAGCTGAAGATGTGAGATATTCTACTGAGTGACGATTCATTTTCCTGATCAAATTCACCCTCGAACAGTGATTAATGTAAGAATGATGATTATCTCGATTTTCTAAGGGGATCTTCGGGAAACACAGCAGCAGCACATACAGGTTGAGGGGAGGATCGGTCTGCACATAAGAGGACTTCCCTTTTTTTTTTTTTTACTCCACCACAAAAAGCTGATGAAATACCAATAAGTTGCAACGTGAACGTTTCAGCTTGCAGAAACTAGAGCTGCTGATCCAGCACTGTGGAGACATGTTGCCCTGTTTTGTGTTTGAGGAAGTCGGGACTGACAGCAAACCTCGTTGATTTATACCACAGGGACGGCAGTTTGTTTCTGGATCTCAGAATCTGATTGCATGCGTTAGTGTTCGTAGACTCTCCCTTACTTTCACTGACGGCTGGGAGCTGAGCCCAAGGAATGTAAACACAGTGTTGTTCTCCTTTGACTGGAAGAAGTCTTCATAGTCCTGAGGGAGGAGGCACAAGAACAAAAAAAATGAGGATGTTGAGTGTTACATAATCTCTACAAGTTTGAAAGATGGTTGTAAACATCCCCACCAAACATTGCTGCTTTTAATATAAATCACCGTGACACTGCAGAGTAGTGTTGGCCAGTGAGTGCGGTGACGGCAGGCAGAGCAGAGCAGAGCAGATAATCTGCCCCATCCATGAAACTGGATTACGACAGGATTACAGAGAAGCTCGCAAAGCAGGAGGACATAAACTGGCAAGCACTAACCGATCAAACTCATTCTCCAGAATAGTTAGCTCAACCATGTACATAAGAACTTAAATCTCATGGCTTCCACTTTTTAAAATAAATTCTAACCCTAATCCTCTCACCCTGTATTGACTGTTCGGTTGTCTCGTGTTTGTTTGATTCTAATCACAACTAAAACAAAATGCATCAACACCTCCGTCTGCTCTCCCTGTAAAATGCTTACAGTGTGACTCATTCAAACTCGGTGGCAAACATTCATCCAATCAAATTTAAGGCTATTTAAGTAAACAAGCAACCTGTGGCCAGCCTACAAAACAACTATCAGCTTGAGTTAGCTTGAAGGGCCGCCGTAGTAGCTAACGGACCGATGAGTATGTTTTGTTCTCAGCTGGTAAAAACTTATTTTACACTTCTTAACAATGTGGTTGAAGTCCGATTTAGCAACCACCCCCCCCCCCCCCCCCCCCCCCATTCCCCACCTTCATAACTACAGTAAGAAAATGGGTGGAGGGGCGCGCAGGTGGTCGAGTGGTTAGCGTGCATGCCACATACACAGCTGACCCCGGGTCGATTCCAGCCGGAGGTCCTTTGCTGCATGTCACATCCTCTCTCTTTCCCATATTTCTTATCTGTCTACTGCTTAATAAAGGTGTCTATGCCGGAAAAAATCTTTAAGAAAAAAGAAAATGGGTGGAAGAGATGGAGGTGGTGGCTGTGACTTTAAGAGGTTCCCTCTGTAGATTTGAACCACCAGTGTTGCCTCAGATCAATGTTTTGCTGAGGTTTGTGTCTCATAACACATCATGGTGTTCAGAGAGCGCCATTGAATATATAAAGCATAGCGATGGATGAGATGACAGCTCCCCAAAAGTGAGGCCAACTCATACTGATCGCCCCCTGGTGGCTGGCTGCAGTATAAAGCCCCCTCTCCCTCCATGTCAACAGATGGGCCGAACTGAAAGAAGACATTTTGGAATATATTGTAGTGTCACCCATCTTTTTAACTGCTAGTGATGAAGACAGGGGGACATGATGAAGATATTTAGACTGCAAGACTGCAGTGGGCGGTACAGCTGTTGGTCATCGTTAAGAACACATGTGATGCATTTTGAGGAGAATCAGTGAAAAAACTTCATATTGTACCTTTAAAGAACAAATGCTCCAACAACAATGTGCTGTACAGAACTACCAAACAGATGGTTTCTCATTAAAAAAAAAAGTAACAAATCCCCATCGTACCCCACAGTAGCGATCCTCGTTGAAGATCTGCGGAGGCAGCGGGTTGCCCTTCTCCGGCTGCTTGTCTCTGGGGATGTTACGGTACATCCAGAGCCTCTGCTCCTCCAGCATGGTGATGTCTACTTCCTGGAAGCTGATTCGATTGGCCTCCAGGAAACCCACCACTGCCTGCTGGTGCTTCTTTACCTATGACAAATAAATGAAAGAAAGAAGGGTGGAGGAGGGTTTGAGTGGGAGAGATGGTTGACTTTAAATTACATTACATTAAAAAGAAAGACAGTCAACAATATTTACAAAGACAATCTCATATTGCCTTCGTGTGTATGCTTGTAAATGAAGCGCAGCTGGACTCTGGACTGTGTGTGTGCGTGCGTGCGTGCGTGCGTGCGTGCGTGCGTGCGTGCGTGCGTGCGTGCGTGTGTGTGTGTGTGTGTGAGAGAGAGACATTCACCCTGTCTCCGTCTGCTGTTCCTGCAATAACAAACCGTAAGCTGACACCCATCGAACCACACTCACACACACATGTGGAGCATATGTATTCATTGCACAGCGACTCCTCTGGTAACGGGGACATTAAGAAGGATTATTGATTAGTGGAAGAGCTAAGCCTTGAAACCGGAAAGCCGGCATAATTATTTTTTCCTATACGGTACGCTATGACCTTTTATCACATCAGAAGGAGGAGTTTTTGTGAGGTTATCGACTGAAAATGAGCTATTAATAGCCATCTTCTTTTCTTAAAAGTAATGAATTGGGATGTTGCGTGTTTCCTTTCCCATCTTTGGTCAATGGGACGGATGCAACAGCTCCCTGTGGTATTGTCCCGTGTGCTCTGGGAGGCTCTGTGTGCGGTTGAAAAAAACTGCGTGACAGTGTTTGTGAATGCTGAGGGAAAAAAAAAAAAGGGAGAAAAAAAAGTCCAAGGATAATTTTAGAAGACAGAAAAACTCCCACGGAAGGAGGATGTCACAAACAAATTATACACAGATACACAGTCCATATGTCTCAGACCTGCCACTGTGAGCGAGCTTCTTTCTCCTCTCCGTCCTGATGTTCGAGTTTTGTTTTGTGCCTTTTTTTCATTCACAGCTACCTTGCATTATGTCTATGTATGCACAGAGCGTTCATTAACATCACAAAAGGGGCTGATTATTCAAAAACAATTTGAGGGCAAGCAGTGTGGACGACTATAAACATGGGCTTAGTTTGTGGCTGAACACTATCATTTATTATCAAGTATCCTGTAAGCATCTCTCTAGATAATTCTGCCTTTGATCGAGAAGACAAAAACAATAATGTGTCCATTATTTTAATGATGCTAAAGGCCACAATGGAGCTTTTGTTTTACCTTAAAGACAGTAAGGGATTGTTCCGGACACACAGCCTGTCTATCAAAAACAGCTTTATCTGGGCTCTCACAGCAAAGCAGATTCATTTCAAGGATACAGATTGTCTGTTTGTTCCGGTCAAAGGTTAAAACTCCACAAGGAATGTTATTTTCTCCTCTGTACCGTGTGTCACATCGCTGGCTTCCATATAAATGATACGACCTTCCCCTCTGTGCTCACAGACAGGCAGCGTGAGTCTAAATAATGAAAGAGGTTCCCCCCGGTGAGGGTGAAGGAGAGTGTGTGTCAGAGGATGGGTGAGTTCAGATTTTTTTTTTGTCCGTGTGTGTGTGTGTGTGTGTGTGTGTGTGTGTGTGTGTGTGTGTGTGTGTGTGTGTGTGTGTGTGTGTGTGTGTGTGTGTGTGTGCGCATGTAGGACATCCAAACACTCATCACAGTATAGGAGTATGCATGCATTGTTTGTGAGCACGTTCTGAAATGTGGAGATTAACTGGGGGTTAAGACTAATCCGCGGACAGAGAGAGGAAATGTAATGAAAATTAAAAAAAAAAAAGAAACACATGAATTATGTCCATCCTGATCAACATTTGTTGGAGCTAACGATGAGGCTAGCAGCAAGTCTATTATCGCTTAACCTTTCAATCATTTTCTGGACTGAACCATTAGTTGGTTGGTCCATAATCTGTCCCAAAATGGTGGAAAATGTTTTGTTCCAAAGCCCAAGATGACCAATGTTTTGTTTTGTTTTGTTCACAGCCCAAACATAAAGAAATAAAGAAACAAAACCATCACATTTGTAAGAAAAGTTTCTTTTTGAGTGACGCATTGGAAAAAAAAACAAACAAAAAACTGCTTTCTTACAAGTGGGACCTTTGTCGTCTTCATTTTCAGGTTCATCATTTTATTTTAATAGGTTCACGTTCATTTTTCTCATACACAAGCACTGTATCCCCTCCTCTGTCTATGACGCTCTGTTTTTCAGCTGCTGTTCCTTTAAAAAACCTCATTCCAGCCTGCTCCGATTGCTCAGCTCACACATGCCTGAGACACTGATCGCTCACCACGCATGTTGTGTTTTCAGCTACCACTTAGCTTCACTTGTGAATATAGGCATTGTGTGACATGGTGACAAAGTGTGATGTCACAAAGTCCCAGAATTAAAGGCAGGGGTACTGACGAGGCGCTTCGGGAGCAGCGTTTTCTGGTTGAGAGAGGAGTTCCAGTTGGTGCAGACTTTGACCTTTTTAACTTTCAAGACCTTTTAAATGCATAAGAACCAATAAAAGCAGAAGAAAAATTACCCTTGTCCGATTGTGAAAATAGTTAATTTCATAGCTGACAATTTATTGATTGTTGATTCTGATGTAATCATTCTCAGATCAGATAATGTGGGGATACATAGTGGGGAGTATTTTCTAACTACATTTAGGATCATTATCGAGCCATTACGAATTGGACAAACAGTCTGATGAGGCCAACCTCCGATACATATCCTCTGAGAAGGTGGAGGGGGATAACCTAATTTACACTTCATTCGTTCTGTGGCGATAATTTCCGCCCCACTAATCCGCCGTTGTTAAGCTGTGAACTGCTCATTTTCATGAGGACGCTGAAGTGTTTTGATTAGTACCTTCTCCATGAGTCTGCCTTTTTTAACGCTCATGTCAGGCATGTCTTTTTTCTAGATTTCAGCCCCTGACCGTCACACAGAATTATTTTCCTCCACCGCCTCAGCCTCAGCCACTGGAGTGTCTCTCTCTCTCTTTCTTTCTTTCATTCACGCGAACCCATCCCTTTCACTTTCAATCAGCTGAGGGGGATCCAGCCTCACCTTCTCCCTCTTCATTCAATCACTTGTAACTCAATTCAAACGCATTCAGAGTGAATCACATTCACATGAGCCTCCGCGCTCGCATAACTGACCCAAATGGTGAGACCCATCCAGGCGTGCCTGACCGTGCTTGTGTGTGTGTGTGTGTGAGAGAGAGAAAGAGCGAGAGAGAGAGAAAGGGAGTCTGTGTGTTTTGAATGTATGTGTCATAGGATTAAAAATAACTCCTTTGTAAACGCTCGGAGATTGCGCTGCCCTCTTCTAGGGGGCCGGAGCACGATAAAATAAATATATTACTCATTTTTGCCATTACCTAAGGCTCGAAGCATTCGCGCAGGAGTGTTGTTTGATGATTTTCTGCTCAAACTTAATATCAGCCGGGTCGACTCAATGGTACGGGCCTGTTATTTCCCAAAAGGGGCAACAAGGACTGAGGCTGCAACCAGCTATTATTTTCACTGTGGAGGCTGAAATTTTCTGTTAAATCAACTGAGCAGTCCACAAGACACACAGTAAACGGCCTTCTAGTGAACTACACTGACATCAGTCTTACGTATTTGGAGTAAGTTGGCTCCTCAGCCGCTCAGATTGTGAGAACCCCTCCCTAGAATTGCACAGCGGACGAACACAAGGAACATCTCAAAACACACAAAAAAAAAACCATAATGGTGATTGTTTCAAAGTGATGAAAGCTTGATTCAAACAATACTCTGCTCTTTTTTTAGGAGTCACTTTAAATGATTATGTTTGCCAATCTTTCTGAAGCCATGAGGTGTTCCTGTTATTTTGTCCACCCCTGAACATCCTTGGATAATGCAAATGAGGCATGTTTGCACACCACGCATGCACTTTGTTACACCTGTAGGAAGGACAGTTTTTTTGTTTGTTTGGTTTTTTTTACAAGAATGTGTCATCTATTTGGCTCCTGCAAAAAAAAAAAAAAAAAAAAAGGTGCTGCAACTCAGGTGGGATTCTGTAAAAATGAGAAAACATTTGCGTTGCACAGGAGAAATCCACCCCGCCAATTAAAAAAAAATGTGCATCTGCAGCTTGAATGATGCTGACTACTTTCACAATTACATAATGCTCATTATAATACGATTATAGGATTGCTCGAGCATGTCCGCATTTTGCAATATGTCTGCTTTTTAAACACGCAACTGTCAACGCGATATAAACACGTTTTGAGAACACTCACCGCGACGGAGCCAGACGAGGAGGCGATGTAAACCTTGATGACCATTTTTAATCCCAAATGCGCACGAGTCGACAAACAAAAGTGTTTATGGGCAGCGAGTCTCGTTTTATTTTTATTTTTTCCAAACTCTCGAGAAGAGACTTCAAACCTGCGGGGCCGCGTTTCAGACGAGAGGAGACATGCGTCCCCAGCATTTAAACTGAGGCATGATAATAAAACAGCGTGCGAGCGTCTCTCCGCTGCTCTCCGTGGCTCTCAGAGGCTCTCACGGCAACCACGCACCATAATAAGCGCTGGACTTCCGGTTGTGGGTTTCACAATAAAAACAACAAACGACAGTGATTGCTCCATGATGGGGGATTACGGAGCTCTTAATACAAATATAGTTTATCATTGTCTACACATGCACGTCCCTTGTAAATCTTAGTTTTCTTCATATATTCTGTTAACCAAGCAGCATTAAATACTAATTGATCTCATTAAAATCTAGTTTTATTAATTAACACATAATTTTTGTGTCAAACGTTACCTTTAATATTTTGAAAATCCTTTCAAAATAAAAAGTTTGATTGTGATTATGTCCGGAAACTTGACGCAAGTAACCTGAAAAGGTAGCTGGACGCAGGGAAATGTAGTTCTGAGGATGCTGGCAGCATTTAAAAACATATTTGTTTTTAAACCAGTTTGCTCGTTTGTTTGATTCTAATTAAATTTGGTGAATTTTGACCAGTTTGTGGTGTGGCTCCAGATTCAGCTGCACTTCACGTATGCATCCATTTGCTGTTTATTACTGTATGTATTTTGATCCAGATTTTCTTAACATTTTTTTATTACTGGGCTACACAAAAAAGTGGATGGACACATAGCAGCACAAATCATTCATTTTCTGGTGAAGTCTGCGTGTAGCAGCACATTCATATGCTGCTGCTGAAGTGACAGAGCCATGGTGAGGCATCCTTTAACTACTTCATACCTTTTCAATCTGGAAACAATCTTTAACTGTGTTTTATCTATTTATCTATCTATTTATGTATTTTATTTTTGTCTGTATTTTATTGATGTATGTTATTAATGATTTTTTAAATGTTTTATTGAGGAATTTTACTCATGATATTCATGATCACCTCCTCCTCGGTTTATTGGTTGCTGTGAAGTACTTTGTTTTAATTTGTTTGTATGAAAAGCGTTTAAATAAAATAATAAATAAAGTCTGATTGACTGATCTCAACAACCTTTGACTGGCCATGATATCCTACATATCAGATGGCAAAACAACAGTAGTATTACATAAACACAAAGCAAATATGCGGTATGCATATATCTACTGAAAAACATACAGAATATTTATATGACAACACGCACTGCAGCGCCACGCTGGCGTTACGGTGGTACTGCAGGGGTGCTGCGGTTGCCATGGTACAGCGTCAGCGGTACGACTGGCTCCTGAAGGCGTGGACGAAAACAAAATAGTCTCTGGACGCCCCTGACGGTCAGGATTACTCCTTATTCTTGATTTACTGTGGATAATTACAGGGTGGTGCATTTTAAAACTAAACTATTCACAACAAGGGCGGATGACTAACGTTATATCCCCATATATCTAAGTAACGGTTGCTAAGTTAGCTAGCGTCAAAGTTCATGCTAGCTTGCGAGTAGTTAAGCTATGTGGCTAACGTTAGCCGATGGAGTCTAAACAAGGAGCAGGTAAGTGGTTGCTACAAAGATAAACGTAAAGCAGACAAAGTCGGGAGGGTGTAAAGGAGGAAATGCGGCAAACGGACAGGTTGATGCCAGCAGACACAAAGCGGTAAGGCTAAAACGCAACACCCACCTGTTGATAGTAGTTTTTTTGTTGCTATGCTAGCACAGCAAGCTATCAGCAATATGTCAGTCATGTCTCAACGTTAGCTTCCAACAACCCGTTAAAGGCTAATGTTTGCTAATGTCAACAGGCTGAAATGGTGTTACGAGAGTCAACCACTTTTCTCTCTTATCCACGTCTAACTGATAATGCTGCATTTGAGTAAAGGGCCCATTAAGATCTGGTTGCTGGGGTGCTAGCTTCATTTTGTTGCCTTTAGCTACATGGAAGGCAGTCTTGACAACAATGCATCTGTCAACAGCAGACGGTCCATTTTAATCCAATCTGTTCGTGTCACTCACAGCAGGCCGCTGAAGCCAGCATGTTATTCCACTACAGGAAGCCCTTGATAACACTCATCTGTGTGTACATCTGCTTTCACCAGGGAGCTTGTCGCCCGACTGAGTGTACTCTCTTAGCAAATAATCGTTATCAGGAGCCTCCGGAGACAGTCAGACATGAGCTCGATGAAGCAGAAGATGCGATGACACTCCACGGAGATGATGGGGATATAATGTAACCTTTGTGGTAAGTGCTAAATACCGGTTTCTACTGTGCATTTAGGTTTATTTTCCTGTAGATCAGATGTGATATGATGCTTATTCGTCTAATAGTTTATTTAATTCGTGTGAGTAGCACTTCAGTAGTAATTCACATAAGTATCATCACTTTTTTTGTCATCTAAAACATTTGATATTAATATGACTAAACTGTATTTTTAATGTGTTTTTCTTACTAATTATTAGAGGTATAGCAGTAGGCCTAAATGACATGACATGATTTACTGTTAAAGTCTCTGCATGAAATGAATTAGGTATAATTAAACATTTACAACTGAAAAACAAAAGAAAAAACAGGTTTTCAAAAACAGTCTGGTGTTCAGGTGTAGGACATTTCTGCCCTGCTTGACCTGCAATCATGCCCTTTTCTATTTATGCTGATGATGCTGCTGCTGGTGTGTGTACTGCTGTTCCCATAGATACGTGTCCATCAAGTGATTCTGTTATTGTCAGGGTTGATGAAAGCGCAAGATGACTGCACGACCTTGTCATTAACACAATTATTAAAGAGCGCAGAGGCCCCTCAGTAATAATCAAGTGACTCAAGGTTGTCTGATCCCTTACAAACAATGGCAAATAATATCTGGAGGCGCTGGATATTTGTGTTTAGTTTTTTTGTTTTTGTTTTGTGTGTCAAATGTGTCGAGATGAAGGATAATTGACTAATCTAGAAAAACTAAAAATACGTACCATTTAGGCTAGCAATATAAAGACTAACATCATGGTAGATACATATACAATCAACAAGAAAATAATAGTAGTATATGGAAAACCATGCAGCAATATATACAACATATATTGGTGGTGCAATCTATCACAAATATGCAACAACATGTCTACATCAACAGAATTAAAGTATCAGATTAGAACACCTGAACACTTTACATTTACTTTATATTTTTCTCCTCTTTTTCTGTATTTTATATGCAAATGTTATTGTAGTCAAAGATAAGATAAGTCCAGTCACCTGGACAGATGGGGGCAGTCAAGCATTTTGTATGTAGCAGCAGCAGTGGTGTGGACTAGTGATATCATACATCATTCAGCCTCATGGAAAATTCCACCTCATGTGTGTTGTCGCTTAGTGACCGAGGCAGACAATACGGAAAACCTGAGAGAAACCCGTTGGCCTAGCTTCTTATTACTGTTTTGAATGAACTCTGAGACTTTCATCTTGGTTGCTTAATACCAACAATGATGTCAGTTTATCAGGGGACTTTTAATGTAAGTCTGTTAAATCAGGTAAGGTACATTCTGTGCAAGTAAGTCTGTGTTATTGTTAAACCGTAACTCATAAAAAAGCTTCTCACTTCTTCCTCAATTTTTGTGTTTAAATCCAACGCAGCGTTTGTTTTCAAAGTGACAACATGGAATCGGAAAACAAAACTGACCCTTATGAAGACAACCGGGATGTTAATCAAAGTCGCCAGTCACTGCGGAGCACAAGGAAAGATTCTTGTGACTCGTCCGTCCAAAAACACAAAAAGAGCAACTGGGACAAGATCGGGGATGAGGAAGAAAAGGAAGACGTCGCTGAGGGTAGATCGAAAACAAGAACGTGGCGTTCTGATCCGGATCGGGACCAGATATCAGATGGAGAGGGACGGAGAAGTAGTCACTCTTATTACTCTGAGGATTATGAGAATGAGTCTCCTTCAGACAGATCGCTCTCACCCTACTCCCAGTCCCGGACTCCATCTCCAACGCCTCAGAGGGGGATCAGGGCAAAGAAGACTTCCAACAGCCCCTTTTTTAAGACAGGTATGTAATGAAGGATGTGTGAATAGACAGATAAATACAATTTATCTTAATCCCTTCCTTTTAAATTCCCTGTACTGTCCAGATGATGGCAGTGTAAGGCAGATTTTAACATGGTCATTAAGATTGGATTAAGATTTTTATAAGCAGTTTTGTACCTTGAATTTGTCTTCCACACTTAATATGTTTTAATTAAAGTTTTTCTTCTTTTTTTTCAAATTAATTGGTATTCACCTCTCCAGGTGCACTTATCCATGTAAAAGTGTTTATTGTCATTACTTTGAAATTATTTCAACATCATGTGTGTTCCTCTACCTTGCAGGCGGTGTGGGGCGTCGGGGTGTGTCTCGCCCACAACGTCCAGGTGGCCAACCCCTGACCCAGCAGCAACGCAGGGGAGTGCGTTCGCAAAGCAAGGAGTCCACACCCCCTAAAGACTTGGACCTGGTCACCAAGAGGATGCTCTCAGCCCGCCTGCTAAAGATCAATGAATTGCGCAACTCACTTGCTGAGCTGCAACAGCGCACTGACGAGCTGCAGAAGGAGAATCGAGTTCTCAGACAGGTATGCCTAACTATCTAGTTAAGTTTAAAGCCAATCACATGGTCTTTTTCCTTCAGATTCTTTGAAACAACTGTGGCATCCTAAAGTGGAATAACTGCTTTTCCACACTGCAGCTTCAGGTGCGTCAAGAGAAAGCCCTGCAGCGCTACGACGACACCGAGAGCGAGATCTCTCAGCTACTGGCGCGCCACTCCAATGAAACCCAAGTGCTGCGTGAGCGGCTGAGGCGCACTCAAGAGCGGGAACGGGCAGCCGAGCGACGGTTGAAGGACAGTGAGGAGCAGCTGCAAAGGAGTCGGACGACCATAGCGCGGCTGAAGAAGCTGGTCGACCAGCGAGAGTTGGCCACCAGAGACGAGCTAAGCAGCAGGCTGGAGGAAGAGAAGACACGGGCCCAAGAGGCAGAACGAAAGATCAAAGTAAATTAATTTTGGATTCCTTCTATTTATCAGAAAACTCAATTCCTACAATAGACTATTCCTGCACATGATCTTTCCTCTGAACTTTTTGAGATGTAGCTTATACATTTGATTTAACAAATGATAGATGTGTAGTTTACAAGGCTGTTCCATAGCTAGCTTAACACTTGCAAGTCGTAAGCTATACACACACTCATTTGTGTCAAATTTGTGTACATGTATTCTGGCATCCATAAAGCAAATTATTTGGAAAGTGCAATCATTGTCCTGTGTGTGTTTGAAGGAGCTGGAGCGTGGCATGGAGCTGAGCAACAGCAGTTACCAGAGGCAGCTGGCTGCAGAGAGGAAGAAGACCGTGGGCGCCCAGGAGGAGATCAGGACTCTGCAGGAAGAACTGGATCGACTGACCAATAAACTCAAGGTCCATATATATATATATAATGATTTACGTGATGATATGTTGTCTAACATTCCTGCATTAAAAAGACTATACTTTTTAAAAATACATTTTGCTGAGTTGTGTACTCAGATTATCCCAAATCAGTAATTGAATTTAGCAATTTGATGATTTAATTCATTATCAGGAGAAGGAGAGAGAACTAGATGCCAAGAACATCTATGCCAACCGCATGATGAAACCATCACTAAGAAAAGATGCTGACAGTGGCACAAAGCGGAAAGGTAAGGCCTTACTATTGGTGCCTGTTCATAATTTATGTGCTGTGTATACTTCCTGGCCATGGTTTGGACTTTTATATATAATCTCTCACCTATAGTCCCCAGCAGGAACAGCGCCAAGACAGCACAGACGACAGACAGGCCGTCTAGTCTGGATTTCCCCACACCTCCACCTGCCATCACCGATGCAAACGGATACAGTGAACAGGCACCTGATGAATACCTGTCACTCAAGGTACAGAGAAGCAACTGTACTTTACTTTACCTCCTCATCCACACTTCCTCCTCTCTCATTGTTACTCACGCCTCTTTGTCTCAAACAATTTATGTCGAAAGGAGCGTAACCAAGAGGACAGACGGGCAGAAACAGAAGACGGGTATCTAAAGTGGGAACAGCAGAAGATGACAGATGGGGAGAAAGAAAGAGACAAGGAAAACGAAGCGGTGAAGGAGAACAAGGAGAAACCACAACTCAACCAGGAGCTAAATGTGCTTGAGGAGAAGGCAAAAAGACTCAGAAATGGTAAGATAAACAGAGAGTATACATACATATAGAAATTAGTAAAAGGCATAAAAAAGTAATGGCTTTATGTTCTGTCCACAGGCCGGGAGAAACAGAAGGAGGAAGAAGACAGAAAGAGGACAAGTTCCTTGTTAAACCAGGAGGAAGAGAATAACAGGAAGCCTGGCCATGTCTTGGAAGAGGTGAGGAAGTGGAACCACGATGCTCTGACCAGTCAGCAAGCAGCAGAGGAGGCGCATCGCAAAAAGGAAAAACTGCTGGCTAAGATGCTTGAAATAGACCGTCAGAACCACGGAGCCCAGGACACCGTGTCTTCTGAGTCCAATAAGAGCCCCAGTAACCAATCTTCTCCTCGTCTTCCCGAGCAGAGGAACTCTTCCATTTTTAACCTGACAGAATCAGAAGAATCGGCCAGTTTGCACACCGGTGCTGGAAGGAGAAGATCAGGAACAGAGGGTGGAGCTGTTGCAACAGGACTGGGGAGGAGAGCGCTACGGTCCCAGATCTCCACTGACGACATGGCATTCGGAAGCTACGCGCCTTCTTTCGGAAATTCAGCCTCCCGCGGTTCTTCAGGCTTCCCTCCGCCTCCGCCTCCGCCCACAGAGGACAGGGACTCTGCGTTAGAAGCTATAGGTGTTTTTAGCCTCAGAGGGCTGGGGACGGAGAAAGAAAAGGAGGCGGAAAGAGGAGTGGGGAAGGACAGGAAGTCTAGCCTCATGCAACAGCTATTTGGTGCCCTGGCCACACCTGCTGGTGATAGTCTTAGCACCTCCAATACGATGGAGATCCTGAACAGTCCTCCATCTAGCAATGGAGTGCGTTCTAGAAGGGGAGAACTGCTCAGCTACAACTCAGGGTCTTCCACTCCTCCTGCATCCTCTCTGAACACCCTACAGGTCGCAGACAGCAGACCTTCCATCCGTGCCATCAACTCATTCGATGATGACATAGAGGAACTGACTTTATGAAATTAAATTATATTTAAAGACATTAATCTCATAAAGAGATTGCGTGATGAACATGGTTTATGAATTCTAAGTGATAAATTATTAAACTTGTGTTGCTGTCTTTTAAATGTTTCATCATGTAGGACATTAATTTGAAGTGACTGCGATGCATTCAGGTGCATGTGGTGTCGACACGGATGATAGATAGTTGTCCGTGTTGCTGTAACTGGTAATACAGAAATATTTAACCTTTGATCTGTTTTAATGGTAGTTGAACTCAGAAGTGTTGTGTCGACTGTGGCTTGTAATGGTTTGCACTTGTTAAATTTGAAAAGGTTCCTCAGGTTGCTTTCCAGTTTTTGTGGTAGAATATGGCTGGTAGTTTATCTTTCAGAAGAAGGATAGCGAGGTCGCAACATTAAACCCCATAATATATATCCAATTTATAATGGTGCAAGCATTACATTCACTCTGGCAGCAAGTCACATTTCTTTGCGTTGGATATTTTAGCGCTTTGCCATATTTGTTTAGTAATAATACTTTTGAATCCTGCTTTTCTTCAGGTATCAGTATTTGAGTAGGTTTTATTCCACATTTGGGTGATTGATGCTATAAGAATGTGCAACATGTGGAATGTATGACGAAGCAATATGACAATCAAACATCAGTTGCTGAATGTCTGAAAAGTATGTAAAACGGGTTATTTTTTAAAAACATTTATAATAAAACTTAATTGTCAAGGTTCTGATTAAGTGTGACATTACAAGGGAAACATTAAGTTTTTTATATATATATATATATATATATATATATATATACATATATATATATATATATATATATATATATATATAGATATATATATATATACACATACACATATATATATATATATATATATATATATATATATATATATATATATATATATATATATATATATATATATATATATATATACATATATATATATATATACATATATATATATATATACATATATATATATATATACATATATATATATATATACATATATATTATATATATACATATATATATATATATAATATATTATATATATATATATACATATATATATATATACATGCACTGATACCACTCACAGCAGACATTCGACACTGAAACAAACAACCAAGATACAAACTATGGAGAAATTAATTGACAAAATTCTCTATTTTTATCTGCAGCTTGTCTGTATTTTTTTGTTCTGTTCTTATCGACTCACGGCATCTTCTAACCTGGCACAAGGCTGATGTGCATCAGGGAGCTGTAAAATAGTTAGATTTTTTGTAGATATGTCCATTTTTGAAGAGCTCTTTGTATTTATTCTAGCAGAATTCATTATTATTACTTTCATAAGAGATTTAAATGTGTAACCAGTGAATACTTTGTGGTTTAATCAGCCTGCATTTTGGAATTTTTCACATTTTCTACTTATTGTTCCAGTTGTGTTGTCTGAATAAAGTTAATGTGTTGTATTTTGGCTTGAATGAAAATAAATGAGAGTGAGAGTGAAGCTGTTGCTCGGTGACCGGTCTGTGCTGCGCCCTCATTAATATTCATGCGACGGGAAGTCTGATAGGGATTCCTGGGGCGTCTCCCGGCAACCAGAACCTGACGCAGCCGCTCCGCCCCGCCCCCTCCTCGCGGTAGCTCCCCTGCTCAAAAACAAGCGGACCGCGGAGCCGCTGAGGGACAGACAGACAGATACGGGAGCTGGTATCGTGATGGTCGTCGGACTGATGCGGCTGCTCGGCTTCAGGCGTCGCTGACTACAAGTATGGACTCCAGCAGCTTGAAGTCTCACAAGGTAGACGAGCCGCACGCAGTTTTAAATGACGCAGGTAGAGTCTCACCTGTCAGCAGGAGGAGGTTAAAAATGAACCTCTAAGCGCGCGCCAGCATCACTCGGGTTATCCGTGCGTGACGTTAAATTGAACGTTAGCCTTAATCATTTTTACACAGAATTCTTGCTAGGCTATGACTTAAAGACACCAGTGTGGACTACAAGGTGTTGGCCTTATGTTAGAAACCTTTGCTAAATTAACAAAAAGTATTACATTGGTTAACCTGAGCACAACTTTATATTCTGACATGTCCCCTCACATGGGCTGAAGTTACATTGTTGTTACTACATAAATGATAGAGTAGCAAGGTAACAGGCTTTTATTGTTTGTGTTTTTATTACCCTTGATTAGTGAATAAAGAAAGAAACATTTTTGAATTCTTGACTTGGTAGTGAGAAGTAAATAGGTACATTAACTGGAGTACTGTAGCTTACTTAAGTATAGGTTTAATCAATTAAAATAAAACTATATATAGTGTCTTTTAACTTGTTTTGACTCTAGGATGCTAAGGTGAAGAGACTGCAGATGAAAGCTAGACATTCAGCAAACTCTGTTAGTGTTGTATAAAGTAACTAAAAGTCATAGGCTACTTGATTGAAAGTAAAGTTATCGTCTTAAAATACTTCCTCGGTGAAGGTGAAAGTCACTCATACAAATAGGACTTGAGTAAAAGTATTGAAGTTTCTAATATTAAATGTACTTAGTATTGAACGAACAAGTAAATGTAGATTAGACATGTATGTGTGTAATGTATCCTCTGGGTTCAGCAGTTTTCCAATGATTGGAATCAGGTTTTTCCTTTCAAATGTCATTAAAAGAAGTTAATTCAAACATGCACTCGTTTGGCTCTGATGCAGCATGTAATCTGGAAGGTTACCAGGAACTTAAATTATTAAATTAATGTATTCGTGTCAGTATTTGTCTCCAAAATGTAGTGGAGGGAAAGTATAAAAGACCAGAAAATGGAAATACTTGGGTACCTGGTTAACATACACAGTCCCTGTTCAAAAATAAAGAAATTGAAATGTATGATCAACAAATAAATTATGATGTATTATTATGGATAAAGATACAACTTTGACTAATACAACTAAATCAATAAAGAAGTCCCACCTATGTACACATTAGTGCAATAATCATTCTAATTTGGGGCATTTTGTATAATAAGTACTTTTACTTTTTGTTTCTTGAAAACATTTTTTGACGCTAATAGTGTAATTTCACTTAACCTTTTATGTAGGACTTTCTCTTGTATTAGTATCTCTACCAAGTTTGCTACTTTTACCTAATTAAAATATGGAAGTACTTTCTCAGGCACAGCAGTTTCTTTACTCAGTGTCTGCATGTGTAATAGTATCAAAGTAGTACTTTAGGTATATTATGATTTAATTAAAGCAGTATCTTATCCTCTGTAAATGGGATTTTTCTTCCATCTTCCATCTTTCGGAACATAAACAACCATTAACGAACACCTGTCGCTGCTGATATCCATTATAGCTTTTTTCTTACTTACTTCTTATTTACTTAGGTTTTTACTGTGGTATAATTTGAACCACAGGCTGTTTTATTGAGTTTCTGTTGCCATAACAAAGGAGTCCAATATGCCACAGTAATTGGGTGTTTCCTTGTATGAATAGCTTTTGTGTTCTGCAGCTCATCTCTTTGAATCGACTTTTGAGCCTGTTGATGGTTTCTATGGATAGTAATGCTCATGTTCTCATATACAGCACTGTGTATCAGTACATAACCCCCCCTCCATCTTGAAATTTAACACCTTTGAATGGAAGTGACTCAGAGGTGTGTTGCGTTATAGATTGGAGAGATTAACACTAAAGCCGGATTCGTTATTCTGCAGACGTGTTTGTTATGTAGACTTGCCTTCATGTTCCAGTTAGGAGAGCCAGACTTCATAAGCCAGACCAGGTTTTGGCGTCTTATAATCCAACACCACCGAATAACTTATACCGATTTGGCATTACCTCATCTGAATGTTGCTGAGTGGTCAAATCCTAGTGCCTTGAAACCAGAAGAATGTATGGGTGATGTTTGGTGATATGCCAGTTGGATGATGGGGATAAACGGTCTCTTTCATCCCAAGATTTGTCAGGGTTTGTGCATTTGATATTCAGGATGTAAATTTTGGCTCCCTTTAGAGAAATATTTCCTGCTGGTCTATTCAGAAGTGGCTGAGGTCACGCTGAGGTTAAGTGCCTCTTGAATGATGGAGGAGGCTGGTTTTGGGGCTTTTGCTGTTATGATTTTAAACACTTTAATTCTGCATAGTTGTCATCACAGTTCATTATATTTAATCAAATATTTGCACACTCACTTTTCCTCACCTTTTTCTAAAACTCTTTGCTCTGCAGTTCCTGTTCACAGTGTAAATCACTACTGTCCTGGAGATACAGTGTCTTTACAAACTCTTTAAAAATGCATGTGGTATGGATTTTCACCCTCCTTCATTGGTCTCCTGTAACAATTTGGTCTCCAGAGAAACACACTGATTCCTTTATAGAATAAGGAGCAGATCCATTCCCACAAGTCAGCTATTCTTCACAGCGAGAGGTCTATTTTACCTTGCAGAACGACCAAGCCTATCATTAGATACAATGACTTCACTGCTGGTCTGCTGTGCCCATTATGGAATAACTGAGCGCTAACCACTTATTGAGTGCTTGGATACTGTGTAAGAGGACACTGGGCTTAAAGTCTCCCGTAGCTGCAGCTGTTATTATGTGTGTGTTTGCTATATCATCTAAGAGGCTGTATTAAAGATGTAGTTTGTGACTTTATTTATTTAGTCAAGTCTTTCCTGTTGGCCTCTATCGTCACCCAGATGTATCTAGCTGGGTGGACAAAAAAATACTGGTTCATTATCACCAGATGAAGAATCCCACTAACTTTACTAATTTACCTACTTCAGGGTACTAAAAAATACCCACCCAGCCACAGTCCGTTCACCCTGCTGCTGTCTGGCAAAAGATACAGACTATCTGCTGCCGTACCACCAGACTATGGAGCAGCTTCTTTCCTCAGGCTGTGAGACTCCTGATCTCTCACTCACCTATACAAAAGTTTGTTTCGTTGTACAACCTTTTAATCTATCTAATTTTCCTCTGTAAGCTTAGCACAACCGTGACACGGTTTTAAGTTAAAAATCTTGATAATTATTGGAATGATTGTGTGAAACTTGATAAAAACAAATGTTTATGTTTGTTTATGAACCAATGTATCTGCAAAACTGATGACATTGCCTTCAGCCCCGGCCATACAATGTATTCAGTGCTAATTAGCAGATGTAGCCATGCTAACACACTATGATGGTCACTGTGACTGTCCTTGCCAGCATGCCTATATTAGCATTTAACTGAACGCAGTGATAAAAATGCACAAAATGCGTTTTTTGTTGAAAAAATACAGGTGAACACGTCTTATGAGAGCCACTTAAATATGCATGATGTTATGGAACCTTTAAGTAATTTGTGAAACATGTATTATCATGACATATGTTTTTAGCTGAAAAAAAAGGGCTTCCTGTAAAAGAGCAACACTATCAGCCATCGTGTCCCACCGCCAGTCGTCTGACACCTCAGGTCGGAGAAGCCCTGAGGACAGGAGGCGTAAAATTGCTGATTCATTGACAGTCCCGGTGTTGTTGCTATGGAAACAATTTGTTCCTGTTAAATGGAAATCCTGTAGGTGTGTACCCCTCAGCATGTCTGTGTTATTAGATATGTGAGAAGCCAAATGCTCAATCTAAATCGGTTTACAGGAGGAATGAGAATACAGACCTTTTACTTTCAATTCAGTCTCTCGAGATTAAATCTATCCTGTTACACAACTGAGCCTGAGTCACGACAAAGTTGAGGTGTAGCCTTTTTGTCATATGCCACGTTAATTTTATCTCCTTTCATTGTAATATGATGGCTGGTGATACAGTCAGAAGATGTTTCCTAACTTACGTCATCTCTTCTCTACAGCTTTAAAGATCACCTGCCTTCAAAACTCTGCTGGATCCATCAGAAGTCCCTTGATAATCAACTTTGCTGACAAAGAGCAGAGAAAGCGGATGCAGAAAGGACATGATCACATCACTGCGAGGCCACCAATGAAGAACAGATATCTATTTTTATTCTGAGACATTTTTAGGGAGCTTTTTCTCTTTACTACATTAAAGATGGACGTACCCTCCGCTCCTCAAATCATGGTGGACCCAGCTTGTGTCCTCGAGGTAGCAGAATGTGGGGAAGACATGGATTTGCCAACAGATGACCATCTCATGAACTTAAAGGCCTTGACTGAGAAATTAAGACTGGAGACCAGGAGGCCTTCTTACCTGGAGTGGAAAGCCCGGCTTGAGACGGAAAGCTTCAGGGAGACAGGAAGTGGAAAAGGCCCGATCGACGTTGAGCCTGAAGGGAAAGCAGTCACACCCAAAGGGACGGTAGTGAACTCTCAGAGGATTCAGTGCAAGTTGCCCTCGGGCGTACTGAAAGGATTTGGGAACATCGATGAAGCTCTCAGTTGGCTGAGGAGAGAACTGGTGAGACATTGCTTAAATTCGAAAACAAATGTATCATTTGTATCATCTATCTTTGGATAATGGAGATTTTACTATAAGTTATAAGTTTTACTATAAGAGTGGGATCTCTGATATAGTTTGTTTTGTTTTGTACATGCAGCCATTGGCAGGCCCTATTTCAGTCAGATACTTGAGATTCAAGGACACACTTTGAATCACACTTTTGATTTGAAGAGCTTTTTAATTTTGCAGTTAAAAGCCAGATTGGGAAATTACTTCCTGCTACTTAGCTAATTAGAATGAAACAATGGATACCATGTCCAATTACTGGCCAGAAGAATCCCATTCACATCATTGAGTGAGATTGATTGGGACTCAGGCAATTGCATCAGACTGCATCTGTTTCACAGTTTCTGCAAGTGTAATCACTTTTACTCCGTTCAATTACTCTGCCCACGGTCCATAAGCCTGGACAGAGCACGCAAAGAGGCACCGTCAGAGGCAGAATCATAGCCAAAAGGACAGTGGACAAGAGAGATGAGAATAATCTTTGCACGGAGTTTTGCACAAGGACAGTGGACATGAAAGAGACAAAACAGAGAGCACTTATGATGAGAAACTTGTTTGTCAGTGTCTCACTGTGAGTTTGCTTTTTAGATTTTCTTACACAAGAAGGACCGAATGTATGGACCTCCTGTGAATCTATTAGTTCAAGAACCAAGCGTAAATAGATTGAAACACTGAAGCATGGAACAAAAAATTGTTTGTAGTGGAATAGTTCAACTTTTTGAGAAGTAAGCTTATTTGCTTTGTTGCCAAAGACTAGACGATGAGATCAATACCACTCACATGGCAAAACTGAAGCTAACAATTAGCTTTAAAATTCTTTACACAACTTATTTATTCTCTCGAAAGCGTTCAACCACATCTCATGACCTTCCTCCACAACTGGAGTTGCTCAGGTGTCATGGAGATGGTTTAGTACGTGACATCATATCCAAACATCTGTCATCACATGAATTAAAATTCCTTACTTACATAATGTGCTATCAGTTCAACCGTCTCCACAGCTACTTAACAACTCCATCCACTGAGGAAGGCAATTAGATGTGGTTGAAAGAAAGGTGATTAATCACTAAAGCAGCAAGTTATTTAAGCATCGCTGGTTTCTGTCTATCTCCAACAGACAGACATGCGCCTGCAGGACCAGCACCTGGCCAGGCAGCTCATGCGACTCCGAAGCGACATCAACAAGTTGAAGATAGAGCAGACGTGCCACCTGCACCGACGGATGCTCAATGACGCCACCTTTGGGATTGAAGAGCGGGATGAGCTGTCGGACCTGTTGTGCGAATGTCCAGTCACCCCGGGGTTGGGCCTCTCTGCCCCATTGAGACTCATCGGCGTCACCAAGATGAACATTAACTCTCGCCGTTTCTCGCTCTGCTAGTGGCTTCAGTCAGAGATGCCTAAAAACAAAACAGCCTGTCTAACACTATGTTTGCCCAAGTGCAACATGCCAGCTACGGCCATATGTCAGATAGCAGGGAACTCTTGTGCATTTAGCGCTTGACCACATTGATGTGAGGATGAACCTCGCTGTAAACACTAATTTGCAATCACTGTAATCAAAGGGAGCGATTTAAGTAATGTATACTATTTAGAAAGAATAATTTGAGTGTAGAAGGTACATATAAAGTGTTTTTGCCACTAAACTATAGGGCAGCTATATACAGAAACCTCTCTGTCTTACAACCACAGCCGATTTTAAACCTGTAGGCTGTTGTGACTTGAAACAGAAGAATCGCAGTTTTTAAACTCTGAAGTTGTTTGGTGGGACTTTTGTGGTTTCTGTCTTCAAGCAGAGATTAAAAATGTCAACATATTTTTTTATAATGGCATACATATTATTCCATGTTCCATGTTGTCTTAATCAAAATGTCTCTGCTTTTTAAAAAGGTGCCTTTATATTGATAAATGTACATCATCCATAGTAGTACCATTGCTTTTTTGTAGAATATGAAGAAAATGATTCATTCTTTGTAATGATTTTCAAGTTACCCAAGTTGGTTTTAAATCTGCTTCTTAAGAGTCAGGATGCATGTAACTCTTTGTTAGAGCTTTGCCCTTTTCATGCTCTAATTGTGATCTGAACGTAACTGAGGTGGAATTGTCTGTTTGAAGTAAGAACAAGGTTTAGTTTCATGGATACACATTGAATTACGACCCATCTTGACCAAATTACATGATTATGTGGATCTTGTTATGAGCCTCCTGTAATGATGAGATATGTCATCAGAGGTACCCTTGGCCTTACTACTTTTCTTTGGGCTGTGGGGTCTGCATTTGAAATGTGAGCATAAGAAAGTCAATTACAGTCCCAATGCACAAAACATGCCACAGGATAAAAGGATTTTTAAGGGTTTAAGATGCCCCTCCTTGTGGCCCAGATACACTATAATACAATGTGAATATAATATTTTTCAGGCTTTCTCACACACAAGATCCGTTTTTTCACAACAACAGAGCAAGCATTGAAATGACAAGGTTAACATCAGCATCTACTGCTGAGACCGTCAGACATCATGATAAGGATGTTGAACAAACATAACACTCAGTTCCATTATCTTAGTTTTCAGCATCCCCTAAACAGTGAGGCACAATGCCACCCGGCAAGAAAACTACTATGTCAGCTTGATCTTGTGTTACTAAGCCTTTAATCTACTGGGACATCCTGTACTTTAAAACTGGTTTGACAAAATATGATACCTTAAATGGGTTCTTGTTTGGCCACACTTTTTCAACCTTTAATTTGCTGTCATCACGAGAAAGTCTCATCAGTGGCCTCTCATCAGGGACACAAACAACTGTGTGTGTGAAGTGTCAATCAAGTCTCCCTAAGGACACCTACAGTGTACTTTACTGAATACACTTCTACGCTTTTCCAACTTATGTATATACTCCTTCAGCTGTTCTTAATACAACGTTAAGCCAGCGGGGCAGTTTAGCAGCTGCACTTTTTTCGAGCCATTCAGTTCGGCTCGAAGTACTTTTTGACTCATAGATGTGTCACTGGGATGAATAAAAAAAGAACTTTGTGACAATGTATTAAAGATGCTCAGCAAATAAAATGTAGTTCACTACAGTCAAGAAAAGACACAAAAGAAAAACTAAACACAGTCTGTGTTGTATGGACTGATGTTATAAAGTGCATACAGTATATATACCAACATAATACAGGCAACACAACACTTCCTTAAATTCTCCTTAGTACACCAATGCAGTTAAGGTTTCAGCCATTAGTGAAGCAATGCAGTTCATCTCCTACCTTAACACTATATCTTGCATCCGTCCCTTTGCAACATTTTTACCTATTCATACTCTTTTCAACTTGTATCCATTCAATCACCTTTACAGCTCATAATGCCATGTTTTGGAAAATTAAAAGAATTGGTTATCTCGGCCCCTTTCTTCAAAGGAGCCTCCTTTTTTGTCCCAATGCTTTTGTATTCCCAGCAGGCCGAGCTGTCATCTGTGCACGCTTGCACAGGAACTTATGTAAACAGTTGTGAACAGCCCGGGCTCCCACAGTTCTGGGTATGTGTGAGGACATGAGCATGGAGGTCATGAGCTTGTGCATGTGAGAGTCGCAGTGTGACCCGCTCGCTGATTCCTGTGTCCCTCTCCATCTGGAGGGCCTGAAGTGGCGTGTCATGAATGACTCTGCTGAGCCTGAGATTTTTCATGCATGAGCTCCAGCTTTATGTGAGCTTATCACAGCTGAAAGCCACATCTCCTCTTGACTGAAAGGCTGCCAAAGGGGCCATCACATGTTATTTCTAACAAGCTTCTGGTGACCAAGGTCGTTTAGTTGAATTTTGCTGTTAAATTCAAGTCATTACAATGAAATAGATACTGTGCAGCCAGTGTTCTGTGCAACAGCAATTTCAAGAAAAGTGAAAAGAAAGTGTACTGGTTGCTTGTTTAGATTGTGGTGCTGCCCAACGGCTGTCCCTGGAGATTTGCTATTTTATTAATTTCATGCCTAACCCATCTCATTTGCATGACAAAATGACTTGACAGGCATAAAATCAGATGTTGTCTCTGCTGCTGAAGCATGAAGACCAGAGACTGTATCAAAGGCCACAGTCCTGATGCAAAAACATTAGGCACCATGTTCAGACCATAGACCTCAGCATGGACCAGCTGGTTCAAGTCCAGCAGACCGGTCAAAAAGGAGATGGACTGGTGGCTGGAGAGGTTTCCAACGACAGTTCTTCTGTCTCAGATCGCTAGCATGTGTGTACGTATGACTTTCTTCAAGGGGAGAAGTACTTATTATCATGCATTTCTTAAATATTTTATAGAAAAGTTGCACAGAAGAATTAGTAAGACAGACAAGCAGCCGTCCACAAGAGGAGGAAGTTGATTGTGAAAAAGCAGAAAAAGAATCAGGTGGTGACTCTGAAAGTGAGGAGAGCAGTGATGAGTCTGAGGCACGATGATTAAAGCAACCTAATGTAGAAATTGGCATTTTATGCAATTTGGCACCCCCCACACACTCTGAGTGCAACACCTCTGTCGTAAACACAAATCCCAGGTCTGTCACAGTTTTTCAAACGTAATCCAGGTGCTAGCAACAAACAAAACTCGTGACATCATAGCAATGTTAAGTGTCGAAGTGAACGTGTATGTAACGCTGTGATCATCGCCTCTCACTTAAGTTACACACACTGTAGTACAAGACACTGTACCTTCAAAATGGTTTTGGGGATGTTATTTTAAGGTTAATAAAAGAACTATTTCATGTTGCTTTCAGATGGGATCCTGTCAGTTAACTGCTATTTTTACCTTTTGTCTACGAGATCTTTTTTTTTTTTTTCTCTGATGTTCACGGCTGGGAATGTAGCTGCCGTCCTGTTCCAGGAATATAACACATGTAACACCACAGTTCCGCACTGCTCGAAGTGACTGAGCTGCAAACTCGAGCGTGAACGGCCGACAGCAACATCACCAAGGTGAACCGCGGGGTGAGACTGGCGAGAATCCCAGACTGCATCTCACGCCGAGCCTTTGTGTAGCACCGTCTGAGTGCATCCCATCTGAGGAAAAGATCTACTGTAAGGACTGGGCCGTCTGCACACCTGACCACCGCATTACAAAGAAGAAAATCATTAATAATGACTAGCTGGTTATTTTGCATATTGACTCTTTTTTGGATGCTGACCCGGATGATGTCATGACAGAATGAACGTTCGACGGGCGGCAACACTCTCTGGTTTTAATGGTGTGGAAAAGGAGCTAAATCAGACTGTTTTTGTTGGAGGAGGAAGGCACGTTGCCTCAGACTCATGAGTCTTTAAGCTTTACCACACAATTAAACCCCTGGAGCGTCGAGACGTAGATTCTGACTGTGTCGGTTGTTGGAAAAATAGATTTATAAGGTCAGAGGGACATTTGGATCAGCTCCTGGACACATATTTAACATGTCCAGGAGCTAAAAATAACTTTAAAAGCATGGCTTTCTATGTGGGATATTTGGGGAAAAGCCCCTTTCTTGCAGATTCCTTTCCATTTTGCATCAGGCTGTGTGTGTCTGTGTAAGATCTGGTTGGTGGAGGACTGTTTTTACACTATATATTCGAAGAAATATGTGTTTTTGAATTTGTAACGACAAACTAATTTGATAAGCTTTCTTTTTTTTTAGCAGCGTGGGGGAATTGTTTAGTACATTTCATTGCACAGTGTACTGTACGTGACAAAGAACCTTGAACCAGAAACAAGCTGTAAACACAAAATTTTTTTTTTATTTTATTAAATCATTTTTTGGTATCATTGCGTAGGTTTAAGGGTTTTATGTAGCTGAATGTAATTTCAAATTATTTGGATTTTGACTCAATGTTATTTTAAGGGACAGTTACCCCTTATAAGGTTGATTGATTGATTGATATGTCGACCTCATTAGCGAACAGTTGCCTATTAGCACATCCAGCCACCAATGAGCGACCGCTAACGTTACCATTTATTTCTGCATCCAATCACCTGGCGAAAAGTTGACTATCCACTCTCGTTTTCAGGTGTTTTCGGGTCTCCACCAATTCGTTGGCAGCCAAATGCTCCGACATGTTCAATGGCCTGCTAATGTCAAGCGAGTGTGAACCAAAACAGTGATCTGAAAGACGCTAAAATAACAAGGACTTTGATTCTGTGCATGTTTACCCAAATCTTCAACAGCATCAATTTGCTGAATGAAGCGATGGCACATGTGGAATTTTTTTTTTTTCAGGTGTAGTGAGCAACAACCGTTTAATACTCCACAGCTCTAATAAGATTTCTTGTATCAAAACCTAACTTTTCCCATCTGCTCTAAACTCAAGGGACATAATGAAGTAACATATTCAAAAGGTTCTTTCTTGAATCAGCATCCTATGATAAATCCCTTTGAAGTTCTCAATCTAGTGTAGTCACAGTCTTTTATATTTAATCCACTTACCGTTACGGCCACAGTCTCAGGCGAAACACGTCAATGAACAGCCCAACTGATTCTTCTTCGAGGGGCACGCTCATGCAAGGTAATGAAGTCACCATAGACGCACTACGGGGGATCCGGCCGTTGTTGTAAAGGTAATTGGCAAACTCTTTATAAAACAGCGTGGATCTTTTAATGACTTAATTAAACGAACTGATCTATCTAATATCTACTTACTTCAAATGAGGAGCCGTAATGAGCCACTCCGTGCTGTCTAAAATTGGATTACGAAGAGTATTTACAGGAGGCCAATTAGGCTTCTGCCAAGTACTGTGAGAAAGCAGACCATGTCGAAAAACACCGTTTACTCTCCTCCTGTGCCAAAACAATGAAGCAACACTGTTGCAGCCAGGTACATCTAACCAGAAACAGTTTGCCTGTGATGACATGAAAGTGTGTTTGCTCGGTGAGATCACAGGCTTCTTGATTATCTCATCCTTTTGTTCAAGGCAGACGGTGTCTCAAGCCAAAATGGCTACATGAGCCCAGGTCTAGTGTTCCAGTCCAACAAACAGGAGATAACACAGACGAACACCTTTTGATTCCAGTCTGTTTCGGTACGTTTCAAACTTACTGGAGGACAAGTTTATGAAAGAAGATCTGTGAAGGAAAATGGTTTAAAAGGCCTGGTGAGCGCCTTGACAGAATGGAATGCGCTCCTCTTGGACAGCACTGCCAATTTCTGGCCCCTCGGACTCACAAAACTAATCCCTGACTTTGAGGGCGACATCCAGACTGATTGCTTTGATGAAAGCGAGGTTGAAAGTTCCACAGCAGCTTAGGTGCATCCGAGCAGATGATCAGTCAGAGAGGATCATAATCAGATTACAAAACCTTCGGCTCTTGTGTCAGTTTTGGTGAACGAAGAATCAAATGAAGTGAGGTTATTCTCACTTAAAGCCGCAGTGGACGGGTGTTAAAGATGCTAATCCTAAAGTAACTTTACACCAAAACAAACAGACCATCAGTTTAAAGTAGCTGTTATTTAATAACCATGATTTGCTCAACAACTGTAGTTACAGTTCATAATTACCTGTCTGCGTGTGACAGACAGTTGGCAGCAGTACTGCAGTGTAAAGGCACAATGACAGATACATGTAATATCACAAGATGACCTGCAGGAGAAGAACACAAATCTAAAATCATAAATTTACATCAGCCATAACTGGCTTTGTCGAATACAGTCCCCACTCAATCGCTTGAACTCAATGAGAATTTTTGTTTTTACAGCATTTCCTTGGTCAGTTTGAGTAAGGCAAAAAATATATAAAATGAGTAAACACTGATAACAAATGATAGTGTAGAAACAAAGTGGTACACAAAGCTTACTGAAAAACAAAATTATATAGAGCAAAATGTTACACTCTCACAGCAAGACACACGTGTGAAATAAATGAAGAAGACCAAAGTTCTCCTGGTGGATGAAGCTGATTGACCTATAGCTAAACAAAAGCACAAACCGGTACATCCTCACTCTTAACCTTCTAAAAACACATAGACAGTCCTCTGATGGATCCTCCGGAGTCTTTGAGGGTATAAACACACCGAAATATTCTCAAAGACTCTGGATTTCCGCTACATCAATGACAGCGGTGGCAGATACTGCCAATAAATGAGTACAAAAATCAAATGAAACTTTAAAAATACATCTGAGACTATGAATCCCTCTGAAATGCAAAAAATAGCCAACTGACTGCGTGTCATCTACAGGGTCTGCATAAGTGCATTTGTTGACTTCATGTTTTTGTGGTAACAGGTTGAGGTTTTTTCTGTGAGTGCACAGGGACGTCCTCTTCACAATTAGAGGAAAATACGCTAAATCAAATCTTAGGTCAGTGCTCAGGACCACCTTCATCTGATCCGTTCAGCTCATGCCTTCTGTTCATTTGTGAATTGGCTGCCATGCTATGTCAGCTCTGGCAAAAGCAAAGAGAAAAAAAAAGAAGATCCCTTTGCTCGCCATGTCAAGGCGTCACTCCCTCCTGGTCCATACTGCAGCCGAGAGCTTCGATGTCATTACTGATGTCAGTGATCATACGGTCCCATTCGTCTCCCTCCGAGGCCTCCTGGCCCTCGTCTGATGCGGCGCTCCCTCCGGCTGCTCCGTTGCCGTTGGTGGTAGAATCGGAGGCGGAGCTGGCTGTGCGCCGGTAGCGGCCAAAGCTGTCAGTGATGATGCCTCGTCCGTCCTTCACACCGATGGTCTCGAGGAAATTCTCAAAGTGCTGGCTGTCCTTCTCTGGTATGAAGGGACGCAGACCTGCCGGGGCACAGATTGATGCATAAGTGCTTGGCAACAGTCTTTTCAGCACATAATGAAGGTGGATTTATATATAATAAAAAGGAGACAGCAGAGCAGCTAGGACTTCTATCCAAATATTGGTTTTATAATGTCTCGTGTACATGTAGAGAGATGAAAGTGGGCCTGAAACTGTTGTGGAAAGAAAACTGGAACCGTGTGGCTACTGGTACAAAAAAAAAAAAGGCACGACTGTGGAACTTCTGTTCACCGTTTGTTTCACTTTTCCCCACAATCCAACCACAACCAGACCTCATCAGCACATCAGTCCATTTTGGAAGCAGCTACTTAGTGGCAGATAAGACCTACAAGGTGGCACTGAATACACCAGTGTAACCATAATTTAAGATCAGACCAGTTCAAATCATTAGACAGAAAACAAAGGCACTGCACTGAAAATCAGAGAGAAAAGAGAAGAGTGGTCATACCAAGTAGAAGGAACTTCCTGCTGTCCCCATAGAGTTGCCGAAGGTTAATGCAGAACTCATGGATGGAGGATCCGTTGCGGTATTCATGAAGCAAGGTGGCAAACTGCTGGATCTCTTGTGACGACAGTTTTGTCCGCAGCTAAAAAGCAAAAAAAAAAAAAAGCAAGAAATATGAGTATTAGTACAGCCTGAGAAAATGTCATATGCCAAAAATGGAAGGACAGGGTAAAATCATCATACTGTGGTCATGTAGTCCTGCAGGAGCTCTGCAGCAGTGGTGCTAAGCTCTCCTTCACTTGGAGTCTTTGGCTGAGGGGACGCTGGGGTGGAAGCTGAAGGAGAGTTTTCTTCTGCCTCCATAGAGCCCTGGAAAGGACTGAGAGAGAACACACCCCTTGTAAGCGATAAGCAAAAAGTGACACTTTCAGAGATGTTTAGCAATCTTTCTATAGCACTGTGCCCAAAATAGAAACGTGTGTACTTACAATGTGCTGGCTTCCTCATCAAAGGCCTCCTTAACATCCACTTTGCTCGAAGAGTCATCTGCAAGATAACTTAGTATTTACAACGAGCTACATATTTAGATGTTCATATTGTTCTGAAACTTGGAAAGACTGTAAAACTCCAAACTCATCCATGAGTAAAACCGTATTATACCATTGTATTTACACCCAAACAATTTTATATTTCTTAAGCTTGTTTAAAAAACAATACAAAAAAAATAACATCTTAAATTAGGTTCATTTCATTTGTTTTGCAAGTTTCTCACCACTGTATAGAGAAAGGTGTGTAGTAGGTGTAGTCGCTCCATCAAAAATGGCTCTGTCCAAGAAGTCGATGGTCGATTCTGTGTAAACGATCTGAAAGACCTGGCTGAGCAAAAGACACAGCTCCTCTGCTGCTGCCTAAAACACAAAAAAGTTAGCGATTAATTATTCGCTCAACTGATTCATTTTTCTTTGCCATGATATCAGTGTCTTGAAATCTAAGAACTTGTAGACTGTCAAGTAAATCAGAATTAGCCGACCTCTGTTCCCCATCTACTGTAATTAAGGTGGATTTGTGGTCTTTATATAGTAAGAACAGACTTCAGACCCCAGGTTAGCTTCATTACCCTGAATTTCTTGTAAACTAAAAAGTTGGTCAGTTTTCAAAATGCACTGTGTATCCTTGAGGTCTAAAAAGCGTGTTGAGAGCATTCCCTCGACAGAAAGCTTTTGCCACATTTTTTTTAAGTATCTTAAACGTTGAGCCCACTCACGGATAAACAACTCCATAGAACTACTGCAGGTCTTAAACTCCACAGGGGATAATTAACAAACAGCACTGCAGGTGGCATGGAGTCTATATCTTTATTGATATTTTTAAAGCAGGCGTCTGCATTTACATCAATTTAACTCACCCATCAATCAATCAATCAATCAACTTTATTTATAAAGCACTTTTCATACATGAGTATGTAGCACAAAGTGCTTTACACAGGAAACATAAAACAATAATAAAGAAAGCCCCTCCCTCCCACCCTCCGTACTATATACATGCACACATACGTACACACACATACACACACACACACACACACACACACACACACACACACACACACACACACTCTTACTACAGGAAATAAGGAGACATGGCAAGGCACTGAGGATTGAGGAAACGCCACCTTTGGGGCCGTCCACACTGGGAGGAGTCACAGGCTGTGCCACGGGGGGCACCAGTGCCCAGGCCCCCCGACCCTGACAGACAACGAATGGCTGGGCCAAAGGGACCCAGGGACAGCACCCCCAGCAGCATCCCAGACACAGCTCCCAGTGTGGAGGACCCCCCTGAGGAAACTCTGGAGTTAACCCTTAAAAACTAAAAACATAAGATAGGATAAAAACCCTGACAAAAGATAATTTAAAGAAGTGAACAGTTAAAAGGATAAAATGCATAAGATAATAATAAATAAAATAAAATAGTATCGAAGATAAATAATTAAAAAAAAATTATTTAAGATGAAAATTGTTTAAAAAAAACAAAAAAACAAACAAAAACAAAACAAGATAGGAACAACAACATAAAATACGATAGAACCACATAAGAATGGAATAAGAATTTAAAATATTAGTTAAAAGCCTGATTAAAAAGGTGTGTCTTTAACCTTCCCTTAAAAATATCAACAGTCTCTGCAGACACCCATGTAACCTCACTAAAGAAATAAACTCCATTTAACAATGTGCATGTTGTGAACATAGCCACAGATAAAAAGTTGTATTACCTTATTATCAACAGCCAGCACAAGCAGACAGCAGACTTCTACGAGCACAGCTCCACTCTCTGATAAGGAGCTCAGCGTCTGAGACTTGTTGAGATCAGGACACGAGCTGGGGCAGGGAGAACCTCCTGACTCCTGGGCTGATAAACAAGGAAAAATAAACATAGTCGAATCTAATTATTTAAGAGTTGAATAGTGTGTCGAGTAAAAAGTCAAGTCAAAGTTACACATCACATTGCCTCAGTGGGCGTTATTATTTGTCCTTAGACAGTGGATTTGAGTAAAACTTAATTTTACCTGTTTTGATCACCACAAGGTGCAAAGAGTCGTCCCTGATGTAGGAGACAGCAGCGATATCATGGATGGGCACTCTTAGAATGATGTCTTCTCCATCGCGCCACACAAGCTTTATGTTGTATGCTGACAGGCTCACCACCGCATCCTGCTCTGATGTCAGCTGGCCTGCCAACTGATGGGACTTCTGAGAACCACAGAGGCACACAATCAAGGTTATGACAGATATTGTGAACACCATATCAGTCCTCATATAAATCATTACGCTCAGATACTCACCCTTGCAGTGTCGATGAGCTGCAGCACTTCTGTGCGACTTGATGGGTTCAAGTATCCTGGAACTGATGTCAGCTGCCCCAAGTACTGAACAAGACAGAACATGAGAAAAAGGTTTTTAACTAAAAGTCGTTCTAAACCCCAAGAAAAACAGTGTGACCAAGTGTCATATAATTAATTGTATAAGTGAATAGTACGACAACATTTTCCATTTATATCCCTGCTAGTCTCACTCACTTTGACTTCCTTCTCAATGTAATCATTGAGCAGGATGTCAGGGTCGATGCGGTGGTCAGGCTGAGAGAGTGAGAACGTGTGGAGGGCCCTGCGCTCAGTGGCTTTCTCCTGGGCCTTCTTGTCTCGCCCCTTCTCTCCTTTCAGGAAGACTCGCTTGAACGGAGACACGATACCAGGCTGGAGAATAAAGAATGAAGAAAGGGAGCGGGGTGGAGAGAAATTAAATACAAAACACAGTAAGTTATAAGACTCGACTTATGTGGATGTGTAACATTTTAGACTTTCTATTTAACAATGTATTATTAATAACACCTACAATGTACATGTAGTAGCAATGCGCAACAAAGTAAACCAAACAGAAGCTATATCAAACTTCTGTTGTGTGTGGTACTTGCATGCTCACTCTGTTTCCTCTGACTGAGCCGCTTACTGCAGATGTACTCTTGTATAGCTCTCCATGTTACCCAATACGTGTTGCTCAAATGTCAACAATAGCATGTGCAAAAGGAAACCTTGCATTTCCCAATACTGGAGGAGTTTGCGGTTGAGGTCCACACAAAACATAAATGGAGAGTCACAACTTAATATCTAAAATCCCAAGTATTTACGGTTAAAACAGCAGCATTCATAATGAGAAAAATAAATTCTACTTTTTCCCGTATCTACTTAATCCTATTCATTGCTTTGCTTGCACATGACACGGAAAACGGGCCATTTATCATTCTCTCACTCTTGTACCAACTGGTAGAAGGTCAATACTGTTCACTTTTAAGCTTGGTAAACCATGACAAGTTCGGTCCACAGTCTATGCATGAAAGAAAACATTTCAAAGCAGTTTTAAAAAGCCTACCTCGTTCTCCATGAACCCCACACGCTTGAAGAGTCGCCTATTCAACGGCAAGCACACAGCCGGGCAACGGATGCTGCTACGCTTGCACTGTCTCAACTAGCCACTTGTTGCCTCTACTCACACACAGTGACAGCTGGCAACTGGTGACGGACGTACAGGATCAAACACAGGACAAGTGCGTATGTCAGGGGTGTGATCCCCCAAGGAGGAAGGGAAGTGTCTCTCGCTCTACACTCAGGCACAAGTACAGGAAGGGGACCAGCCACAACTTCCTGTGATGACACGCGCATGCATGCTTTAAACTCTGTAAAGATTAAAAGGCTGCTGCAGACTTCTTTCAATGTTGTTTTAAATATACTGAAGACAAAAGAGTGAGCGGTGACCCCCCCCCCCCCCCCTTCAAATATCTTCATATTTATTGCAACGATGATAATCGCCGTCTTTCATAAAGCTCTCATTCACTCAGGACTCAGCTCAGCAGCTGAAGGTCCACACACGTCACTCCTTAGCCACAGAAATACAAGACCTTGTATATTCTATGACACTAACCACAGACGTGACATCTGCAAAGCTGCACACTCAATATGGAGAAAAGTACCGACAATCTTATGTGGTTCTGCAAGATTTATTTCCCCTTTTCAGCCACCTTATCAAAAGGTCAATGTAACCAATTTGCTTTACAAGCATAAAATTAGAAGAGCAAACTTCATCTACATAATGTTTGCTTGCAATATCTACAACAGCAACACTGTATGGTTAATGTTGTAAGAATACTAATCAGTGTTAAATGAACTTCCCTCATTTATAACAAAGCTGAACAATCTGAACAACCACTCACTGTACCCATACTTTGGCTCCTGCCTGATGTGCTGACATCTGATCACAGACTTGAGACGCCATAGAACAGCACAACCGATGACCAGTGCATTATTTAACACTACGTAGCTCGTGAAGACAAACACATTAACATTTTATAGCGTCTCCATGTGAAATGTGAGAGGAGAGCTACTGTAGCTGACCCCCAGTGAATGGCCTCAAGATGAATAGGTGTCTTTATTGGTGAAAGTCTTGTTTATAAAAAGGGACATAAGAGATGATACAGGTTCGCTTCTTTGTGCTGTGATGGCCAGACTCTGAAACTTTCTCACACACAAGAACCATACAGGAAAACCTGGGCTGCCAAAAATAGGGCCAATGAGCCAAAGTTGGCCGACCAGATGTCACGTCTCTACTGAAACTACAATTTTGCATCTTAATACTACAATACAATAGATGCTTACTTTTGGCCCACGGCCCACCAAGTGACAGTTTTGGCTGTCCAAGAGAAAAAGTGTGTCCAACCCTGCTATATTCAGTGCAAGGCTGCAACAACTAATCCATCAGTTGAAAACTATTATATTAAAAAGCAACTATTTTGATAAGAAATCAGTTTGAATGTGGTTATTTAACAATAGGTGTCTATAGGCATCTTTTGCACTAAATTGTCCTGTACTTGTACTGTCTTTTGTTGTACTGTTGTTGTTATGTGCGGTGTCCTTCAGTGCTTTGAAAGGAGCCTTCAAATAAAATGCATTATTATTATTATAATTATTAATAGTAAACAAAACTTTTGATGTCATTTTGAGCTTAGAGAAACACTGATCCAAATTTTTCACCGTTGTCTGATATCTTACATACCAAAACAACCTATCAATTAATCGAGACAATAATCAACATGTTCTCAATGAAAATAATCATTAATTCGTACAATCGTACAAATGATGACCATCTCTTGTCCATGATTGACCTTTTATTCACAGTGAAGTAAATAACCAGTATGTTCTATTTTAATTTGTATACAGAATAAGAGTAATTTAAGGCTAAATTGTCTTCTGTACGCCTAGAAACTATGATAACCTTTATTAAGTAGTCAAAAGTAAGATACTACCATCTTAATCTGCCTTTCCAGATCTAAGAGGCAGCACCTCTGTTACGTTAGGATGTTTGTCATTCTTGATGTGTTACTGTGGCATCACCACTCCAGCTGGGCTGAAAGCAATCTAATACACAGATATGCGAGTCATGACAGCATTCACTCTGCTATGTCCTTGTAAAATAATTCCTCAACTACCGCTAGAACACCACTGACAGGTTCAGGACTTATTGATGACTCAGTTTCCCTGATATGTGGGGAGGCTTTTTCAAAGGATTTCATATAAATCAGCAAAAGCAATCATATAAAAGGGGTCTTCCGTTTCATTTGAACCTGTGCAATACAGTAAAATAAGTATATAAATACATCTTGGGCAAATGCTGTTCACTATCACCACCAAGTGGCACAAACAAGAACTGTATATATCTGTGACACTGATCCCAGAAAGTAAAGATCATCAATAAGTGCTAACCCTATGACAACAACACAAATTTAAGTTTTTCTGTCACTGACATTGCACCAACAACTAGCAAAATGATGTCTAAATCAGATTCCTACGGCTGAAACATGAAAATCTAGTGAGATTAAAAGGACAACAGAAATTATTTTTTCCACATCTGACTTTCCAAAAAGCTTAAAGGCTGCCTGGCATTAGGAATGCAACTGCACAAGGTATTCTGAGGGGAAGTTTCAAAGAGCAGGCAGGGTTTGTTAAAAACATTTCCTTGTCACAACAAACCTTCTTGACACAACGATATCACTTCACTTCCGTCCAAATTTCCCTCCACATCAAGAGGAGATGGGAAACAACTTTTGTGTTATTGCCAAGAAAAATTACAGAAAAATCAGAGCACTCATAGCAACAACAATGAAAAAAATCGTTTCTCATTATTCTGCTCAGGCTGTGAGAAGCCTGTCAGTGCCATGTCCTGCCTAGATTTGCTGGGTCCTACAGTTCAGTTTCCTCCAGTGCCAACCAGAGCAACAGAGGGAACACGTCCCCCGGTGTCTACTATCAGACTAGGTGGGAAGAAAAGATCAGATAAGTGTCAGCTATGTGTCCGAGCATAAAGATCTGTCCCACTCAAAATCAAACTGGATCATTAGGTAGCATGTGTGTGTACTCTGTGTGTGAGAAAGGGCAGCAGGGATGGCTGACACAACCAAGGAGAGCTGATTCCCTTCAGCATGACTGACACCGATAGCGGCTGTCTCTGACAGCCCATGTTTGAGCACAGATCTTCCGTGACCCACGCCTACGCTGAACAACGAGGGGTTATTACTCTGAGAAAAAAAAAAAACCTGTCTGTGCTCTCATTATCTTTGTGGAAATACTGACACTGCGGTATGACGCCCTATATGTCACACTCGCTGTTAAAAAAAACAACCACCCTACAATGGATGATGCACAATACATTAGCCTAATTATAAACAACAATGACCGGTATTTCCTTTTAAAGTGCATGTGCCACAAGAACACAGCGTTTCATCTGAACTAGTTTCAATGCATTATAAGGCGATCAACGCTCATATAAGATTGACATGAATACAAACATGAGATTAAATCATGAAACCCAGTGTAATCTTGAACTGAGACGTTAACGTTTTAAACTTTTTACACCCAAACGGTTTCGCTTTAACTTACATATTTACTGCCCGTTCGATAAAAAGATACACAGTTTTCCTTTTTTAGATTAACTCTAGTGGATAGAAAATACATTCTATCGGTCAGCGTGTTTGTTTTCCCGTTTATATTTACTTGAAAGTTGGCTAAACTTAGCAAGCTAACTGCTAAACTCCCTTGCTAGCTAGCAAGTTAGCGTGCTAGCTAGCCAACTTGCACTGCAAAGTATAACACATGCCCCCACTCACCTTTTTCACTTTTTTCACATCATCCTCCATTTCTATCTAATGGTCCTCTTCTTCATATTCAGTTCTGCGCGGAGGTCCAGGTGAGACGAGGCATAGCTACCGATGCTTTTAACCAGCACTCATCTGACAGTAGTTAGCTTTGCTAGCCTAGCCTAGCCTAGCTTAGCTCAGCCTAGCGTTGGTAAAGTGATGCCCGAATTCGAGCTGACAGCAAAACGCCATCCCGGCACTCGCCTTAATCCGCAACCATTAAAGGGAAAAACGCCGGCGCGCCACCAGTGTGAAAACGCTACGCTTCAGTGCTGCTACCGCGACTAGAGGGATAGTCTGTGAACAACACAAACTAGGATAAAACAGGGAAAAGTTTTCAACCGTGCCGCCATTTTGGGCGTTGAACAGTGGTCCAGCATGCTTTGCTTTGCACAAACCAAAACAGCTGCTACTGATACAGCTGGCTGAGAAGAGAAGACTGTTTGATGAAGCTGTGGTGGCTATTCTCAGGTTGTTTTAAGTTATTAGCTTGAATAAAATAGATTAACACTTAATTAAAACAATCACAGAGACTCACCTCAAACCAAAAAAGTACTACCTTATTATAGACATTTGACTTTTTTCTCAGGACTTTTGGGGACTTTTCTCACCTGTGCACACCTGTGAGTCATACCTCTCAGTTTTTGATAATCATTTAATCATGTAAGGCTCTTTGCTGAGCTGATGTCTTTATTTTTAACATTTGAAAAAAAGCACAGTGTTTTGTTCATGTGTCTCAATGTGCCACAACACCTGTGGATGCAAACCTGCTCATATTAATGCTTCACATGTTTTCCTGCTAATATAACTCTAAGTTAGATCAAATATGATATCTATATATATTATATTGATATAAAAAAGCCTTTATCAGAACAATATCTCGGTATGCTATTTACAACTGCTGTGTACGATCCTTGTTTTGACAGCATCGCAGAGAAGCCAAGTGGACGAAGACATGAACGTGAACAGTTACAGAAAGATGATGCGAAGGTGGAAAGAGGCTGGCTGTAAAATGGGTAATCTAACATTTAGTGGTATTTAATCATATTGTTTTAAGAATTCCTCATTTTCTCGAAGCTGTTTATAAATCAGATAAAGGCTTTTGTATCTGCTATTGGTTTGAAATATTTGGGATTGTCAGGAAATGTCAATACGATGGACTTTTTTAGAGGATTTGTGATTTTTTTTTTCCATGGAAATTATAAGGATTAATTATACTCTATGTGATTTAATTGTGTTAAAGGAGGACAAAACGTGATGACGGCTAAACAAATCAAACTTCGTTTTACTGCCGTACCACCAGACTACACAGCAGCGAGTTTTAATTGTATGACTTACCTGACATGGATAAGTAGTAGTATGTATTATGGTAGTTGTAGTGCGGTTAAAGTTCTGTTTTCAAATGTGAAAACACACTCGATTAACTCAGTTGCAAATAGCAATACATGCAGACATCCGTAATGAAATACAGCAAAGTAATTCTAACCTTGTGTTTAGGTCTGTGGGGCCTTATTTGTCTTCCTTTTTAATGTGCAGTATAAAAATAGACTTTCTCATCTGGTGTAACCTTGAAATATTCTGTTTATCTTAAAGCTGATTATTTTTGCATTAACTGAACGCGCCCATCAAACGATGACCTCAGACTCCTCCTCCAGATATCCGCTCACCACAGAATGCACACATCACAAGCTAAAACGTTAAAGGGGCTCGTTATTGGCCACGTGTGAGGGGATTGTAACGTGGCGGGAACAATTACACCTTGTCCTTCTCTCTCGGTCGCCTACATGAGCATGTAGATGTAATGTTAAAGTTGTTAAATGTTGCTGGACTGTGGATTTTCTAGGTGAAGGAATCGGGTCGGATTGTCCTCGACAGTCCAAAGGATGCAAGTCAACGCACGTTCTGGAGTGGGTCTTCACTAACAGAGAGAAACGGTAGCTAAAGTTAGTTCAGAAATGGAGCCCCTTTAACAAAATCAATCAGGAATCAGTCGTATCGGGACACATTCACTAAAGCTTTCCCCATTTAGTCCGAGTCAACTCGCTGGCTCACGTCCCGCAACCTTTTGCAGGCCATATACTGCAGCTGCTTCCACCCGCCCAGATGTGTAACGTGCATGTGAATACACTACTAATATATATTGCACTTTCAAATACTATATTTATTTTTCTCTTCTGGGATGAACAGTCTGATATATGAATCTACAGTAAGGCTTAACATTACATTTTCAGCATAATATTTCTCTTTTCATCTAAAAACCAAAACATACAAAAAGAACTTTAGCACCATATGTTATTAATAATATTCATATTGTTCCCAAAAATAGGACATCAGTTTTGCTTCTTTTTTTTTCTTTTTTTTTTAAAGAACGGGGATTCCATGAAACAATTTACTTACATTTTATATTCAACAACAACAAATAAAATCATTCCCTTATATGTTCTCGGTCACAACATAGGTTGAATGAGTACACTTTCGTGAAAGATGCTACGGAATCGTAGCAAATTTGCTCTCTGACATTGTGCCAACTTTTTGAAATACCCCGGATAAATCATATAGTCTAGGGAGTATCCTGATAGATTCGTGAAATACACCGACAAGCTAACACAATCTATAAATTGATTGAATATAAACAAAGCAATATTTTCCCAACACCTTTTGATAACAATTTTCAAAAATCAGCAGCAATTAATATGACAACCATAGTCGCTTCATTGGAATATCAAATCCATTTTTAAACAAAATATTACAGCCAATTCTACAATAACAACAAAAATAGATACACACAGGTTAAGGACATATAGATGACAGGAATTTACAACACAGCAATCACGTTCTATATATTTTTTTTTTTTTAAAACCAAATTCCAGTAGCAGAAGTACATTTGTGCTCCTGTGCATTCGCCAAAAAGATGCATTTTTGTCATCTGCCAGTTCCATTCTCTCAAGAGAAAAGAAAGAAAAGAAAAACTAAATCCTAGTGCAGATTGAATCATAGTAAAATAACAAACATACTGTAATAATAATGTAATAACAAACATTATATGAAAAGTAGAGTAACTGTTGTCTTTTTTTTATGCAGATTGGAAAATCAAAGTGGCACCATTGAGAGTTGAGTTCTGCTGTAAACTGTGTGGATTTGAGGTGCTAGCTCTGGAGCATTTTTGAGACTGCGAGTTTTGCGTGGGGGCACGGGCCCTTCAGTCAACCGGAAGGCTTCGCAGCCAAAATGTGGACTGCGGTCCACAGCAGTAGCACCTTTTTAAAAATGTATTTATTCAGCACCAGGTTGTTAACAGAAATCAAAGAAGGATCAAACGTAAAAAGAAGATAAATGCACCGTTTTATCATCTGAACATACTGCGCCAATGGTCAAACAGATGGTCGTGACACAAAGGTACAGACTTAAACCGAGTCGAACACTACAATGGCCTGCTGCTACACATTAATGCAGAAAATCAGAGGGTTTGTTGTGCAGTCGAGAGCACTTAACATGCTAAATGCTGAGGGTCACCTCACAATGAGTTCTAAAGGCATGCTGGGAGGCGGCGGGAAAACCAGGAAATGAGGTTATTCGAAAAGTGAATCAGTGATCGGGCCTGTTTCATCATTCCATTGTAAGAAAATGCAACGTAAGTGATTTTTTAAATTTTTTTGCGCATTTCGTCATCGTTGATTTCTTCCCGTGTTATATTCCAACTGCAGGCATTATTGTTTTGGCTAGAGGATGTAACTGTTCACACGAGACAAAGGACACAGAAAGTTTTTACGTCTTGGCACTACAAATCATTCATCATTGCAAGACAGAAGAAGATGAAAAGGCATAGACAAAAGTACAAAACAATCATTGACCAAATTGTTCGGTATCGTGCCTGGTATCTCGTTAAGACTACCCATCAAACAGTCCAAAACTAACACTTGTGAGCTCAGTCCAAACTGTTAACTGTAACTTGCTGAATCAACCCGGGGATTGCTGTGATTCAGCTTACCCAAAACGTAATAAAGATGAAGGACCCTACGTTCAAGTAGGGACGATGTTCAGTATTGCCTTTTTCTCCTATGTCTTTGACAGAACCAATAACTGGGTTTCACAAAGCACCCACCCCTTGGTTCTGCCACGCTGCGAAGGTCAGTTTTAACACTCTAATGAGGAAAACAGTACAGTCCTGTAAATGGCAACTTGGATGAAAGTGTAAGACTATGTAGCGTTGTTGGCTGACAGAATTGAGAACTTGGCTTGACGTGATTTTGGGGAGACAAGACAGGAAGAATACTGTTTGGTGTTGTCATCGTATTGGTGAGTGTGCTGGCACATGAAACACGTAAAGAAAGACATTGGCATTGTTGTTTGCGGACCTGGCTGCCATGGCTGGATTGAAGCACCCATAGTGACAAGGCACAACAAGGACTGAGAAGAACAAGCTTACTGTTCAAACACTCTTGCTGTGTGTTGTGGCTGTCGAGGGATGTGGAGTTGGGCAGGTAACCTGGCAGAAACAATTCTCTGTAGGGGATATTTCTTGTATGACCTTGTTTATGGTACAAAGTGTGTCAGCTGGGAAAACTACACAGTACAGTATAGAAGCGGCTTCCACTTGCACTCACGTGTTGCTTAGCTCTTGAAAACCCGTTTATAATTTAAAGAAGAAAAATATATAAAAACTAAAGCCCGCTTATTAACCAGCTTCTATCTTTAATACACAGGATGTGGCAAAATGGTGATCGTTCTTGTAGAAATACGTAAAATATACTGCAATGTCTCATAAAAATCCAGACTTGGAACATATAGACTCTTTGAAGACTTCATTAAAATCAATTAGTTTAATCAACTGCCGTTTCTACTACTCAGCTAACACACTTAGGCAAGCATAAATACGCTTTCACGACATGAAGCACCACTAGTTGAAATGCAGCCCAGTTGAACATAATCTCGTCTATTACACTATATATATATATATATATGTGTGTGTATATTAGGGGTGGTTAATCGGCCCAATTTCCAGATTCGATTCGATTCGATTCCGATTATTGAAGTCTCGATTCGATTACAAATCGATTTTCGATTATTAACGATTATCGATTCGATTTTCAATTATTAACGATTATTGATCTTCCATTTAACATCAGTCAGCTGCTGAATTATTTTACTTATCTTTTGAGTAACACCTCACAGCACCTTCAATATTGTATAGTGTAACTGTAATATCAAAATTATTATTTTTTAATTTGTTTTAAATGTAGTCTTACACTGTTAAAAGAAAGCTGCCAAGCTCAGCAGCCGGACTCATGTTAGAAGCATTGTTGGTGACGAGAACCAGGGCGTGTTTCTCTATTCCCCACTCGTCTGCCATTGCTTTGAGAAACTCACACATATTTGCGCTTGTGTGGCAATCATCCTTAGCTTTCATCTGAAGTACGTAGGACATTAGCTACCATTAACTGCTGACATAATGAGCTGTAACGGTCACATATGAGACTGTAGCTCTGGATGTCCAGGCATCGCAGGTTATTGCTACCCTGTGAGCAGAGTTGAGGGACACTTGCACGGAAAGCTTTGTCTCCTTGTAAAGATTTGGAATCGATTAAAGTGTGCAAAGGCTCCGGGATGGAATAACATATCTTGGCTCCAGACTGTGGACCATGTAGCGGAAGCCAGTAAGAGGAGTACTCCAGTTTGTATTACTATTTAAAAAAAAAAAAAAAAACTTTATTTTTTATTTTTTTTATTCGATTTTTGGAAATGTAATAATCGAATCATAATCGTCAATGTTATAAACGCGATTAATCAATAATCGATTTTTTTCACCACCCCTAGTGTATATATATATATATATATATATATATATATATATATATATGTATGTATATGTACACATACATATATATCATCCCGCACGCACACAGACACACACACACAGATGAATGAATCACAGTGTATTTGCACCTGATTTGGACATGCGTCCATGTCTGGAAAAGGTCAGCAGTGTTTTGGATAAAGGATGCACCGATACGCCAGGCAGCCAACTACCACAAAAAAACGCCGGTCCCCCTCCCCGATTAATAAGAAAAACAAAAAAAATGTGCAAACCATAATTTAGTGGTACAATCCCAGCCGTGGAGTGGTCCAGGATGCAGTTATGTTAAGGAAAAAATGGAGACCCTTGAGGACATGCCTGGGGATGAGAACTGCATTGAGACACCCCTGAGTCAGCTGGTTCAGTGGTCTTATTTGTTGGTCCTGAGGAACCCCTGTATTGGCTGTTTTGCTTAGTTTTTTTTTTTTTAAGTTTAACAATACTCATTATTAATTCATTAACTAACTATTAACATGGCTGTTCATTCACTACAACAGAGAGGAACTACTCTGGCTACTATGGTAAACAATGAACAAGTTGGTTGTTTTGCATACTTATGTATTCTCTATACATACGGTGAGTTGGATGTTTGCTCCACCCTAGCTGACCCAACAGTTCTCAATTACTCAGGGCTGAACATCGCTTTTTAAGCTGAGAGGGTGGCCGACCCTGGATGTTGAAGCTCTTGGTTATGGCAGTGTACCTCATTGCATGTTCTCATGTCAGGATCTCCAGTTGTTCAGCGTCAACCCCATTGTTCAGTTACCAGAGAGTGTGAGAGTGTATTCACTGGGGAGTGCCAAGGCCCGACCCCGTCGCAGAGACGGGGAGGAGAGAGCGGAGCAGCAACCGAGGATGGAGCTGAACAATCGGCGAGAGGACAGAACTGTGGGGAAAGGGCCGAGGACGCACGCAAGACAAGCTGCGTTAAAAACGCCGCCGTTGCGAGAACGCTTCGGAAAGCGCTCTGCAAGGAATCATCCACCATACTCTGGTCTGGCCCTTCATCACAATCTGTCCTCCTGTTCTTTTCCACCCCTGGCAAAAAACCGCCTCTCACCTTTCGCCTGGACTCACGTGGCATCTGCTTTTTACAGTACGATGTTAGCAGGCACCCGTGGCCACAGCTAAGCAGAATGCCAGTGAGCCGGGAGAAAGGGATCTCTGCCGTGCCGTGTCGGGCCCTTGGTCACTCCTTGTTGGGTGCATTCATACTAATGCCTCATACTAAACTCATGCCAAACACTGCAATGTAAAAAACACACATTATATATTCAGATGAATCATTGAGTAAATAGATAAAATTGGAGTATGAAATGCATTCTTTTTTTCTCATGAATTGTTCAGTAGCCCTCACTTTTCAGTCAAGCTCCTTTGACTTAGAAGGCATGTTTTTATTTTTTATTTTTCTTGGTTTGTATCATTTTCGTAATGAGTGGTCGTCCTGTGGCTATCTGTGTTGGAAAGCTCCCGCAGGTTCAGCTGCGAGGTGTGTATCGGTGTGTAATTGCTGCACAGCAGGCCTATAGATGGCACACATTTTGCGAGGACTCATTCCACCGGTTCAATGGGGGCAGATAAATTGGAATGACAGTACTGTAGGATGCGATTTGGCTTTGTTTCAACTGTGCTAGCAGATGCCAGAACAGTCGCCCTGCACTCTGTATGTAAGAGCACAACCTCTTTGAGGGCACACCAATGTTGAGGAGTATACCTTTTTAAACATGTCACCGCACAACGTCTTTTTGTCATGTAAAAAAGTGAGGTTCTGGCAAAATATAGTTATGTCAATGACTATAAATGTGGACACAAATACGCACTGAAGTATAATAGCATAGAAATATCTTCTCAGATTTGTCATCTTTTTTTCTCAAGAACTTATTACAAGTCTTTGCACCCAATAAGCATATATTAATCAACCTAAAACATTAGTTGATAAGAAAACAAAAAAATAGGGTGGTTTGATAAGGGAGTTACTTTCTAGTATTCAGAAGGGAATGGTGGAGGATTCCTTGAAGGCTGTCTTTGCACTTCAAAAAAAAGTCCCCTGCTACCCTTTACTAAACACCTACAATCTTTAAAAAAAAGTCTTTGGAATGTTTTTTTTATTTTTTTTGTTACTATAGTTTTCTACCCATCAATTTAGAAAACGTTGTGCTCTTTTCATCTTCACTATACATTCATTTCATTGTGTTTTCGTCTTAACACTTTGTGCTGTCACTACTACACTACAGGCAGAAAACAACCAAGTAAGGCGTGCTGTTACAGCTTGCCTCCACTGGAGGGCAGTCTGCACTGTAAAAATTTAATATGTGGGTGGAACTGATTGAAGGTCAGTGTGCTTCTTTTTTTTCTTCCATACATGATGCGATTACGATTTAGGATTTTGAACGAAAATAGGACAGCCAGGATACACTTGAGCCACGTAAGCTCACAGAGGGAAAATCCATTTTGAATTACATTAATTACAGAAAGGGCACATCTTTGATTGTGTCCTGTCTGCAGTGGTATCGTGTTAGAAATGTCAGTGCTTTTGGAATTCATGGGCTAAAGACTTGGTAAACATTATCGTACATTTCAATAATTTACATAAAGAATGGCAGTAAATATTGGGCCGTGCAAAGACCTGCCTCCTCCGAGACGCTCCTCCATCATTCCCATCAGGCTTTGCACCAGTCCCATATCACAGGGACATACAATATGCCCTTCACAAGTATTCACAGGTTGAATCACCAATACAGTATAATGCATTAAACACATTTCATAATGAAACATTCATATGTTATCTACACACTCATACAGAACCCTCCTCTATCAATGTAGAGGGGTTTATATGAGACTTCTGTATATATCACATAAGATTCTGTAGGTTTATAATTTTCTCTCTGTACTGTATGTTTTTCCAAAAATAAATCATGACTGTGTGTTTATACTGTCTTGACAGATTTTTAAGTGGACAAAACACACATCTCCTGCAGAACAACTGAATGACCAGAGTAGAGAGAGAAGGAGAGAGCCAAGTGTCAAATGGACAGAGATCATATCTGGAGAGGAAGAAGAACAGAATGAAAGAAAAGGAAAGGCATGTGCATTGTTGTGTGATAGAGGAGGTGACAGAGCTGAGGAGAAGATCCCCTCAGAGGGAGGACTCGTACTGCAGGAGTTCATAAAGAAGCGGACCGTCCCTATACCTGATGCCCACCGCATTAGGGCTAACGTACTGCAGCACGTTTATGGTCCTGCGCAGGCGCCGATCCACAAAGTGTGCATCCCAGGCCGGGTAGCGTTTTCTGGGCATGTCTATCTTGATGAGAGGACCCTCAGGCCGGATGGGCCTGCCAGCTGCGTCCACAGGCTCTGTGGACCTCACCTGGAAAACCGGAAGGCAGGTGTCTGTGGCTGTTTCATCCGACTCCACATACTCCCCTGCCAGACCCCTTGTGGGCGTGGCTTGAGAGCCACGGGGGCCCGGAGTGGGAGCCATGGGCTCAGCCTCGGGGGGTAAGGGAAGGCCCCACAGCAGCTCAGCACAGCAGGAGCTGGCCAGCACCCTCAGCCGGGGGCCCATAGGGTGCAGGACCCCGTAGTAGAGAACCATACAGGCCACACCTGAGGCAAAGCACAGGAAGACGCCACAGAGGGCAAAAGAGGCATAGGCGTCAGTGGTAGCTGGGTCACGGTACGCATACCAAAGGGAGCTGAGGATGGCGTTCTCTAACAGTACTACTGTGTAATAGGCCACCATTCTGTACCGCGTCCGGCCCTCACGTACATTGAACCAACAGAAGACGTAGACCACGCCCACCACCATGTTGAAGAGTACCTCCTCCCACTTGGACATGCAGAAGTCGGTGCCGCCATGGATGACCCAGAAAGCCATGGCACACCAGTGGAGCACCACAAAAATGCCAAAGTAGATGTGGAAAACAGAGGCAAATAGGGCAAGGGAGAGCACCCGTGAGGAGATGGTAAAAAGGCGCCAGAACAGATGCACCAGAGCACCCCGGTAGCTCATGCTCTTCTTGTCGTCACGTGAATCACGCAGGAGCTTGTGGTAAGATGCTAGCACCCAGGCCAGGGACAAGAGGGAGGACAATGCAGAAACACCTGTGAATGTAGACAGAGAGGAAGAGTAAAAAAGGAGAGAAAGGCTACAAATGGCAAGAATGAGAGATGCTGACACTGTTGAGATGCTGTGTGATGGTTCTAAAAATGTCACAGATTAGAGAGAAATCCAGTTTCATCCTCGGGCACGGAGAATAATGGTTTTATCTCGACTTGGCTGTCAGTCCACTTACTGTATACAGTATGTTTCATTTCAGCCACAGCCATCCATCACATTTCTGAAAGGCGTATTATTACCAAGATCCTCATAGGTCATCCAGTCAACACAGCAACATTTAGTGCACCAATCCACTGTCCTTTAGACTTTATAATAGTAGAGACAGCAGATATGTCAGAGGCGTAACCTGCTGCATGAAAAATGATGGAGGATTATCTGCAGAGCAGCAGCATGGTGCCTCTCAGCAAAATGTATTGATGGCATTCCTATAGACACCCCAGACAGGGAAGGGGTATCACTTGTTATGATTGAATTGCCCTCCCCGGGGAGCTGTATTGCATGAGGAAACTGGAATTGTAAAAGAGCTTTCAATAACAAGAGTGATGAATGTTGGAAATTGGATACAGTGGTGGAGAATATTGCACACTGTAAATAAAGTGATATGTGAAGCTCACAGAGAGCGGATTTGTCAGGTGGAAAATGTGGAAGCGTCTCGGCATCATGCACTAACCACAGTATGACATACAGTGCAACGCAGAAAATACAGAGACGTGAGGTATCTTGAAAAGATAAAGTCATATTGTGCCGTGTGGAGCCTCTTACACTGCAGCCACTCAGCCTTGTTGCTCTGGATCATGATGCAGAGCTGCAGCACCAGCTGAGGGGCACTTTCTAAGAAGGTCTCCAGCAGTCGCAGCATGTTGACATCGGCATACTCGTACATCATGGCCCAGTAGAAGCGCCTCTGGTTCTCCTTCTGCCGGTGACTTTGTATACCGAGATACATTGTGCGGATGTACCTGCAGAGAGAGAGAGAGAGAGAGAGAGGGATGATTGACATTGTGTTAATAAAACATATTTCACCATATTTTTGCACAAGCACACTCGACGACATCAATATTGCATGTTTGCCACTCAGAGAAATTCAGTGTTCAGTGCACCTGAATGTGGTCGAGAACACTAGAGGGCATACTTAGCTACACTATTTAGCACACGGTGAAACATTCAGCATCATTTTGCAATCATGAGGAGCTTATCAGAATTAGTCAGGGACTTCAGACGTTAAACATGAATTGATTCGTCTTTAATGGACTGATTGCTTATTGGGTTTGACAGAAGTGTTTGGATTTTGATTGCCACACAAACTCAAGAACATGTAATAAAGTCAATTATACAGCAGTCATATCTCACAGAGTTAATCACACATTTGTGGTGTGTATTATTATAATTGCATAAAATCTGTGAAAATAGTTATAACCTGACATGTCAGGCCCCCCAGAGTTAATACATGGAACGTTTAAGGCTCAGCTTCTGTTTGCTTGGGCAAAAAGGACCAGAGGATTTTATTATTCGCCAGTTTTACCAGAATAAGGGGCGCTCCCCTCCAATAACATCGTCAGAACACAATGCACACAACTCAAGTCACCATTGGTGGCAAACACAAACACCTGGCTTCAAAAGCAAGAATATATCAAGTTAAAACTAGATGTAGTGACATAACCAGAAATGTAACAAATGACTTCTGTCGATTTAATCAGTGTTTTTCAGTGATCAGTGATTTGTTTTTTGGTCTATTAAATGTTGGAAAATGTCCATTAGTGTTGCCTAAAGCCCAAGATGACGTCTTTAAATGTCTTGTTTTGTCCACAACCAAATTATATTTAGTTTACTTTTAACAAATTTTGACTTTTCTTCTCCAAAAATGTATTAAACCAATGACTTGATTGTCAAAAGAGTTCAATTCATTTCAACAGTTGACCAGTAATTGATGAATGGTTGCAGCTTGAGATAAAACGGAAGAAATGGAGGACAGAACACCAATGTCAGTATGCCCGAGATAAACACAAAAACACGTAGCACGTTCTCCTGAGTGCCCCACATACAGCGCTGGACTGGCTATTCCCATGACTGACCGGGTTTCATAGAGTGACTCCGGTGAAGCCGGGGAGATTGTCGGTAATGCAGCTAATTGAATCAGGCTCCTGTTGCAAATGCCGCACCTGTGTTTTCTTCTAAAGGACAAAAACATCCCAAGTCTTTTTGTGTACTGCTGAGCAAAAATGTGATATGCTCAGGGCTGTGATATAACTAATTAAGATCATAATCTTCTCTGGGTATGGATTTCAAAATGGAGCGCTGCCATCAGGAGCTGCCAATTAACGCGCGCAAGGGGAAGACGTGTAAACAACGATGAGGGGAAAAACGCGTAGCGGATCCAAGCTTTGGACAGGGACATCACAAGACATGCTTGAAACTGCGGAGCCAACAAAAAAAACCCATCAATCCCTCCATCCAACAAAAAGAAAATCAAGACAGCGAAAAGAAGGAAAACAGCAATATGGTGTGCTTCTATCCTCTCCAACCTGTAAACAACTTCAGCTCTTCACACATGTTAACCTCAGGAGAAAACAATCTCTGCACCCAATATGACGGTTATACTGGTTTATAGTTATCTTAACAGCGACTTCAGCCATTGCATATTGGGTGGTAGCTGCAGGGCCTATCTGCCTGAGCTGGCACAGTGGCCAAATAAATCCAGCACTTGATGTGAAGGCAGTCAACCGAGGACAATAGTGTAGCAAGGACAGAAATAGACTAGACAGTAGCACTCCCCGCAACAAATTGAGAGGCCATGGATCTAAATTCCAGTTCTTAAAAGTGAGACACAAATTCACTGCGGCACGAGAGTGTGTACGAGTGGTTTTCAACATAATTGGCTTCTGCATTAGCTATTGGGGGAAGAGATTACTGTTTAATTTGAAATGAGGTTGTGAGCAACGCGCTGTAAAGAATGCTTCGTCTAGTAGGGTCTGATTGCTTGCGGTTATTGTTTTGGCGAAGAATGAAGCATTAACCACTTCCTGTTCTACATATATATATAAATACAGCTCTCAACAACGCACCAGACCTCCACTTCAATGTAATATATACATGTGGAAGGCCTGAGAGGGAAGTGTATCTCACTTTTTGTTCACGTGTGCTCACAGCCATTAGAAAATGTTTAGACATTATTTTGATGCGGCACGTTTGCTCTGATCTCAAGAAAAAATTTATTTGAGGTCGCTATTTTTGCAGCCTGTGATGGAAAATTAATTTATTGACGGTCCGAATAAATAAGCATGCCTCTGGTGAGAGATCGCAAAAAAGATCCAAAGTGACGTTCTCGAGGAAAAGGGCCTCATCCAAGCACAAACGAGGAAAACGAGATTGGATTGGTCTTTTGTTTTTCTGCCCACAACAAAGCTCCCTCTGCTTCTGACAAAGTTAGCAAACCTCTGCGCGGTCTAGTCTGTCAGTCAGACAGTCAATTAGCTAACCTGGAAAGACAGCTAGAGTTTCTAAACGTTGGGAAGGAAGCTGATGAAATGAAACAGTGGAGCAAAAACGTCGGCACACACCAACTGTAGCTACAGTATTAGTGTGAAGACTTGAGAAACGAGCTGAGGGAGCGGGTACACTGCAGTTGTTCAGTTGTGTTACAGTAGCTCTCAGAGACATGAGGGAGAAAGCTCATGCAAGGATGTGGCAGACAAATTGTACAGTACAACAGTAATATGAGTACACACATACAATTGCTTATGGAATATGCGTATATTGACATAGACTGAAAAGTGTTTTGTTACCAACATGGAAAGAGCACTTAGATATAATGAATGTACATCTTGAACATACATTGTCAATATATATTGATCGTGTATTTAAAGGTGTAATAGGTAAGAATACATATTTCTAAATATTCAAAAATTAACAGAAGTTTTCAACAAAATATGAATCAAAATCACTTTTGACGTTTTATTAAAGACGTCTGTGTTTGTGTTACAGAGATTTCGCTCGAAGCTAGCATGCCAACCAGCTAGCTCCGAGCCAGTTTGTACCTCAAGAGATGACAGTCTGACTGTAAACAACACAGACGCTCCCTCAGCGCTCCGAGCTCCCAGTCCGGACAGAGCCAGCTAACACAACCTCTAGCTGCACAGTTAATTAAGCTTACAGTTGGCAGCAGTTAGCGGTTACTGTGGTTACAGGCTTGCTTTAATTGAACATGATTGTGAAAGGTGGCCAGTCCATACATACTGTGCCACAAATGTCCATTACATAAGATATTTTTTGCATATATTAGCCCAGTACATCATATTTTTTCAGATTATATGTTTTTTTTATTTATATATGAAAAAGGCAATAACTAGTACATTTGTCAATATATCATGTGATATACTCAATAATACACTGAAAGTACACTCATATATTATTTCTTATATATCATGAACTTTGGACTACACTGACATTTTTCTGCATTTTCTGACATTTTGTGTCTGAAGATGACACTTATTTCAAACATAAGCCTGTGTCAACTCTTCATATCAATAACGAGGCGAAAACATTGTCAAACGCTGCAAAGAAAAACTAGAATGTTAATCTATCGCATCCAGGTATATGACAGATATATTTCTGTTGCAGAGGGGGTCATTACCTGCGCTTAAACTTGAACATGAGATGCACAAAATATCCCCACTAGTCTGTCCCTCTGGCACATCCACCTACTGAGCCAGGGCTGCTAATGCATTGAGTAATCAAAAAAGAGGTCTGGCTGTGCAGGGAAATTCAGGAGCACGCGGATGGTGTTCTTTCTCAGGACAGTGGACAGGGGGGAACAAGAAAGGGGTTAGAAAATGGACAAAAAGTTTTTTGGGATCAATGGCTCCAGGCTGTAAGAAGCATCATTATATCCAGAGGTAAAGGCTGGCATTCCGTGACATTTTCAGTTGGACTGGTAAATGTCAGATGGAACAAGTCAACCCCTTTCCCTCACTAATGACAAGCCACGGAGACCTACACAGGCCCTTTGTCTCCATCCCCCAATTTCTATTAGTCTGTGCGTTCCACTGATACATCTCACTGGTCTGTAGTGCCTCCGTCAGAAACAGTAATCTTCATGGCCTTCGTAGCTGTCTCGCTTTGAAAAAACAAGAGTCTACAGTCACCCTAGCAGCTCTGTGAGGCTGTGCTCGGGCACAGCGGTGCTTTGAACTAAATGCTGATGGCAGCATGCTACAGTACTTGCAATGACAAAGCTGAAATGCTGATGTTCAGCAGGTCCGGTGTTTACCATGCAGACCACCTTATTGAAGCATGTCAGCATGCTAATATTTGTTTGGTCTCATTAAAAACATGATTAGTTTACCACGATCGGCAGAGAAAGACATAGAAGTGCACGCATAGGTGAGCTCCGTCTCAGCCAGTGGTCTGAGTGCACTCTGTTTTTCAATAATTGTGTATTTGACCTCACATCTATATGCCTGAACAGTGATAGTCTGTCTTGTGAGATCGTTTGGCTGGTTATGAGGTGTTTTCTGTCTAAAGGAAAGTCTTTAAGAAATCAGGTGATATAGATGGAGAATGTACTTGGTTAGGTTTAGCCAACGAAAGCACTTGGTTAGGTTTAGGTAATACAGCTATTTGTTGAAGTTTAGGTAGTTTTGTTGCCTTGGTTTTTTGGTCACAAAACTACTTGGATAGGTTTCGGAAAAGATCATGGTTTGGCTTAAAATATTAATCAACTTTCACTTTTTGTTTGCATCATCATAAAAAACATTGAACAAATGAAAATGTTGACCTTATGGTGGTGCTAGATTCAAAATTGTTAAAGGGGCAACATGTAAGAGACTACATTGTTGAGTCTCATCGGTTGGGTCGAACCACTAACTGTATTTCTTCCTAATGCACAATCGATCCAATCAATCCAACATTTTTCGAGACAATAACTCAAAACCACCGATCTGAACACCATGGTGCCACTAAAGTAAAAATCATTGGATCACCACAGTCATTAGGATATATCATCTGGGTACCATGAAGGTCCTACAAAACAATGTCATCAAGTAGATGTTGAGACATTGCCTAGAAAAAAACAAAAAACTTCGACCTGCTGGTAGCATTAGATGAAAAATCAGAGAACCACCAAAGTTGATGGGATTCCCATCCAATAGTGAAACCTTTCACTAGAAACCCGAATTGTAATTGTTTTTTGGAAACTAATTGGCCCTTATTATCGGAAAAAGGATCAATGTTCAAAGGTTAGACTAGCAATTAATTAGTTCAAATTAATTGCTAGTGTAACCCAGATTCTTTTAGTCAGGTCACGGCTCTGAGTTCAGCTGAAAATGCAAAAAAATAACAACAATTTTGAGTAATAAATGTGAAATCATCTTTTTACTGAGCCTTATATTGAGTTTTTTTTCCAATTTACCCACACAGGTTATGAGTAGGCAACCTAATTCTTTCCAGGACACTTCACAATCCATCCAATATGCATTCAGTCTGAACTGAATTGACGGACAAACCAACAGACGGATCGAAAAAGCTGTATCTTAAAACAACGCAGCTAATGTGACTCATGAAATGTCGTCCAAGTGGAAGACATGACAAGGTGTTTGCCTCGCTCTTGGCTTGGCATCAACTGTGGTGCTCGATTATATTTTGCTTTGCTTTATTTCTATCGCCTTTTATTCAATTTTCCAAAATGACGGCCGACCGTATGCGCAATAATTCAAACTTCAGCTCCGATATCCGAGCACGAGAAAAGCTCATCGAGAGTTCTCAGGGTACACAATCACATCACACCCGTTCCTCTCTAATAATTCGCTCTGTTAGTTCATAGTCCCCTTGGTTTCAGCAACAAACAAAAAAATACTTGTACAGTTGAACACTTTGGGCTTCGCGGCTGTCAGAGAAATCTGAACTCACTCCATCACGTCTCCAGCGCGCACACACACACACACACAAATAGCGCATGCCTTCACAAGAATCTCACACACATCCCGCGATTGTGATGCACACCGCTAACACTCCCACAGTGCCTTTTTTTTCAGATGTAGTAACACAAATGGCTCTCCAAAAATAAGCACATACAAATACACACACACGCACATATGTGCACGCACACACATGCTTGTCAGCGCTGTAGGTAATGGGGGATTTCCTTTCTATTCCAGACACATTTGTCAGACGGATCTCTCCCTGTCTCCCCTCCCCTCACCTCCCAGCCCTCACTCCACTCAGGCTGTGGTCCACTCCTTGATGCTTTCCTCGCCCCACCCCACCCCACCCCACCCCCCACCTTCCCTTTTAGCTCCATAGCTCCTCTACAGGGCTCCTCATGAATTATTTGTGGCAAGATCATAGCAATCGCTCATGGCTCGTTAAGCAGTGTACGCATGGCCTAACAGCTCGATGCTGTGCCGGGGTTGTGTTCCAAGCTCAGCCGTCTGCCGTTGCTGTCGAGACACAGGCGACTATTAACCCCCCCCTCCTACACACACACGCACACACACACTCTCACTGCATATATGCAAAATCACGAACACGCCATCTTCAGAAATGCAATCTTTGCCTGCATGTGAAATTGACCAACCAAAGTCACTTACACGCATGAAACTGATGATAAGGTTTGCATGAGGAGACATTTTGAGATCGGAGCATGAGCCGCAGTGACGGACAGGTAGGATGATAAACACACCATGCGGACGACTTGGCCATGTCGTTCCCTCCCTCTCCTCAAAAGTCATTGACCGATGAGTCATCCAGCCACCCTTACACTAATCCCTCGAGTGGGTGGTTAGAGGGATCACACACACACACACACACACACACACCTTGCCAAGTTTAACAGCATCTGTCTCCGAAGTCATGCTCGTGGGAAGGGCTCAGCAGCTCAGACTGCTTTTTTTAATATCTCGTCATAAGCTGATTCATAAGAAGATCACAAGTACTATTACAGCAGCATGAAGCAGAGCTTATGCGTCGTCTGTTAACAGGTAGATGCTGCCAGAACAGTGAGCATAGGGGGGGACACATAACATGCACACGGCCTGAGGGTTTATGAAAATGTGTGTGTGTGTAAGGTGGAGGATTTGCCAGCTGCAATGAGTCACACCCTGAGTCACTCCGAGGGGCTGCACATCGACTCTCAATGAGGTCTGAACCTCCTTTATCGGGGAGATTTAAATTCTCCTTTTTATCAGGGGTGTCTTTACTCCTCTGTGTCTTTCCCTTTTTTTTAACACCCCGTCTCGCTTCAAAGACCGAATTCAGTTTCTGTGTGAGGACATTTTTGTTTTTTCACCCAATGAAAGTGGTCCAAAGGGTGTTGGAGAGAATGGGAGTAGCAGTTACAGCAGGTCTGTTTCCTCTCTCCCTGTACTGTTGGTGCTCCCTTCTCCAGCCTTTTGGTGACTTTTATTTAGCTTCAGGTCTCATTCCTCATTACCCAGTTAGATCATATCAGCAATTCTATCCATCACGGATGCCTCTTAATGTTGCCTAAGAACATTGTTTTAACCCTAGATGCTGACATGACAGTACACAGTCAATGCGCCACAGGAGTCATAGTAATCTTGAGGACAAAAAAACCTATTATTACTACAAAAAAAATTATCTGCATATTAGAGCTTGCAGCAATTCGGAATTTATGAAGTAGTTGATGACTGAAAATGTATGTGCAGCTACTATAAAAACTGTTTTATTGTTTCAGTCATTCTTTTCTACCAAATATTTCAGAATTTTCATTGTAGTGAATGGAATTTGGGGCGATTTTGGACTGTTGATGAACAAAGCAAGTGATTTTATGATTTTAGGCAGTAGGAAATTGTGATAGACATTTTATTTATTCTTGTTTTCCATTGTTGTAAAGACTATACAGCATGAATAAGAGACTTTATATATATATGTGTGTATATATATGTGTATATATATGTGTGTGTATATATATGTGTATATATATATGTGTATATATATGTGTATGTATATATATGTGTATATATATATGTGTGTGTGTGTATATATATATATATATATATATATATATATATATATATATATATATATATATATATATATATATATATATATATATATGTATATGATTTGGTTTGGTCACTTTTTAAATTTTTTGCTGGGGTATTACTATAATATGTTCAGCTTTAATGCTCAAAAAATGCTCCTGTCTCTTTAAGGCCCCCCCCTCCCAATACCCAGTTTCCTCTGATTGGCCAGCTCACACATGCCTGACCCCGCATCATTACAACCATTGCTAAATGAATGCCAAACTAGCCACGAGGCATACATCACTGAAACATGTGACCTCGTGACATAGTGTGATGTCACAAAGTCGCAGAATTTAAGGCAGGACTACTGACGAGGCGTTTCAGGAGCAGTGTTTTCTCTGGGAGAGTGGAGCTTCTGTTGCTGCTGACTTGGATCTTTTCAACCTTTAAGATCTTTTATGTGCACAAGAACATATGCAAAACAAGAGGAAAAAAATCCAAAAAGAATAATAGGTCTCTTTTAAATGAGCAAACAAATGCAACAGCATGCATGACTTTGAAGAGAGACTGCCTGAAAGTTTGCCCCTTGTCCCCCTAGAATGATTATCATATCTGAAGACATATTGTATGAACCTCTTCAACTCTTTCAACTCACCCAATCCTTGAGTTTTGTTCAAATACTGTAGGCTTGCCCTTATTTGAATTCTTTCTTTTCAGCCACACTAAGTTCAAGTTCCCCTTCCTTTAGTCCAAATTACCAGATTTAGTCGAAACCATGCTCCTGTAGTAGCGAAAAGATACACAGTAATGTTTCCTGGCTTTACCTTAAGATCTCTTTGTGTGAATGGCTAATAATATTTCTCATGACACTGAGTTTCAAAGGAGAAAGTCATCTTTTCACTCAGCCGCAGTGAGGTCAACAGTACCGGTCAGCTAGAGAGAAAAACTGGCAGGGATTCAGTCTCTTGCTCAAGGACACTTCAGAAGGCCGTCTCACAAATCTGCCATCCTTTTGCCCTTTACAGCGAATGGAAGTATCACAGCTCCGGCGGGAGCTTAACAGTGATGTCAGTGTTGTGTTATTTATCATTCGCCAATTTGTACAGTGCCAAAGGAAACTGTTATAGCACACATCTCTACAACTCGGCATCTTAGCCCCTGTGGAAGAGGAATGGAAAATATATGTTGTTGTGTAAACGTGTACATCACGACGAGGGTTTTGGCGCTTTCCAACAACACTTTGTGGCTCAATGGGCTTCCCCTTTAAAAGTGTACCACTGATCCTACATTAGATACAGCTTCATCCTCCTTATGGCGGTGGATAGCCCCGGATGAAAGGCTGACTGAATTGAGATCAGAGTCCCACAGGCGAGTCAGATACACTCACATACAAACTCACAACGGTCTGTGACCAGTGCCTTTGGGCGATTCCTACACCGAGAGCTGCTGAGATGTTGAATGGAGACTGGGGTTGACGTGATGCAAGCTGAAAGCGATGGGGTGCGGCAAGCCGAGATGAGAGATGCTGTGTCAACTCTGCTCCACCCTGTCAGCTCCCGGAGTGTGTACTGGTTAACCACCTCTGGCATCTGGACTAAATATTATCACTGTAATTATAACACTTGGTACATATACATCATTTCATGCGGTCTGTTACCGGTGAGAGTCTTACCGGTTAACGTCTACGTTACTGAAGTTTGGCGCTTCATGGGAAGTCTTCAAGGAATAATAAACCCTTTTTCACGGAGAGACATTTTGACGTGTTACAGTAGGAAAAGCACAGGCGATAAACAAGAAATTAATGATGGGTGAGTTATATTTAGCTGCTTATGAAGGTGTCAACAAACATATAGCAATTAGCTGAACGGCATCTTTGTGAACAGTTACTAATTATATATATATTTTTTTAAGGCCAATGCAACAGCTTTAGCTCATTTACAACAAGATACAGACTGTCTTGTTTGCATCACGCAGTGTGATTTGACTTTTTAATGCAAATATGTAGCCTAACAAAAGTAGCGTAGCTTATTTGGGATATTTCAATCATTTGACCACAAGGCTACCAGTGGGTTAACCATCGAGGAATGATAAGTTAGTAGTTAGTTTGGGTGCTTCTCTTATTTAGCCATATATAGAATGGTGTAGTTTGTAATCATAAAACCTGGAAAGCAGTTAGCATTTTCGCACACCTTGATCCCTCGTCTAGTCTATGAGTATTTTTAAATTGGTTTTCAGGTAAATGCCTGAAAAAAGGTCCTTGGTTACTACCAGCTTAAGATATTTACGTTTTGCTCTATGAGGTAAAGTACATCATTAAATGTCCCACAATTGAATGATACAGCGCTACGTGTCTAAAAAATGGTGATTGCTAACAAGTGGCTAAATGAGACCACAGAAGTCATCGGGGACATTAAACATCATCACAGCAAACTAGGAGACTCATCTACTCGCAAGTCCATCTTTACAAGTGGACCTCAGTTTCCAGCTCTAACTTTACAACTTGTACATTGATCAATTTATAGAAAACGTGTATAGTAACTGTGTAGTAAGACTCTTAGCGGTGGTGATGTTTAAGTCATGCAACCAGAATGAAGTCAGCTTAGAGGCGAACATTAGCTTTTTACTTCTATAGATTTAATTTACACTGTGAAAATCATGAAAGTGGTGTTTATCTTTGAAGATTATCTTGTAGTATCATAAAATTGTTTGCCACACAGTTTAATCTTGGAAATATTCCAAAATCCAATTAAAACAAAATGCCACAGGCTTCTTTGTCAAGGGAACTGGGCCAATGCTAACTTCTGGGTCATCCCTATGCCACTCTTCTGTGTGATAAAGCACTAAACCTGTTCGTGTAGCTTTTGGCAACTATTTGACCGGCAATCTAGAACATGTTCTCTATATTATTTCAACAAATGTGCCTGAGTACCAAAAACTGGCCTTATTAAGGAATAAATCAACTGCACAGAAGATTAAATACATGAAATTGAAAGTTAGAGGTGGATTTTAGCTTAATAAACTGATGTTTTGCTTGTTGGCAATGTCACCAAGTGGAGCTCAGGTAACGTGATCTGTGTCGAGCTGACATTCTCACAGCCATTGTGCCGGCAAATTAAGCAATTTTTTTGGTGTGATTGCAGATGTGCTGGACTAGGATTGCTCGACTGCAAGCGGAGACCGTCTGGAGGTAACTTGGCTTCACTGTCATGACAACACCAGGCATCCTACGCTCAAGCCTGGAAACAATCCAGTCTTTACGCTAAGATAAACTAAGCTAAGCTAAGCTGCAGTTCCATCGGTGTAGCTCTTTTTATGTAACCCTCGGTGAGAAAGTGAGCAAGCCTAATTCTTAAAAAGTGCAGATATATACAAAGATATTTTTTCACATATGTTGCGGTGTCAAAAAGCTTCCTCCTCCCTCTCTCCATCTGTGCACAGGGCACAAACGCTGACTCCCAACATGTACAGCAGCTCTCCTCTCCTCTGCTATACTCTTTTCCCTTTTCGGCACAGCAAAGCCAGTCATTTGTTACCATTAGCAACGGTCCTCAGGTACCCCGACTCATTGTGCTGGGATCACGTGGCATTTATGAGGGGAAAGACGAGGAAAGAGGGTAGAAAAGCAAATGGGAGAAAAGATAGTCGTGGACGGAGACGAAGAAAGGAATAGATCGGACAAGAGGAAGAGAAGTGGACATCACACGCCACATGATCAAGGCCCTTCTGCTTTTAGATGGACGACAGCCAGAGATTCGGGCTGATCTAAGATAATTTGGGGTCATTCTCCAATAATGGACTGAGGCATGATACGGATAAGGAGGTGCAGATTCTGTATCAGTGCTGAAGAGAGGGGATGTTGCTTTGCCTTTCAGACGGAGGAGAATGCTATTGATCACCTCAGCCGGGCATTAGCAGCTATCAACAGCGATACGGCTGCACTATCCAATATCCAGATGGCTAATCAAATGAAGGGGAGGCTTTAATGAAATGATTGATTGGATTCAACAGTTAAAATTAAAGCTACATAATGCGGCTCTGACCAGCAATCAAATGGAGATCACCACAGAGGCCGGAAGTAAACACCCAACCCGCAGTCACCTTCGCGTGAACTCCAAAAACTGAGAGGTTTGAGAAGAAGATCTGACTTGTAACGCCACCCAAAAAACATTCTGAGATTCAAGAGAAATTTCTCCCCTTAACAGCAATGTTTACATCCTAGTGTGTTTTTTTTGTTGTTTTAGGAATTCATAATTCCATCCAGCAATGGTGTTTGTTTGTTTTTGCCTTCTGTCTGAACCCAGCCGAGGCTGGTCCGTCGGTATTTGACGACCTGAGAATGAAACTCTCTCCCTGCAATGATACCTGCTCTCTTCGTCAGCAGTATTTTTTAACAAAGACACCCCCTTAAGAAATAAAAAAAAAACCACACCTCGCATTTGGGATTATTTTGCCCGCGACTCCCGCTGTTAAAACAGCAGGTGAGCCGCATGTGGTGGAAGCTTGTTGTCAGTTATGTAACCGAACGAACCCAGCGTGCACAGAATGACATAGCAGCAACCAGGTGCACTTACTCATTTTTTATGGCTTTATTTGATAGGACAGCTTGAGATGTGACAGGAAACTGGATGACATGCAGCAAAAGGGCCACAGGTCAGGCGTGGGTCGGGTATCCACGCTCCATTCTCAAGTAGTGACGTGTAATGTGGTCATGTAGCGATGACCGGATGCCGCTCACGTTCTTTTATGAACGTGTTAATCTACTAAGTTCAGCGAGACAACAAAAGTCTAGTGCTGAAAGATTCTTGCAAAATCGCAGATTAACTGAATAAAAAAAAACTTTAGGCCTGAATCCACAGATTTATTTTCATTACCGATGAATCCGCTGAATATTCTTTTGACAATTCAATTCATTTTTTGTTCTACAAGTGTCAAGAGATCACATCGGATTTCACGAAGCCCAGGGCGATATTCTTCAGATGTCTGACAGTCGGCCCCCAAACTCAAAGACATCCAGTCAATTATCACATTAGACGATGTAAAGCGGCGACTCCTCACAACTGAGGAACTACGGAAATTGTTCCCACTCTGCTTGAAAATTGACCCACTAATTGATTCAGCGCTTATCAAAGTATTTGAAGATAAATTGACTAATTGTTTCAGTGCCAGAACATTTAGAAAAAAAAAAAAGAAATGGTAACGTTTCCAGATATGAAATGAGCTATTTTAAACCGTCTCCTCACCCACTGCATGCTGGGATAGGCTCCGCTCTCCATATTAATTTCTTTCTTTTTTTTACTTTTTTTTTTTCGAGGACATGGATGGCTTTAGCTTTTTTGATTTGCTGTTTGTGTTTTTGTCAAAGGTTAAAGTGTCAGTCGCGGACATTTTTTTCTGAATTACTTTCCCGGACACGCCGGTCTCACAGCTCTTTGTGTCAAATGTTCGGTAGAAATCCTACCTGAGGCGCACACACATACACAAAAACATATATAATTTAGTCTGCCGCTGGGAAAAAAAAAAAAAGGACCGAATGAGCTTAGGTATGAGGATGGACAGTTATTACAGTAGCAGCAATTTGTTACCGCGTGGCCTTCTGCTACCTTAAAAACAAATACCCTGCCAGCCTGTGAGAAATCCTCTTTCTCTCCCCATTTCCTGCTGTCTGTCTGTCTGTCTATCTGTCTGTCCATCCATCACTCTCCGTCTCCCCCCGCCCCCTCCTGCACTGTTTTTGTGGCTGCTCTTCAACCAGAGGAGGAGGAGGAGGGCCAGATTATGTACGGATTAAGAAGAAAAAAGCTTGACCCACTTGCTTTTTTTTCAAAGCGCACCAAACCCCAAAAAAGGGCCGTGCGGAGGCTGGCTTCCAATTCAGTGTCAGCACTTCTCTGTTGTACTGCGCGAGACACTTGAAGCTCATGTTTATTGCTCTTAAGACTATAATTAGCAGGGGCTGGCTTATGGTGTTAAAAATGCTTCCCTGACTTAGTGACTGATTGAAAGTTCCCCGTGTAAATCTCCTTCGTGCCTTCGAGTTTTTAACCATCACGTGGCCAAAAGACACGCAATCACCTCACGTTGTTTTTTGTTTTTTTGTCAAGGTTTGATGGGCTTCCTCGCAGGTTAGGTAGCATTATGCATTTTTTTCCAATCCCCGAGAAGATAACACAAGAACGGAGGCGAGAGCCAAGTCAGCACACCGAGGAGGAAGAAGAGGATGGGGGGGGGGGGGGAGGAAGGTGGTGGTGTTGGATGTGGAGTGGGGGGGGATGTGTGAGACAGAGATAGAGAGGAGAGGCAGCGGAGATAACCGCCAAGAAAGTGGAGGGGAGCGGGAGGAGGCGGTGGGGAGAATAGAGAGAAGTGACAGTGTGATGTAGTGACAGAGGAAGTGGAAGGAGGCGAGAGGCAGCAAAAAGTGGCAAGACAAAGACGCAGGGAGAAAGCGACGCGAGGTAGAAAAGGAACCTGGGGAGTGAGAGGGAGAGCGAGAGGAGGGGAGTGAGAGAGAATGAGACCCAGGAGGTAAACTAATCACCGAGCACGCAATGCAATTTTCTGGCTCTGTGCCTCCACTCCACCATACTCCTCCTCCCCTCCTTCGCTCTCGCTCCCTTCCTCACACCATGCTCCCCCCCCCACCACCACCACCACCACCCCCACCCCTCCTCCTCGTCTCGGGGGCTCTTTTTACTATTCTGCTCACACACACTGTCTCTTGCTCCTCTATCTATCAGGCCGTACCATTCCAGCGTTCCCCTCCCTCTCTTTAGTGTTGCCCGGCAAACCCCCCCTCTGCCCCCCCAACCCCCCTGCCCGGAAAAATGGATCGAGCCACTCTGGCCATCAGCTTTCCAAAAAAATATGCTGTGGATGAAAGGAGGGAGTGTTTTTTTTTTTTTTAATGAGGATGTGGTGTCTTTTAGATGGTGATTATCCAGCACTGGAGGATGTTCTCTCAGGTGTTTTTCCTCATACCTCGTCTTTCATGACGGGGTTTGCCTGCGACGAGGTGAATGATGGGAAAATACAACTAACAGTCAGCGAGAGCAACAAAAAAAGAAAAGAAGGAAAAGATGATATGAGGCAGAGGCTGTCTGTTTGCATTTGTGCATGCTCATGCGTGTTCGTGGTGTGCCTTTGCCCCGAGGTGGAGGCATTTAGGAAACGTTTGATATCGCTGCGGTAAAGGTTTGAAAGTGTGTTCAGTCTCTCTCCCGAGAGCGTCGGCGGTGCCTGCCTGCCTCACTGTTTTGCGGCGCCTTGATGATGATGATAGATGTTCGCTCCAGACATGCAAATAAAGGAGGCGGCTCCGTAGAGCTGCGCGCACGCTCTCACTCGCAAGTCGCACGCACTGCACACACACACACACACACGCACCAGCGCATGTGTATGTTTGAATATGATCAAGTCATCCATTGATACATTAATCTGCCTCTTTAGGGAATATACCCAAGGGAAAATGCGGGGGAAAAAGCTCCCACACACGGCAGTCTCCCGAAAAATGCCCCATTTTCACAGGCTTTACCGACTGGGAAGGGAAGATCAGTCACATAACGTTGCTAATCTGAAAGATAGGAGCCTTTTCTTTAAGAGGAAGGGGGCAAACGTGTGCGGGGGAAGCCAGCTAGTTCATTATTGACATGCAGTATATGTCACCTCATCCATCATAAGTGACACTGCTGCTGCTACTGAGGCGCACGGCGACACACACACACACACAGACACACGCACATGAACACACACTCAGACAAACGCACAGACTACAGGATCAATTTCAACATAAGCTTATCAAATTTTCACTCTTACACGACAGTATCGGTGCACATTCTCTCCGTCTTTCTCCATTTCTGTCACACACACACACACACAGATGTAGAATGTGTGAATATGCAACCATATCAGGCTTCAGCACATTAATTCCCAAAGCGTGTCATGAATATAACCGATGCATTACACATTACGACACTGAAAACACTTTTGCACGTACGTGTCTTTCCTCTCTAGTGCTAAAGCTGACGCACACACACATACGTGGCTGGCTACGCACACACACGCACACACACACACACAATCACATCTTTACACCGGGCTTCACACCATCGGATGGGAAAAGCCCCCGAGCTCCGTGCTAACCTGAGGGGCTCCAACGACACAAAGCATATGTGTGCGCCCCCGACTGCTCGTCGCTGACAGGCCCGCCGAGCAAAACCTGTTGTGACAGATCAAAACATCAGCGTGGCAGAGCGCAGGGAGGACAGAGGAAGAGAGAGAGGGAGAGGCAGACGGAGGCTGGGTGGGGGGGAGAGCACATTAAGTGGCCACCGTAACAACTAATCCAGAGGTGCTTTGGCTATGCAGGGGTACTTTAAGGTCACAGACAGGCAGCAGTGTAGCAGACTGAGAGAGATACAGTTACTGACAATGATGGGCGGAAAAAAATAAAATAAAGAGTCATCATAGTTTCCTTCAGGAACACACACACATACACGCACACAAAGCTGTGGTGAAAAGAAATATCTCGCCTGCCCATTCCGGCGTTTTCATCCCCATAAACAGCTTCCTCCCATCACCCGAACACCGGCTAACACAATGTGATATAAATCCCCCGAGACAGCCGCCTGGATTCATGGCGTCAGCTTTTTCCAGCTCTCTATAATAAAGGCTCACGCACAAACATACAAGTGCGCACAGCGAGTAGCAGACGCGACGCACATGTGCCGACTCTCCTGCTTTACCCTTTTTTTGTAGGGCTGGGGGAGGGTTAGATGGGAGATAGAAGGGAGTGGAGATGTGGCGGGGAGGGGGGGGATGGGGCCAGATCGATTGAGGTGTCCTGGGAACTCTTTCTTTCTTCCATGAATCTATGCAGGTAAAATCGGATGCTGACAGCACAAAGCCTGCACCCCATCCCCCCCTTCCAGACACCAGATCTAGGTGTCTGCACCCCCCTCTGAGGAGACTTCATCAGGCTGTTTGAGCAGACGAAACTCTACCTCATGCAGTTCCACTTGTCGTATCAATAACAGGAGTGTGTGCGTATGATAGCAGCTGTAGCTCGGCGTCTGCGCCTCAGGTTGGAAAAGGGAAGGGCCGTGATGTGTGATAAGATACATACTGTATCAGTGAGAATAGAGTAGTGTGTGTGATGTATTGACAGCACGACAGGAGGGATGAGTGTGGTTTCATGGAATAGTTTAAAGAAAATGGGGTACGGCATGTCAGTCTGACAGGTACAAATCTTCTATATTTTTTGTGTAAAACAGGCTGGACTGCGAGATGTGGCTGATATTGAAGCTCAGGTAATTGAAAGACCTAAGCACTGCTGAAGCCCTTTATTGGCAAGATTAAAGTAGAAATATTTAATACCTTACTATACACCAAACCTGGAATCACCTCAGCCCGAACCCTGAATCTGAGAGGTTTAAGATTTGAATACGACACGAACTGCTTTGTATTCATTATTCTACCCGACAGCAGTGCTGTTTGTTTTGTCTGCTTCTGTGGTGTGTTGATGTAGACGTCATGTAGATGACTTATCGACCAGAGTCCACTGAGATTTTCAAGGGGAGAATAGAAAGTCTAGCATTGACAGATACTTGGTAGATCGCAGAATTTCTGTTAAATTTTTTTAAAAAAAGACTGACAAAAGAAAAACAAACTGTGAAATGTGAAGTAAAGTTCCCTTTATGCTACACAAGAAAAAAATGTTTTGGTGTTGAGTGTTGAGGATTAGTTATGTAGTCTCTCAATTTAAAGATTAAAAGCTGCTCCTGTATCTTTTGCCAGGCGGAAGCACAATGACCAGACTGTGGCGGGGTTGGATGTTGTCTTTTAGTATCCTTTAAGCTCTGTAAAAACATCTCACCTCACCGCTATCACTGATGCTCTGGGTATCAGTAGCCCTTTTTAGATAGAAAAGGCGGCACATTTGCTCCAAGGTAAGGACGGCAATGTGCCACCTCAAGCAGTGGCCGGCTCATTGCTGCCTCGATTTTAGATAGCAGGCGAGGCGGAAATAAGTGTACCCTCCGAGGTGGAAAATCGGCGGACCAAAACAGACACCCAATTTGCCGGCCTCTGTCTAAAACCGCCGACCAAGCCGCCAAAAGGACGGGCAAATTGGCAGCTTGGCGCCCTGTCTAAAAATGGCTAGAGATTATTTGGGGCAGTTTCAATAACTCACTTCAGAGCTTTCCTGTCCTGGGCCGTGCACGAACCATACCGGTTTGCGATGTTCTCAGTCAGGATGCTTTCTAAATTGCTCTTGGTCTTTTCTGTACTTTCTCGTTGATTAATCTGTGATCATTCTTTGGATTGACTGATTACGCCCACAGTAATGTCTTCAGATGTCTTGTTTGGTTCAACAATCAGTCCAGAATACACAGAAATTCACTTAATTATCACATAAGAAATATTTGTATAAATATCTATGCATATCAAAGGAAATGTTAACATTCTGGCTGACAGTTAAATGAGTAGATTGATACCACTCTCATATCTATCGGTTAGATACTAAGCTATGGCTACAGTCAGTTAGCTTAGCATAGCTAAGCATAAAGATTCACTGCCCGCAGCCAGGAAACGGGCCACACTACAGCTCGAAGACCACAAAATAACCTGATGTTGTAACTCTTTTACATAATTGTATACAGAGTTAATAAACACAATATAAAGCGTTAATAAATGAGTTTCAGGGGTTTTTACCTTAAGAAGAGTCAGTCTAACAAGCTTTAGGCTACGCTAAAGAAACAGCATTGTAGCTGTAGCTTCACATGTTAAGTTAATTTAAAGCTGCGATTAGCTTTGTCATTTATTGTTGCTGGAGAAAACATTTAACATGCTGAATTGCTAGTAGTCAATCACATCTGAGGATTTCAAGGCGGTACCTTGTTTTTAATTAGTTTTAAGTGATGACAAAGAGCACACAGCACAACAGCACTCGTCGACATTGTGTTACTCTCTCCAGTCATGCATACCTTTCACCTGAAAGAAGTGGTACACTTATAAACCTGAACAGAGCCATGCTTCTTGTGTTTCCACGTGTCACGCGACATGATGAAACACATGTTGGCCATTACCGCGACAGAGCACTCTTAAGTTCAGCGGGTGGACGGAGAATAAGAGAAAAGAGGAGAGGGTCTGTGGTTGTTCGGATGAGAGTTTGAATGAGGTTATGTGTGTGTGTGTGTATGCGCGTGTGTGTGTGTGAGAGAGAGAGAAAGAGTGTGTTTGCCTGTAAATGTGGGCTGAGTAAGTGAATGAGGAGAAGCAGTAAGTAATGGTCAGAGTGGAAAAGATACATCTAGGATGGAATTGATTTTTTTTTTTTTTTTTTTTTTTTTTACAGCCCCAGATACACACATATGAGAACATTATCCCAAAAGTTAATATGCCGGATATATATTTCTTTATTTTCTGATCCAGCGACAAAAAACCTCACAATACCTCCTGTAATGCATTGTGATTAAAGGACAAGTCTGTCCCCATCTACTTCAGTTGTTGAGGCGGATGCTGCACTGCTTTTTCGCTGTGAAGCTCGGACTATAGACTACGAAATTACATCCGACTTTCTATCCACATTGGGGTGGGTAGATCATGACTTCATTAAAATTTTCTGGGTGAAATTAGCCTTTAATACTATGCACAGTTCTAAATTATATATAAGCATTATATAGGGCAGCAAAGCTGTAGTTTTAGAGTCTCAAATCTACAAATACATATTACTGAGCAGGCCATACAGGCTTCAACAAGAATATATTTTAACAATCACTTGAAGCTTATTTGACTCGAGACGAAGAGACAGCAGGAGAGAGTGAGAGAGGGAAAAGAGGGAGAGCGCATCGGAGAGAGCCGACGCCTCCTGGGAGTTGCTAAGTGATGGTAACCGGACTCCAACATGTTGCAGTCTGGGAAGTCTCCTGATGAATAGGAGGGAGCGAGGGCAGCGGAGGAGGGATGGGAAGCAAGACAGAAGAAAACCTAGCTGTGTAATGCAACGGGCTCGGTGCCAACGCGTCCATTTCATTCACAAAACCCCTGAGCAAGTCTAACCTGAGGGCTGAACGATCTGCTCCCACTCAGCCCGCGGGGGGAAAAGGACAGGAAGCTACTCTCACTTCTCCTCCTCCTCCTTCTCGCTCACTTTTATCCTCTCCTCTTCCGGCTTTTTTTCCCCTTCATATTTTTGTTTTATTCATCAGGCCCCCCCCCCACTCTCACCTCAAATTACACCTTTTTATGCAGCATCACTTTGGATGTGTTGACAAGACCAACCAGCCAAACCACCGTTGTTTTGGGACTCCCTGGGTTTATTAAAATGTTTTCCAAGTGTGAAATGAGTCATTTGGCACGGACATATTTTTTTTTCTTCCTTCTCCTTTTTCCTTTTCAAATGAAATGAAATTAAACGTTAATTATATCTAAAAGACTGGCCATCAGCTAAACACTCTCTCTCCTGCCTTGTGCTGTCTGGGCAGTGTTACTGCTGTAATTAACAGAAGCGGATGACTGACGGTCAGCGTGTGCCAGCATTGCACCCTGCTAAAGTTACAGTAGACTCTCCAAAAATTGAAGGAATATGGTTTTAAATTCTTCATAAAAAGCATCTCCCTCCCACACGCAGCAGCTCAGCTCACCCTGACCCTGGGGTAATTTGAGTTGCAGGAGCTGTTTCAGCCTGTCTGGTCATCATTTTGACGAGAAAAACAAAAACAAAAGAAACAAAAAAACAGCACAGGGCGGAAATATGTACCTGTAAAAGATGATCTGAAACTATAACTTACATCACTTTAGTTGCGATATTGAAGACATTTCTCTTCTCCTTCCAAACTCAGTGCAGCCCTCTCTCGACCTTAAGAAGCACACACAGAGCCTGAGACATACCTGAACCACTGAAAATGGTAGAAGACGCATAGCGGGACAATCCTGAAGCCATGCGAAGGTGTAAAAATGCTTAACGCAATGTCCTCTTAGATTTTGGATGTTATTATAGCATGAGGTGAGATATCTAATTTGATGACTTATAGCTTGTCCGAACAGATACTAACGAGGGACTCGACATGGACTTGTTGACACATGATGACTCATATGACTTGTCTGTGTTCATTTTATGGTTTCAGTTTAGTTTCCTCCGTCAAGGGGGTTATTTTTTTCCACTTGTGTCTGTTTGTTGGGTGGCAGGTTGGTTGAATGGTTTGTTGTTGTTGGTTTGTAAGCAGGATTCCAAATAAACTACCAAACAGACCTTTACGAAACTTGGATAGAGGATGGATCTCAGCCCAGAATGGACCCCCATTAACTTTTGGTTTGGATCTGGGAAGTCGTTCTCACTCTATTTTATACTGCGAGATAGGTGGTTTTTTTTCGACATTTTTGTTAACTTGTCAGGGAATAATACATGGGTCTGGATGAAGAAAATCAGGTGTATTTAGGTGGCCGGTGGCTATGAGTGAGAAGAATCTGATGGCGATCAAAATAAGAATCTGGATCTAGCTGATATAAGTATGTTTTATTTGATCGTGGATTATAGGCTTGAATGAATAAAAGGGCCTTAGTGGAGGTATGCACTCTACTTTGCGCCATTCTATTTTTTTCTGTTTGTTTTTTGAGTCAGTATTTCACCGTTTAAAAATGATGGGGAGGGGATATCTTTCTTAGCTGAAGAAGAAATTGAAATAAATAAGCTTTTATAATAGTATTTGCTTTCATTTATTACATTATTTCTCCCCAAAAACAAATAACTATTTTACATATTAATTAATTGTCATATTTTCTAACAGGTTAGAACAACTGGATTATTATTAGACAGGTATTAACACCTAACCTGATACTGCAGGTAAGACATATCTTTGGGGTGAGTGACTCGACTTAAGATTTGATTTGCTTTAACTAAGATAGCAACTGACTGGACACAAGCCGAGACTTAACTTGCCCCCGAAAAAATTACTTGGAACTTGTTTGAGAATTGGGACCAAATGACTTGAGGCACGTCTGCCTAAAAATAGCAAAATCATTTTCAGGCCAAACCGCTCGGCCCCGCTTGTAGTTTATTTTGCACGAAAGATTCCAGCAGAAGGTCTCATCACACAGCTACACAGTCACAAATTCATCCTACCCAGCACACATATTGAAAAAAATGTACAGTGTGCAGTGACACATTGAAGGTCGCGCAGTCACAGCAGATTAGTTTAAAATAAACTCTTTCAAGTTGGTCTTTTGATCGAGGGGAGCCTTCAGAACGGTGATACTCACAAAAAAACCAAACCATAAAAAGGTGCAACACATCGCTGAGCTTTAATACAGATTGCTTGTTTTATTGCAGGATAGGCATCTGCTTTGACTCATACCTGTTGTGTGTTTATATACATGTCTGTGGGTGTGTTAGTGGGTGTACGGTTTTAGAAAAATGGATCTGAAACAAATTTCCTGTCCTAAGATTAACCACATGTGGGCCTGTGTGCACGTGCAATATGGATGAATGTGTATATGTATGGAGGCTAAAAATGCTGCAGATCTTTTCCTGGGATAAAAAAGTTATGGGTGGGTGGACAACCAACAGGATCAACAAGAGGGAAAAAAAAGTCTCATGCAGCATGATTTTGTGATTCTTAAGCGGCAGATCGGTGCATGACTTTAGGAGCGGGTTGGGAGCTGGGGAGAGAGAAAGATCAGGAGGAGGAGGAGGAGGAAGAGGAGGAGGAGCGGGAGAGAAAGTAGGACAGAGATGTGTGGGCCTGGCTGTGAGGACGGTGGCTCTAATCAGGACTGAACAGCTGCTATTACTCCAGCGCTCTCTCAGGGAGAGCAGGCATACCATACTCATGCTTTAACATCAAGGAGGGAAATCTAAATCACACAGGCTCCCGTTAGGAGCAGCACACAGCTTTAGAGGAAAAAAAAAAACAACAGGATTTTCTCTTGTCTTACTACGCTAAGACACTGTGAGAGCTGCACACTGTGTGGTAGAACTGATCCGCAGATGAAAAGGATCAAGGTGGAACTGATGAAAAACCGTCTATGAACCTCACTCATTTGGACTCTGTCTGTCTCTCCGAGACAGGCAGTGATCGATCAAGCTAAACCGCTCACGACAGGCCTGTCAAGCCTTGGATTCTGCAACATGCCAAAGCCAAAGAGTGATGAGTTTGGAGTGTGTTGTTTTCTTTCTTCCTTTCTCTCTGTCTTTTTTTTGTTGTTTTTTTTTTACCCTTTCCAAAACCAAAAACAAAAGATGAAAAATGATTAAACAATGATCGAGCTGCAAACGTAAGCTTGTACGGCTAGCTTACTACCCAACAATAGCCTACTCAAGTAGTTTTAAAACTAACTGCATCGATATGTAGGGTTACAGGTTACTTGCTGTGTGGAGCTGTTTCTGGATGCTAAATGCTGTAGTTCAAGCTAATGTTAGCTGCTTTGTACTGCTCTAATTAGCCTCAAGACGGTGGATCCTGAAATGCTTTTATTCTTTTGTTAAAACAGACCTTATAATTTTTTTTTTTACTTGAAGGCGAGCACCATGTGGTAGTACAAAAACAAGGCTGATTTCATATTTAATGACTATTTGACTGAGAGATGCAGTGGCGCCCCCAGAACATTTTCATAGGGGGGGCCAGATGGGGCCAGGGAAAATCTTAGGGTGGCACACCAAAATGGTTCTTCTTGTGGCAACTCAGATTCAGTTCCAGTCTGTGGCTGTGTATTGCATTCCCCTTGACTCTTTTTCATTAAAAAGACAATATGCATCCAACACATTTACCTCAAGTTTGAGAAACACACAAACATTTCAGAAAAGCACAAAAATGTTGTTGTTTCTTCTGCTGCTGCTTGCGCTGACTTCCCGTCAGACTGCTAGCCTTTCAGCACATTAGCACCCCCACAGGTGGAGATTTAAATTACAGTTCCCTATTGAGCCAGCGCCTCAGTCAGTTAGGGAAATTGGTGGGAGCACTGGGGGCGCCACTTGAGACATGCGGCTTCAACTTAATTCTTTCAGCATGACGTAAATATTATATAATATTGTGTAATGTCGTCCGACAAAATCGTCAGTGACCAGCTGGACATCAGACGCCCGCTTTTTTCTACCTCTGTCAGAAATTACTGTTGGTATGTTTCAAAACTGACAACACATTTTCGAGCGTCTCGTGGGTTTATCAGGCAATGCAACAGTAATGGTACTGATACAGAGATTAGCTCTCATTTCCCATGACGGTTTAAATGAAGATAAAATGTCTTGATGAAGATAAAACTGTGTTTTAACAAGGGTTGTCACAATATACTGTGATTATGCTAATCGTGATATTTAGAATTGAAATATTGACACTGTGATAATGTGTAAATAATGCAGAACCACTAAAATCATTCCCATTTCTCTCCTTTCTGGCCCTCTTACATTTTTTTTTTTTTTTTTTGCCACGGTAATAGTGTGGTGAAATTCTGACAATCATCAAAACCTTATTTCTCATTCAAACTTTTTCTCCATCACCGTTTTCACGACACACAAATTGCAAGTCACCAAAGCCCCGGTCCCTGCAGCAGACCCTGCAGCAACAACACCCAGAAAACACCTCGCACTGAAATATTAAATAGCGAATGGAAAGCGACAGCGTCTCGAAAAATTCAGCAGTTTGTGGGGGGAAAAACAAGCTGTCAATATCAGCGCCCTGGTAGCACATGAAACTCGAAAAAAGAGAGAACCGGCGAGACAGCGACAGGGATGGAGAGCGAGAAAGAGATAGGGAGGACACGTTGACATAGTTGTCTCCCTCACTGTGGGCTAAGGTGCTCTTCTCTAACAAGGGAATGTCGATCTATATCTGAAGTGGACAGCTGAGCCAAAAGAGCTACAGTGTGTTGGTACCTGTGTCCGCCCAGGAGGCCATCCGGGGTGACATATCCCACTGAACTCTTCTCTCGTTCCTCCTTCTAGCCCGCTAGGCTGAGAACATTCAGAGGGTGAAACTGTTTGACTGTGAAGTTTTGAATTTGTACATTTTGTTTTAACACAACCGTGCCGCAAGATTTTTTTTTCCTCCCAGAAGGCAAACACGCTGTACAACCACGGCACACTTTGCGTAAATCCGCATCCACGCACTGCTGTTTGATCTACTCGAGTGTGATCCACATACAACTGTGTGTCATCATTCGCTGTCATCACCGCAGCCATCTGTTATGTCCCACACAACTGTTTGCATGTGTCAGACGGCCTGAAATACATGCTGTGATTTATTCATAAGGGTTTTTTTGTTTTTGCAGATATGATTGCAAGACAATTCAGTGATTAACAAACGACACCACACATGAGGGCTCTCTACCCGTAAAAGCCTTTTTTCTTTTTTATATGACTGATTTCACACGACTCCTACACTCCCACATAGCAAGATTGAGCGTGATTGATGTGATGTGTACGAACTAACCTTTGATAAGGCCAAACAACCAATGCTGTCATTTGTTTCTGGTGAGAAACCGTGCGAGGCCCGTTGCGTTAATTCAGTAATCTGCTGCCTCATTCATGCTTCACAATGACTGACTCATTCATCAGCTGCTCAGATACCAGCTGGCAAACAATGTAGAATCATTCTAATCAAACTTTTGCGCAAAGACAGCGCTAACCTTTCAATGTACTGAGACAAGGGGCAAGTCTTAAATCATGTAAGTTAATCAATCGCCAGAATATATGTTGGCAGTGTATGTTGAAACTCTCCTTTTTTTTCAATTTTACATTTCTTTAGGGCATGTTTTCTATTTTATGTTGTAACAACGCTGTCTATAAGAGTTTGTTAGATTAAGGCACAAAGGTTAGGGTCAGGAAAACCTGTTTTGGTTTGCCACAAACACTGCTGGAGATGTCCTGACTTGAAAATTGTTTCCGAAGGCTCCTTAGAAATATCCGGTGGATTCACACTGGCAAATGTTAAACGCAGTCTTAAACGGGGGTCACTGGCCTGGCAACCTCCAAAACTCCATCACCGCAAACCCCCACAGCTTACAAATAACACAGTCAGGTCATGAACATGTGATGTAAATGTGTTATGGCATGATTTGTGGAAATGTCAGCATGATACGTAGGCTTATAAGATGTACAAATTTGAAAGTGTTACTTGTTTACAGAAACGTAAATTGCCAGCATTTTATACGGCTGACTGTTTTGAATCTATCTATCTATCCATCTATCCATCTATCCATCCATCCATCCATCCGTTAAACAGTATTCTTACATTGTGTTTAAATCAACTTACCACACAGCAAACATGACGCCACTGTTCTAAACTGTACACAATGTACAAACAGGAGAAGGAACAGGGGGGTTCAGAAGACAGGCTTGGTTTTTCAACAAGCTAATTCTCGTAACCTTATTACGCTGTTGGTGCCCCATTACATGGACTTCCCACTGTGCCAGGGTTGCAATGCTTCCCAAAACTAAACATCTGGGAGCCGGTAATTAGCTAGTGTGAGTGTGTGTGTGTGTGTGCGTGTGCTTATTTGTGTTTGCACCCAGGTCACCTCCCCAACTCACATCAAACGGCTGCATCTCAAGTCTGTGACACACTTCCATCAAAGGCGGCACACAAGAGAGAGAAACGTCCTCAGAAAGGCTCAATATGTTACGGTCGGGTTGCGCTCCTAAAGCAGGCTGGGATATAAGCAGCACTATAAAGCACACGAACATGGGCGCGCACACACACACACACACACACACACAGTGCGGTGCTGTAAATGGAACAGAGTTTGAAAAAAGGAAAGAAAAACACAAGCTCTATACAGTGCAAATACACAAAAACAGGACTTGCAAGCGATACAGTACAGTCTGAGGGTAAATATACGGTAGATGCTGCTCTTTTCAAAGGAGAATTCTCCTCATACATCAGCCTCATGACAGAAAACCCATCTCAAAGACGTCTGTACAACTTCAGAGGCTCATGTTTTCTTATCCCTAACTGTATTCTGCACAGTGTCTGTCCATGTCAGAGTGCGAGGCGAGGCAGACTTGACTTCAAACGCTCTTGTCCCATCGAACAACACATCACAGCCCTGCCAGCTCTACCTTTGAAGCGCCCCGGACTGGAGCATGCTCAGTGGCGTCCGGTCAATAAGTCGTTAGTGGAGGCTTTAATGGCGGTTGCTCACCTTGTGAGGCTGTGCGCTGACCCCGAGTCAGACCGGGGACCACCGACGTACCACACCACACAGCCTCTTCTCACAGATCCAAAGGACAAAGAGGAATAAGAAATGTCGTGTGAAGATAAGGAATCGGTTTCTGAATTGTATTCTGTGCCTGTTTGTTGAAGCTAAAGTATACAAGCAGGCAACATGTAAAAGGAGATGGCGACATGCTGGTGATGATTAGCTCTTCATAGCTTATTTGCGTTTTTGCCGAGCATTAGATGAGAAGATTGACGCCACTCTCATGTTTGTCTGTTAAATAGGAAGCTCGAGTTTAGCATAAAGACTGTGCACGGTGTTAATGCTGATTTTTACGCTGTGGCTGCTCCTCAGGACGTTACATAGATGCTGCCAGCATCAGTTATGTCAGAGCTGGAGAGTATACCTCATTGAAAGAAGAGCAAATAACGGCAAGTGGAAAAGATGTTCTCTTTCTCTCCTGACTGACTGCAGCAAGAGTTCGATTTACCAACTGCGCCCTCCTGCTTTCGATTCGATTGGCTGAAGTTAGCCCCATGATCGACGGTGATGGACAAATGGTTCGTCCAATCGCCTGCCAAGTATTTCGGCCTCGTTTTCCACATGGTTTCTAGTGGCTCCTGTCCAGATGGTTCTGTGAAATAACCCATTTTGCGAAACAGACCATCTGGCTAGGTTGGGTCAAGCTATCGAGATATTCGGAAAAGATCAACATCACAGCCGCGAAGGCAATCACGTAAAAAGCATTGACAAATCCTTAATCAGTCCGGTTATATGTTCTGACCTCGTAATACAAGATTTGGCCCCCCGTGAAGCCCCTCACTGTCACAAGTGCAACTCACGGCCAGACATGGAATAAATAAACACCTCGCGCTACAACCAAGACAGGAATAGCTTTAATCGGGTCAAGTCACCGTGTGTAGACATTGTAAAAAAGATGTGACAGCAAGATTTAAAAGTAGATCAGTAGGCATTCATGAGGACCGGAGACTGAGATCAAAACCTCTTTGCATAGTGCATGGGCAGAGATGCTTTAGAGAGTCTGTTTCATGGCTCCTCTCATTGTGACCCCCGCTGAACCCGTCGTGTTTTCTACCTTCAGTTTCTCATTTCTCATATTTCCCTCTCTCAGTCTTCTTAGCCGATGTCGTCGAGGCTCTTTTTATGGGCGTGATGACAAACTGCTTTGTCGCTCCTCATTCCTTGGTATGGAGAAAGGTGATGTAACGGCATGCAAATCTCTCTCTCGCTCTCTCTCTTTATAAAGGAATACGCATAAACACCACACTTAATTTTGTATTAACAAGTAGTAACATTCATTTTAAAGACAAAAAAAAATCTTCCAGCATTGCTTCAGTTGTTCTATGGGCCTGAGAAAACATTTGCACACCCTTGAACAGTATGTGCTTTTTTTCATCTTTTGTAAAGATTGTGCAATCGTGTCTTGTCTTAAATCCATATAATGCGGCCATTGTGAGAATAGAGGAATAATGCGTATCTTTTATCCACTTTCCAGTGTATGTGGACAATGGGGCCCCTCTCCCACAGTTGAGTCACTATTAATTAGCTCTTTAAACATAAGAGGATCTGGTCAAGGCAGCTCCTGCCTTTAACAAATTCATGTTGAATGAGGCAACAATGGCGTACATCTTTTTTTTTTTTTTTTATTCCTCACATTAAAGGGAGGCATTGGCTTGTTTCCCCCCTTTTACTTTGGCAGTCAGATGAGATATTTCTGTGCCGACTGCCAACGTGTTTGTAGGCTAGTCGTGTACAGTTCAGCCAAGGATCGGATGTTTATTGCCCTTAATTTGTACAAATAACCTTTTTTTTTATATATGGGAGTTAAACACGTTCTTGATTTTCAAATGAACAAATGAATCAGAAAGATTCTAATGCAGCAGAAGTGTAACAAACAAAGACCTTGGTGGACGTCTGAGGGCCGAAGCACAGCGGCGCCTCTTACCTCTGGCGTGCCACACAAAGGCTTTTCTGTTCTATTTGGCCATATGCAGTATGTTGTGTATGCTGTTTTTAATGGTGCTACATTTCTGCATTAATGGGGACTTTCTACAATCTTTATTCATTCACTCAAACCTGCTAAGACGTCGACCTGAAACCACTAATGTCAACCTTATGCGGACACCCAGAGAAAGACAGGGGATCGCCAAAGGCACATGTCTTCCGAGTGTCATGTACAAAATGTCACGATCCCTCCAGTTGTTGAAATATATCCGTCTGGACCATGTGGACTGATCCACCAACCATCACTGCCAACACTTCAATATTAATACCAGTGGTACTGCGTCTGTAAAATTTGGTAACGTAATTTCATGGCCAAACTGATGTTAGCGGGCTTTACTCTCAAATATACGACGTGTCCTGGCTCTAATCTGAACTTGTGTCTTAAGCCCGCTGTCATCCCTCTAACTCCAGATCCCTTCGTCTGTTATCAGTTTCCTCTGTCTCCACCCGGCTGTGTGTGAGCGAGTGTCTTTGAGAGGAACTGCAATTTCCAGGGAGAAGCAGGGGGAGACTGACTCAGTGGCGGCACAGCCCGGGGCCTTACACACAGCCCCTTTCCACAGTCCTCAGAGGAGCCGCCTGTGACCAGAACGATACCTGACAGGCCGAAAAGAAAAAAAAAAGAGGGGCCCTTGTATGGTGCGTAGAGCCAAAAAGCAAGCGCCCAGTCACGAGATGTGCACATGCAGCACCCACCCCTTGAGCTTTGGTTGCAGTGTACTCGAGGAAAAAAAAAAACCCCACTAAAATGAGACTGAACTGCTGGGATGTGTTATATAGGGCATTAATACAGCCCATCATCCTCTGTGCATTGATCCAGAGGAGGCACATCATTAGGAGGCCAGCATTTCCACTTAAAATGTCAAAAAATTACACCGAAACCCAGCTTGCATTATGACTCTTATGAATTTTGCTCTGCCTGCCAGCCTTCTCACGCATTCACAATTCAGCAGAGCCGATGGGAGGAATAACTCCCATTTTTTTTTTAATTTGCATAAAGCCTTAAAGATGTGATAACTTGAATGTCTTTCCTACAGAGGCCAAATAATTAATCTGTTATCTTTGATACAAGTTATCTTTAATAACAGATTAAAATATCCTTTCCCCCAAACTGTAACTGTGGTGCTAGTTTCAACTGATACACATCATGATTCCTTAAAATGCCTTCCTGGATCCTGTTGTAGTTCTCTGGTATTCTTCAAAGCTTAACTCCACCAATTTAACACATAAACTAAGTCTTGTATTATTTTTTTTATATTTTTTTATGGCTGTAGAGGAAGCTGCATGCCATCTGATAAATTGCCTCTAAAATGTCAAATGTCACTCAGCGGATTAGATGTATTGTGGGTAATGGAGGCTGCATGTTTTGAAATGCAGTCCACTGGTCTAGCTTTGCACTTCTGTAACACTGTTTGTTCTCATGTACAGTTTGACTCAGCCAATTTAGCCACTGAGTTACAGCACTGGAGGAAATTTATCAGATTACACGCAGCTTCCTCTGCAGCCACAAAAGGCTTTTATACTACTTTTTCCTCACATATGCAGCTGTACCTCCACAAGACCTGTAAACACACTTGTGTGAAAAATTGGTGGTCTGACCCTTTAAACTGGTGGTTCCCAAACAAACAATGATCAACTCACTTTTACATTTATTCCATAGCAAAGTTCAGTTGTATTCTTATTAATGTCACTGCAGCCTTGCTTTATTTGTGTTAATGTATTAAAGGGGCACTATGTAATTTTGGATAATAAATCCAAATTTAAAATTTGAATATTTACAATATAAAGACAAACTCAGAATTTCTTTTACGCCATATTAAACAAGCTGTTCTCAGAGGAAAATAAAGTCCCCATAACAGTTTGAACCAAGACAGGTGGCAGAGTCCGCCACATATAGACAAATTAAGACGGTGTGTACTTGTGTTGCCACTTAAGGTCGGCTTGTTTTTTCAGTCATCGTAACAAAGACAGTTGGCTCATTAAGCCAATTGAGATCTTTCTCTTCTGATTAAAAGTCTTTTCGCAGAACTACACACAGTCGCGCAGCTTGAATACAGAAAAAATCATCGCCGCGTATCAGGTAGCTTATGAAACAAATGAGGTGAAGTCCTCAAGAGCGACATGACATTATCGCCGAGAGCAGAGGACAAAGCAGCTCTGCGGGAGACTCTCGCCTGTCATCACCCTGCAGAATAAGCAGACTAAGACAAAACATCTCGTGCGAAACGCCAAACCCAGCACGAACCCGCCAACCCTGACTCTCCAATAAGTTGAATGGACCCCTGCTGGGCGGCGCATTGGAATGACACCATCTGCGGAGGACTCGAAACGCCTCCGCACTTGAACCTCAGCGGGGGGGTTTGTGTTTACAAATGTTTGCTATGGTAACTAGGTCTGACTCCTCTGGGAGTTTTTGATACCCACTAATACCTGCAGATGAAAAAGATCTGGAGTGGAATAGACAGATAGAGATGCTGGTCTGCACGCAGCAGATGTCGAAAACTAACACTGCATTACAGCTCACATTCTTAAGGATTCCCCGTCCTCCCACCCGCCTGCCTTTCGTTCTTCCTCAGGATTCCATGCACAAATGTTTGAGCGACTGCTCGCATTGCTGTTTGCTCAGCAGTTCACACCGATTCCACACTTTATGCAAAGCTTGCGAGGAGACAAGTGTCTGAGAGCGTGGAGAGAGAAATAGCGAGACGGTGACAACAGGGGGAAAGGCAGAGGTTCAGGAAACGGGAGAGACAGTGGGATGAGTCAACACTGTGCACAGCCAGATCACAAGCACGGGAGACAAACACCATCTGGAAGCCGGAGAGTGTCGTCGTGTTGTTCCCTCCAAACCAGAGATCGACCACAGATCACTGTAATCAACACAATGACGCTGGAAGCCGACGTCCAACTGAGAGAGGAAACTGTAGTGACAGCGATTAGCACCCAAAACACTGCGACAGCCAGGGCCTGAATCCAACGCTTAATCATGACGAGCTAGCCTGCTACGTTTGAATAGCGCGTCGACAGCTGGTCGGTGGGGGGGTTGTACATCTGCATCGGGTCGGTTTAAGAGTACCAGAGATTCCGTTTTTTTTAGTGCAGGCTCTCGTGGAAAACGACAGGCTCAGTCAGGAAGCCCTCTGTCTCCTTCTTTTCCCGCAACCTGCCGACTAAGAGCTCTCGGGGGAGCAGTCGCTCTCAGCCCACTCGTTGCCATGGCGATTAAATGCCAATCAAGGGACGGCGGGGGTTCTCTGCATTAGGTTCTAACACCCACACTCCGTCTCACACTTGCCTTATTCAAGCTGAAAGGACTGAAGCAAATAAACATAAACATGTGTAGGTGGAGTTCACCGATCGTGTCATAAAAATCACCCGATTCGAAAAAGGATTTGAATTTGTCTTTTTTTTTGTCTTTTTTTTTTTTCACTTCACACAGCAGGAAATAAAACAGTGAGTGCACTTGAAAATGATGTATTCACCTCATTTTACTTCGGATACTGTCCTCAGATTTCATTTCACTCATAACTCTGTTTCATATCCACCCTCTTCTTTATCCTTGTCTCTCTCTCTTTCTCTCTTGCTCTCTCTCTCTCTATATATATATATATATTTATATATATTCTAGCTCCCATCTTGCTGTTTTTCAATATTTCCATTTACTACCCCCTCGTATTCCTCTCTCTTTGTTTCTGTGGCTCAGACAGTGCTGCTGAGTCTCAGTGGGGCTGAGCGAAAGTGACCTCGCAATCGACTGCTAATACAACTGTCATCGCCTGCTGCCCGCCAAGGCCCACCGGAGTAGGTCTGGGAAAAGACACAGAGGAATGAGAGACAGGGAGCGAGAGAGAGACAGAGAGAGCGAGAGAAAGAGAGAGGGAGATGTGAGAGAAGAAGGCAAAGTGGTAAAAAAAATAGAAAGAAAAAAAGAAAAGAAAAGAAAAAGAAACAGAGGCCCTCGGGGAGAGAAGGCAGCAAAAAAAATAAAAAATATGGGAAGCTTAAGACTGAGAGTGGAGAGCAAACAGAAGGACGGCAGACGAGCACAGTGAGACAAAACTTATGTCAGTGGGTGAGCATGAGCAGCGTGGGTTGCGGAGGCAGACTGCTCAGACTACGGTGAGTCACTGAGGTCATCCTGTGACAAGGCCGCACACTGTAGCATCACGGTCAGCAGGTCAGACAGGTGGATTTCTGAGAGCAGGCTATGTTTTCTGCCACACTGGACACACTAGGGTGCACATGGGTGCCCCTGCCACACTGTATTGTGAAAAAAAAATTTAAAGTACTATATCCATATTTAATTTAATCCTAACTTTAAAGGGCTTTGAACATTACTACGTTAGCAAACAGCTAGTTATGTGAAGATATAGTCTTGTGGAGTAAAGGCGACCTGAGCAGAATGAATGAAATCACACTATTTTCTTTGTTTTGGTGTCTGGTCGGGCCAGGCATGCTTGTTAGCATGTATGTTAGTATTATTATATTTAAGTAGCTAGTGTTAGCACGAGAGCTAGCAAGCTAATAGTTGTTGCTGCTTGTTGCTTTTCCTTAGTAGTGTTTTTTAGCAGCTATTTGACCATAAAGGCCTGACTCCCGCAGTCTCCTCTGAACAGTTGATGTAGAGATGTGTCTGCTACTAGAACACTGTGTGGCATTCATCTGGGCTCTAATCTGAGGTGCTGTTAACTTGCGATTTCTGAGGCTGGTGGCTCGGATGAGCTTATCCTCAGCAGCAGAGGTGACTCTTGGTCTTACTTTCCCGGGGTGGTCCTCATGTGAGCCAGTTTCGTCGTAGCGCTTGATGGTTTTTGCAACTGCACTTAGGGACACATTCAAAGTTTTTTTCCACACTGTCTGACCTTCAGTTCTTAAAGTAATGATGGACTGTCGTTTCTCTTTACTTGGCTGATTGGTTCTTGACATAATATGAATTCTAACAGCTATCAAATAGGGCTGTCAGCTGTGTACCAACCTGACTTCTGCACAACACAACTGATGGTCCCAACCCCATCAAGAAGGCAAGAAATTCCACAAGTGAACCCTGACAAGGCCCACCTGTGAAGTGAAAACCACTTCAGGTGACTACATCATGAAGCTCATTAAGAGAAGGCCTTTGATGCCTTCAGTGAGAATCTGCAATGTAAATAATCATGAAAATAAAGAAAAAACATTAAATGAGAAGGTGTGTCCAAACTTTTGACTGGTAGTGTACATTACCTGGTAAGTCTAAGAAATGGCACCCTGCCAAGCTGAATATGTTACTGATGTAAAGACGGGCAAAACGGTGTACGGCCTAAACATGTTCACATCATACTCTGTGAATAGAAGGTTTATCCTAGAATGGACAATAATCATGATGTTGTTCTTGATGTCGTGAAAAAAATGAACCACTGATATTATGTTATTAAAACATCGGGATACTACTTTTAATGAAGATGCATAATTGCCCAAACCTTCCTACTGTATGCTGCTAACCTAAATACTGTAAAAAAAAAAACACATTTCTAAAAACCCTCCAGTCTTCTTCTTATTTTGAGATGAAAAACAGGGAAGAGAGTGGGGAGTGTGCTTTTTGTTCTTCATTTTTCCACGCATGGCTGGAGCTGAGTGTTTCAAATGAA